>NW_012117877.1:1188769-1208011 GCF_000951035.1 Colobus angolensis palliatus | reverse complement strand
AGTTCAAGACCAGCATGGCCAACATAGTGAAACATCGTCTCTACTGAAAATACAAAATTTAGCCGAGTATGATGGTGAGTGCCTGTGGTTCTAACTACTGGGGAGGCTGAGGCACGAGAATTGCTGGAACCCAGGAGGCAGAGATTGCAATGAGCCAAGATTGGGCTACCGCACTCCAGCCTGGGCAACAGAGCAAGACCCTGTCACACACAGGCACGTACGTACGCGCGCGCACACACACACACACACACACACACACACGCCATTCAAACAGCAAAATCTGAAAGATTTTGACCAATTTATTTACTTTTTTGAAACTTTGTTTCACTCTTTCACCCAGCCCGGAGTGAAGTGGCACAATCTCGGCTCACTGCAACCTCTGGCACCTGGGTTCAAGCTATTCTCCTGCCTCAGCCTCCTGAATAGCTGGGATTATAGGCACCCACCACCACGCCTGACTAACTTTGGTGTTTTTAATAGAGACGGGTTTCGCCATGTTGGCCAGGCTGGTCTCACACTCCTGATGTCACGTGATCCACCTGCCTTGGCTTCCCAAAGTGCTGGGATTACAGGCCTAAGCCACCACACCTGGCATTTTTTTTTTTTTTTTTTTTTTACCAATTTTTAAAATGTACCTTTAACAGACATTTTTTTTTTTCAGACCTGCATTCTTGTGATGATAAAAGGGGCCAGAACCAACTGTGCGTTCTTTTAGAACCTCTTCTCCAGCTACCCGGGTGGCCAAAGGTGGGGAAGAGGGGACAGGAAGAGTGAGGGCATAAGGGCCCTGAGAATCTTTTGGTTTCTGGCTCCACTTCTCTTTTGCAGGCTCTGCTGAGGCTTTGCTAGGCCCAGAGAGATACAAGCAAGGGGTTGGGGCTGTGGAGACTGGAATGGAATATAAATAAAAATCAATAATCATATGGCTAAAAGTGTCCCCTTCATGACCTTTCAGCCTTGGTCAAATCATTTTGGGGTTTTTTTGTTTGTTTTTTATTTTTTATATTTTGTAGAGATGGGGTCTCCCTATGTTGCCCAGGCTGGTCTCAAACTCCTGGGCTTAAATGACCCTCCCACCTTGGCCTCCCAAAGTGCTGGGATTATAGGTGTGAGCCACAGTTCCTGACTGGTCAAGGCATTTTGTATTGAAGATTTCCCTCTTAGACATAGACTGAATAATACCTAACACTTATACATGTAAAAGGATGGACTTGGGCATTTAATGCTCCTTACATAGCCAGTGATATGTAAGTCTAAAGAATTGTCTACTCCAGCCGAGTGCAGCGGCTCATGCCTGTAATCCCAGCACTTTGGGAGGCTGAGGCGGGCGGATCACCCAAGGTCAGGAGTTCAAGACCAGCCTGGCCAACATGGTGAAACCCCGTCTCTACTAAAAATACAAAAAAATTAGCCGGGCATAGTGGCGGGCACCTGTAATCCCAGTTACTTGGGAGGCTGAGGCAGGAGAATCACTTGAACCCGGGAGCCAGAGGTTGCAGTGAGCCAAGACTGCCATTGCACTCCAGCCTGGGCAACAAGAACGAATCTCCGTCTCAAAAAAAGAAAAAAAAAAAAAAAGAGAATTGTCTACTCCATTTAGTGATTAGTAATATTTCAGTGGAAAAGACCTCAACTAAGGATAATTGTTTGGATAAAAGTATTTCCATTTCCATAGCAAAAAAAAAAAAAATTCAATTCCAAATTCTATTGCTTCCCCATTTAAATGAAAGTACAGAAATCCATTAATTCTGTAGCACTTGCCCGAGAACAGATAATAGTCCAAATGGTGCCTTCTAAGGAAGGGTTGTTGGTTCTTTCATTCTTCGCATTATTGAGAAAACTGAAAAATGTTAGTCTGTAAGAGGATTTTTTCTCCATTAGAAGAGAACAGAAGTAAATATCAGAAACGAGTAATATTTGTAGTGTCCAGAAAGGGGATGGCTTAGAAACTGGGATGAAGGAAGACTTACTCTTCACATCTGTACCTTTTGAATTTTGTAACAAGTAAATGCATTACTTATATAACAACGCATCTGTCAATAGAACGACGACGAAAGGTGCACCTTATGTCTCCTGACACTGACAAGAGGTCCTATCTCTATGGTCTTTGCTCTTCAACCAGGTGATCCCTTCAACCAGGTGAACACTACAAATCCCATTAATAGGGCTCTACAAAAAAACACAAAAATTAGCCAGGCATGGTGGCACATGCCTGTAATCCCAGCTACTTGGGAGGCTGAGCTGGGAAGACTGCTTGAACCCAGGAGGCAGAGGTTGCAGTGAGCTGAGATGGCACCACTGAACTCCAGCCTAGGTGACAGAGTGAATCCCTGTCTCAAAAACAAACAAACAAACAAACAAAAAACTAGTTTCACCTGTTTCTTTCTATTTGCATAATGTGACTACTAGAAAGCTTAAAATTAACAATGTGGCTCACAGTATATTTCTCTTGGACAGCACTATCTGAAGTTTATTGTGAGCCCAATGTGTCCAAGGACCTAAAGCTACTAGAGTGTAGTTAGCACGTGAAGGGCAAGGGGGTTGTGGCAAGGACAGGCCTGGATATAGGCAGTGATTGCAGCAGGCATGATTGCCCTTGGAGGTCATTTCAAGAGTTCAGACCTTCCTAAGAGCATAGGAAGCTACTGGGGAGATTTCCTCAGGGCAGTGATAAGAACAGACCTGCATTTTAAAAAACACTTGGCTTTTGTAGGAAATTCATAAGAATGACTGCTGCAATCACCTATAGCTGTTCTGTGCACTTAGACGAAAATCCAAATTCCTCATCTCAGCCTCCAAGGCTGTTTGCACTGGACTCCAGCGTCCTGCTGCCACCTCATCAAATGCCATGACCTCCTATTGTCTCTCCGAAACAGGGCAGAATCTTTTCCATCTCAGGACCTTCTCACTTGTAAATTCCCTTTGCCTGGAATGCTTTTCCTTGGTTCATCTCAGAACTGGCTCTTTGTAATCAGAAGTATTTTTCTTTCAGTTTCTGTGTCACCTCCTCAGAGAAGCCTTCTCTCACCCCCCTTCCTAAAATCTCCTCCTCCAGTTAATTATCTCCTTCATTGCACTTATCACTGTCTGAAATTATCTTAGGATTTATTCGTTTGCTTGTTTATTGTCTGTGTTTGCATATTAGGTTATAAACTTCTGGCGATCAAAGGCCTTGCTAGTCTCATTTGCTCTTTTGTATGACGATGGATGCTTTGAGGATGGAAGGGGTACAAGGAAACCTGTAGACCAAGTGCAGCAGAAGGCCCAGGATAGAACTCTAAGGATGGGAAGTGTGCAGGAGGTGAATGACGGAGGGAGAGCAGGCGCTGGAGACTGAAGGAGCATCCAGGCAGAAAGAGCTGCGTCCTGCCACAGAGGGCCATGGAAGAAAGGGTTTCAGGAAGGAGCTCTTGGTCAATAGCAGAAAGTGATGCCTAGAGGATAAGTATAGTGTCCACTGTCTACAGTGAGTTGGGGGCATTGGTAGCCTTGGGAGAAGTATGTTCTGTGGAGTGATGGGATGGAAGGCAGACAGCAGTGGGCAGAAGCTAAAGGAGGAGGTGGTGAAATAGCGGGGGTGGATGTACACACCTCCACTCCTCCATGACATGTGACAGTGGGAGATCCAGGGATGGGGCTGGAGTCGGATATGGGGCCTTTGGAGGAATTTTTTTTTTTTTTTTTATCAAATGGGAGACAATTGAGCTGATAGGCTGAAGCTGGAAAAGTTAAAGGAAAAGGAGAGATAGGAGATGATATGCAACCTCTGCTTCCTGGGTTCAAGCGATTCTCCTGCCTCAGCCTCCCAAGTAGCTGGGATTACAGGCGCGTGCCATCACACCCAGCTAATTTTTGTATTTTTAGCACAGACAGGGTTTCACCATGTTGGCCAGGCTGGTCTTGAACTCCTGACCTCAAGTGATCCACCCACCTGGACCTCCCAAAGTACTAGGATTACAGGCGTGAGCCACTGCACCCGGCCAGGATATTTACTCAACACTTGTGATTGGCAGACAAGGAACATGGTCATGGTCCCATCTCCAGGAGGCTGCAGTGTGGTTGGAGTGGCAAGACATGGCAACAAAGGAGAATAACTCAGTGTGTGAGAAGCCTACAGGAAATGAGTGCTGTAGTATTTCAGAGGAGAACAAGATTAACTCCTGATGCGTGATCAAGAAAGTTTTCATGAGAGTGGCATTTGATTTGGGACTTGAAAGCAGAGGAGTATTTTCCTAGCTGGAAATATAAGTGGCAAAAGAAAATAAAGGAGAAGGAGAGTGCATTTCATGTAAATGGACTGGCATGAACAAATAAAGGAAATAATGTATTTTAATCAGTTTATCCTTTTGGCAAAGAAACAGGGACAATTTTTTTTTGGGGGGGAGGTCTATACTCTGATAAAACACGGCAATTTAGGGTAAGAAAGAGACTTTAGAGATTATCTCATCAAATGTCCTTATTTTTCTAGGTATGAAAACTGAGGTGCAGAAAGAAATAACTATTGAAAGTCACAAACTGGTAAGTGACAGAGTTGGGCTCTGGCTCACAAGTGTAGCTTCCACAATAACATAATTGTACAGGTTTTAAGCATAGAATATATTTAGTAAAACCACATCGAATTTTGTTGATTTATATCAGAAGTGCAAGGGAGTGAAGACTAGATGAATTTTTAGATTTTTTTTAAAAAAGAAATATAGTTGTAATCCCAGCACTTTGGGAGGCTGAGGCAGGAGGATCACTTGAGCCCAGGAGTTCAAGACTAGCCTGGGCAAAAAGTGAGACTTCCTCTTTACAACCAAGCAAAAAATTAGCCAGATGTGGTGGTGCACCTGTCATCCCAGCTGCTTGGAAGGCTGAGGTGGGCGGAGTCCACTTAAGCCCACGTGGTTGAAGCTGCAGTGAGCCATATTCACGCCACTTCAGTCTCGATAACCAAACGAGAACTTGTGTCACAAAAGAAATACAGTTATGTAGTCATAGTGATTACAATTCCAACAAAGTTTTGCTACACAGACATGTCATTGCAACCTATGTGAATGGAGAGACAAGAATGATTTGTTATTGAGAGATTAACTGATGACTTCCTGCTATTCACCAGACTTATTCTGGTCTCCTATGTCATGGCCATATTAAGCCCCAATTGGCCAAAAGTGAAATTGAAAAAAAAATCCATGTTAACTCAAAGTATGAATTCACAAAAGAGCGGGAGAAAGATGATGAGAAGGTATTAGTTTCCTATGGCTGCTGTAACAAGTTAGCACTTTGGGGGCTTCAAACAACACAGATTTATTATTTTACAGTTCTGAAGACCAGAAGTCCAACACAGGTCTCACTGGGCTGAATCAAGTTTTGGCACAGCTGCATTCCTTTCTGGAGGCTGTAGAGGAGAATCTGTTTTCTGCCTTTTCTGACTTTTAAAGACTGCCCACTTTCCTTGGCTTGTGGCCAGTGACATTGCACCTCCCTCAGGGAACTTGATCACCCCCTGACCACAGCTGAAAAAGGTTCTCGGCTCTTAAGACTCATGTGATTAGACTGGGTGCAGCGGCTCACACCTGTAATCCCAGCACTTTGGGGAACCAAGGCAGGCAGATCACTTGAGTCCAGGAGCTCAAGACCAGTCTGGCCAACATGGCAAAACCCCATCTCTACTTTAAAAATTACAAAAATTAACCAGGCAGGCCCCTATAATCCCAGGTATTCGGGAGGCTGAGGCATGAGAATCGCTTGAGTCGGGAGGCAGAGGTTGCAGTGAGCTGAGATCATGCCACTGCACTCCAGCCTGGGCAACAGAGCAAGACTCCCGTCTGAAAAAAAAAAAAAAAGACTCGTGTAATTATGTAATTGGATTCAGTAATTGGATAATTCAGGCTGCTCTCCTTATGTCAAAGTCCTTAGCCTTAAAATCTCATCCATAAGGTCCCTTTGTCACAGAAAGAACAATTTCACAGGCTGGCATTAGGATATGGACATATTTGGGGATCCATTATTATTTTGCTTAATACAAAGAAGGAGGAGGAGGAAAAGACATACTGTGAATTATTAGAGAGATGACTTATACATAATTAGAAAAGAAAATGAGCATCGAGAGCCAGTATAAATTCATTAAATCATAGCAGATATTTTCTTATGTAACAGAGTTACTAGGCAAATAGATTTGGGGGATGCCAGAGACAAATTGATCCTCCAGTTTTTCTCTTAGGATGTGCTTGTGGAAAGATAATAGCATTTGTGTAAGGTGTCAGTGCAGCACATCTATTCACAACTCATTAAACAACTGCTGAAAACTGGGAACAGGCATAAACCTGATGAAGGTCTCCTAGTGTGTCATGGGGCTGTCTGTCCTTGGTCCCTCTATTTGCAGCGTTATCAGTAACCAGGATGAAGACTTAAAGGTCAGGTGTATCTGATTTGCAGGTGACACAACAGTATTCAAATCTAAAGAAAATCTCAATACACTGGGAAGAGAAGATGAACACACATGAACTGTTACAATAACAAACGTGAAGTCTGAAATGTCAGGGAGAAAATCAGTTGAATAAAGGAAGGATGGGACTGAATTTGTTGTCAGTTTCTGTGGAAAATTAAAAACAAGGCTGGGTGCGGTGGCTCACACCTGTAATCCCAGCACTGGGAGGCCGAGGTGGGCGGATCACCTGAGATCAGCAGTTCAAGACCAGCCTGGTCAACACAGTGAAACACCGTCTCTACTAAAAAATACAAAAAAATTACCCAAGCATGGTGATGGGCACCTGTAGTCTCAGCTACTTGGGAGGCTGAGGCAGGAGAATCACTTGAACTTAGGAGGCAGAGGTTCCAGTGAGCCAAGATCGCACCATTGCACTCCAGCCTGGGTGACAAAGAGAGACTCTGTTTCAAAAACAAAGCAATTGCTGTGTCTGTGAAAATAAAAATGATATTAAGGGCATCAATTAGCAATTTTTTTTTATTTTCTTTTTGAGATGAAGTGCAGTGGTGCTATCTCTACTCACTTCAACATTTGCCTCCCAGGTTCAAGAGATTCTTGTGTTTCAGCCTCCCTAGTAGCTAGGACTATAGGCATGCACCCCTATGCCTGGCTACTTTTTGTAGTTTTAGTAGAGATGGAGTTTCACCATGTTGGCCAGGCTGGTCTTGAACTCCTGACCTCAAGTGATCTGCCCACCTCGGCCTCCCAAAGTGCTGGGTGTGAGCCAATACGCCCAGCCCAATGGCAATTTTTTGAGCATCTACTATGTACCAAGTACTGTGCTAAGGAGCTTTACATGTCATATATTTTCACCCTCACCAAAAAAATCTATAAGGAAATAATGATTATCTCTGTTGCACAGATGAAGTTAGGGTTCAGAGACGTGAAGCAACTTGTCCAAGATTACAAAATCATCTATCTATATGAACTTGGGTCTGACTCCAAAGACCATGCTCATATAGCAGAATGACAGAAGTGTTTTCAAAGGCCAAGGAATTGTAGTTGCATTAGAAAAAGTCAGTATCCAGCCGGGTGCAGTGGCTTACGCCTGTAATCCCAGCACTTTGGGAGGCCAAGGTGGGCAGATCACCTGAGGTCAG
The DNA here is from genome assembly GCF_000951035.1 of Colobus angolensis palliatus. NCBI lineage: Eukaryota > Metazoa > Chordata > Mammalia > Primates > Cercopithecidae > Colobus > Colobus angolensis. The sequence continues at coordinate 1,200,442 of NW_012117877.1, read as the reverse complement.
GAGTTAGAGACCAGCCTGACCAACATGGAGAAACCCCATCTCTACTAAAAATACAAAAATTAGCCAGGCATGGTGGCAGGTACCTGTAATCCCAGCTACTCAGGAGGCTGAGGCAGGAGAATCACTTGAACCCGGGAGGCGGAGGTTGAGCCGAGATCGCACCATTGCATTCCAGCCTGGGCAACAAGAGTGAAACTCCGTCTAAGATTAAAAAAAAAAAAAAAAAAAAGTCAGTAACCAGGTCATTCTAGAAAATAGAAATAGAAATGTGATACATTTTCTATTTTGATCTCCTCACTTTAAGAGGGGCTTTGACAAACTTGAATGTGTTTAGAGGAGTGTGACCAGGGTTCTGAGTGTTTTAGATGCTAAATCATATGAGGAGTAATTGAGTGAACTTCGTATGTTTTGCCAAAAAATCTTGAGGTCAGGGTGGACAGCACAAAAACTTAATACTCCCTAAAAATATTTGAAGACAGAACCAAATTTTCTCTTCTGGAAGTAGTGCAGAGGCAATTTCAATTCAAGAGAACTTGATCATAATGATTTATGTCATGAAGTCACCATTCAAGGACAGGCTTAGTGTGAGTTTCTTGGAAGTAGCAACCAAAGTGCTTTCATCTTTGGAGTTAAATAAGTGGTGCTTGGCAAGAACAGGTGCTCAATTTGTGTGTGTTGAATGCATGAACAAGTGACTTTGTCAGGGACATCATACAAGATGTTAGCAAATGGAGAAGCAAGTTAGAAGAGGTGAACTTTAGAGTTATTTCGAAGTTCGGGATTTTTCTTTGATTTTAGATTGTTGACTTGAGATAAGTAGGGGAAACAAGCTCTGGGTCTGCTGCCTTTTTTTTTTTTTTTTTTTGCCTCATCGGTAAGTCAAAGCAAAATTCTAACGCCGTGATTGACACTGAGTTCTAATGACCTGAATATCAACATCAAAAGTATTTCATATTTGCATTACGAATAGGTCTCTTTCTAAACACGTTGACATTTTAATTATTCCTTAAAAAAATTTTTTTTTGGCTGGGCATGGTGGCTCACACCCCTAATCCTAGCACTTTGGGAGGTCAAGGCAGGCGGATCACCAGGTCAGGAGATCGAGACCATCCTGGCTAACACAGTGAAACCCTGTCTCTACTAAAAATACAAAAAATTAGCCAGCAGTGGTGGCGGGTGCCTGTAGTCCCAGCTACTCAGGAGGCTGAGGCAGGAGAATAGCATGAACACAGGAGGCGGAGCTTGCAGTGAGCCAAGATCGCACCACTGCAGTCTAGCCTGGGCGACATAGCAAGACTCCGTCTCAAAAAACAAAAAGGAATTTTTTTTAGAGACAGGGTCTCACTTTGTCACCCAGGCTACAGTGCACTGGTACCATCATAGCTCTCTGCAGCCTTAAACTCCTGACCACAATTGATCCTCCGGAATCACGAGATTACAGGCACAAGCTATTGTGCCCAGCTGACGTTTTAATTGTTCTTGAGTTGCCCCCACTATTTTTTTTTTTCTGCATTCTTGCAGGGTTGATTGGCTAAATCATAGAAAAACAAATTAAATTTGCAATCTAGCCAATTTCCATAAACAAGCTGGCAGTATAAGGGTCCTGAGGGGTTGTCGCTACGACAACAGCTGCCTAGAATGAAGTAGAATCTGTTTAGAGGGCTTATGTAGGAAGTGAGTCATACATTGTGGAGCAGTAAAGACGACCAGGAGGATACAGACAGGGAAGGGGATATCACAGAACTGGCCCAGAGTCAGCGTGACCTACATTTTACAATCTGAAGAACTCTAATAAAGGCCACTGTCCAGCTTGAATGTATTCAAAATAATGTTGAGGCCATATACATGTATGTCAAAATCCTATCTTTAATACAACCGAATATGTTAATATTACTTCTTTGTGGTTCCAATGGAGCAGACAGCTGAATTTCTCTTAATATTTTTGCATATCTTTTGTGCTATGTTGATGCTCAGCTGTTGGACACCGTTAGTTGGATCCCATTAAATTAGCAAGATTGCTATCCTTTTAGATCCATCCCCCACACACCAGTATTTTATACTCAGGTATTTGGAACCCCTGCCATTATTAACTCTTACAAAGTTTATTATAATATGAGACTATGCCACCACAGGCACTTAGAAGTGACTTATATGTAGAGTTATTTAGCCCTTTGGAATATGCCTCGTTGGAATTTAATCCTTAAGAATTTCCAAGTTGTTTGCCGTTACATTCATTCTAGCTATCAACCACTTCCTCCTTCGTCCTGGTGCCTGAAATTTCCACTTTTAGGGTTATTCTTTAGTTTTCAGATAACTCTGTTTACTTGGGAAGAGTAATCTACTAAGGCACGGTGATAGAGCTCGTTTATCAGATTAGTTTGCCTCTCTTTCCTAGCATCTTTTGTTTATCACTCAGGATCTCTTTAGGAAAATGATGACATTTTCAAGCTGAATAATTGGGGAGATTTTATTTATTTATTTATTTATTTATTTATTATTTTTTGAGACAGAGTTTCACTCTTGTTGCCCAGGCTGAAGTGCAGTGGCACGATCTCGGCTCACCGCAACCTCTGCCTTCTGGGTTCAAGTGATTCTTCTGCCTCAGCCTCTGGAGTAGCTGGGATTACAGGCATGCGTCACCATGCCTGGCTAATTTTGTATTTTTAGTAGAGATGGGGTTTCTCCATGTTGGTCAGGCTGGTCTCCAACTCCCGACCTCAGGTGATCTGCCCACCTCGGCCTCCCTAAGAGCTGGGATTACAGGCATGAGCCACCGCGCCTGGCCGTAATTGGGGAGATTTTAATAAAAGAGTTATTTAAGAAGTGTGTATGGCTTAGGAAAAGTAAGAAGGACTAGGACAGTACCCCTGGCCAGTATCAGCGAGGCTTCCTTACCATACCTGGCCCTGATAGATAGGGAGGGCCATTGCTGAACTTGGAGAGGTAGTTGGTAAAGGGATGAAGCAGAGAGTGAGCTGCAGAATAAATACCCGGATGTCATTCTCCTCTCTCCTGTCTACTGGTAGTCTTTCTCATGAAGTAAACCAAAGCAAAACTAGAGGGCAAGGAAGCCCATTGGCATAGTCCATATAGGTCAGTCTCCTGGGGTGGGATGGACAGTGGATCTGGAGGGGGCAAAAAGAAGAAATCTAGCCCAACCTGTAACAAAGTTGATGTTCCCAGGGCACTGTGCTTGACCTCTTCCTTACACCAACTATTCCCCCATGCCATTTTTTGTTTTTTTTTTTTTTGAGATGGAGTTTTGCTCGTTGTCTAGGCTGGAGTACAATGGCGCGATCTCGGCTCACACCATCCTCCTCCTCCCAGGTTTAAGCGATTCTCCTGCCTCAGCCTCCTGAGTAGCTGGGATTACAGGTATGTGCCACCATGCTTAGCTAATTTTGTATTTTTAGTAGAGAAAGGGTTTCTCCATGTTGGTCAGGCTGGTCTCAAGCTCCTGACCTCAGGTGATCCGCCTACCTCAGCCTCCCAAAGTGCTGGGATTACAGGTGTGAGCCACCGCGCTCACCCTCACTATGCCACTTCTTTCTTACTCTTTTCTTTTCTTTTCTATCTTCCTTCCTTCCTTCCTTTCTTTCCTTCCTTCCTTCTTTCCTTCCTTCCCTCCCTCCCTCCCTCCCTCCTTCCTTTCCTTCCTTTCCCTTCCTTCCTTCCTTCCTTCCTTCTTTCTCTTTCTCTCTCTCTCTCTCTCTCTCTCTCTCTCTCTTTCTTTCTTTCTTTCGCAGTCTTGCTCTGTCACCCAGGCTGGAGTGCAGTGACGCGATCTTAGCTCACTGCAAGCTCAGCCTCCTGGATTCACACCATTCTCCAGCCTCTCAAGTAGCTGGGGCTACAGGCATCTGCCACCATGCATGGCTCATCATGCCATTTCATTTATGGTTTTTACTACTCCCTCACTCCATATGCCAAAGTCCAAATAAGTACACCTGGTCTTTCCATATGCACTTCATCCTCAATGTGCCCTGAGCAAACTCATTAAAACTCATCGTTGTTTTGCCCTTTATCCAATCTGCTTCTCGTCTCGTATTGTATCCTAGTTAAGATATCGCTATCCTGGTGCCCAAATCAGAAATCCAAAAATTATTTCATACCATAACCTTTCCCTTAGCCCCAATATCCAATCATCAATTCTGCTGATTTTACCTGTGAACTAATTCTCCATATAGCTACTTTTTTGCCACTCCCGCTTTTTTGGTTTAGGTCATCACTGCCTCTTATAACACGTCTCTTGGCCTCTAGTGAGTTCCCTCTTGAAACAATTAGTCACATTGCTATCAGAGGGAACATTTAGAAATAAAATATATTTCATTCATTCATTTATTTGGAAGTGATGTTGTGCTAAGCATTGGACATTTGGGAATGAATAGATATGTTCTCTGCATTCAGTTGTATCTTGTGATAGAGAGACAGAAGTACAGATTGATAGGTGCAATGACAGAATTATAAACAAAGCATTTAGCTTATAATAGGGGTAACAGTGGTGGAGAAAGCAACACATATGTTAATCCCTGAATGACTAACAGGGGTTAACCAGGTGAAGAGAAGGAGAGGAGAGACAGCCAGGGAAAGAAATTTCAGACTATGTGGGCAAGCTGGTACAAGTTCTGGAGTGAGAGAGGGCATAAAGAGCTGGAGGAATTGAAGGTAATATATTGTGTGTGAAGCAGAAAGTGTGAAATCAGTATCAGATGATGAATTTTGTTGAGAACTTTGGACTTTATCTCAAAGATTATGGAGACCCCTGGAGGACTTTAGGTTGAAGCTTGATATGATCATATGTGTGCTTTGGAGGGATTGTTCTTGCAGTTATTTGATGAATAGACTTGAAAGGGGATAAGACTAGAGGCAAATGAGCCAACTGTGAAGAGCTCTGACTGAACTAAAGAAGTGGCACTGGCTATGGAGTGATCAGAAATATATTAAAGTGAGATTATTTATAGGACACATTAGAAAAGACTGGATTTGGAGTGTAAAGGAGTGAAAGGAACCAAGACTGATGCTTAGGAACCTAGCTTGAGCAATTGGGTGGACAGTGCTAGTATTCACTAAGGTAGGAAATTTGGAAAGATGAGGTGTAGGAAAGTCAGGTGATGAACTTGATTTTGGACATGTTGAATTTGTGATTCCTTTGGGCCATTTACGTGGAGATGAGTTGGATGCTCATGTCTAGATTTTCAACTATGATAGAAGATGAAACTTCTCAAGGAATGCCTATTGTATGAAAATAGACTCCAGGAAGGACCAACATATAAAGCTTATTGGAGGAAAGAAAGAATAAGTGTTTAGTAAACTAGGAGGAAAAATTTTCAGTTCACTTTATCTACCGAATCAAGGCTAAGTTCTTAAGTTAAAGCTTTCTCTTCAACTTCATCTCAGGCCCATTCCCAACTTAACATTTTAAGCTCTGTTAGTACCAAACTGCTGCTGGTCCTCCATGTATATTGCGTCTGTTTCTTGGATGTCTATTTACTGCTTGCTTTCAGTGTTTGCTATGCCTGAAATACCTGTTCCTCCTCCTCCTCCTCCTCCTCCTTTCTTCTCCTCTTCCTTCTCCTCCTCCTCCTCCTCTTCTTCCTCCTCCTCCTCCTTCTTTCTCTCCTTTCTACTTTCCTTTCTTCTCTCTTCTTTTTTTTTTTATTTTTAGAGACAAGGTCTCACTATGTTACCTAGGCTGATCTTGAACTCCTGGCCTGAAGTGATCCTCTCGTCTTGGACTGCCAAAGTGCTGGGATTTGGCAGCACTGAGCTAAATCCCAAGCATGAGCCACTGAGCCTGGCCTGTTCTTCCTTCTTTATATGCTTAAAAACCTTCAAAATTATCTCAAGATTATTCACTCCAGGAAGAACTTGAGCCTCATTGATTGAATTGGTGTACTTCTCCTCCCTTCCTATCGCTTTTTCTTTATGTGTGTATCCTAGCACTTCTCACACAGTATTGAATTCATCTGTCCACCTGGCTCATCAAACAAATTGTTCCCTGAGTTCAAGGATCATGCTGCATGCTGGATTCCCCAGGAAGCTGCTTCTGAGATGGAGTTTAGTGACCAAAATATGTATGTGGGCCTTTGGATCATCACCTGTGGAAAGGAAGACAAGGAAACAGGAATGGACCTAAGGTGAAGTGAAGCTCTGATGCAAACCTGACAACTGTCTCACCTGACACCGTGAAGAGCTCTGGAGCTGAAATGGCCTTTCGTTGTTCTGAATTGGTGTGAGGTAGCTAGGTCTTTACACCCCTGCCACCACCCATTATTGGGTATGGGCCAACCAGGAAGGGGCATGACCATGAGTGATGCAGCTCTGCAGCTGAAGCAGTACCTGAAGAGGCTGACAGCTGAGGGCCATCTGCTGACAGCACTCCCTGCAGCTGGGCAGCACATCCTTTCTCAAAAGGGGATTAAGGCAGTTGCATCTCCATGTCCACCATGGACTACATATTTTTTCTTTGCATTCCTAGGGCTTTCCATAGTATATGGCACATAGTAGGCAAAACTGGAGGTCTGTGTGGCAAATTCAGCTAGTAGATGAGTATTGTTTTTCACCCACAAAGAGATTTTTAAAAATTAGTTGTCAACATTTAAAAATGAAAAGATTTCATATTGAAATTATCATATTTTCTAGCTTTTCTTGAAAAATCAAAACATCTGGCCAACATTAGATCTTTTGCTGAGATGGAAACTGTGGGCTGGAGCTGAGCCAAGATTGTCCTCAGGCAGGCTTGTGAGCTCAAGGTCTCCAGACACACACCTTCCCCACTCCTTGAGGCATGGAACCCTGCCTGCTGCATGCATTTACGTTACCTGTTCCCTGTAGTCCTTTGAGTTTGCCACCCCTATTAGTTATTAAAGAAATGTTTATTGAACTGAGCAAACATTAACATCACTGCACTACACTTCTCAAGGGATATTCATGTACATTCACTTATTTAATCCTTAAAACAACCCTGAAAACTAGGTGGTATGATCACCCCCATTTTACAGATGAGGACACTGAATCCCAGAGTGGCTGTGACTGCCCAAGGTCTCTAGCTGGGAAAGTGGTAGGATTATGACTTGAAATAAATTAAAATGTTTTGATTTAAATCCTGTAATCCTCCCACTGTGACACCTGGGGGCCCTGGGATGTTACTGCTGGAGGACAATTGGGTAGACCTAGGTTTTAACTAGTCTTGGCTAGGTGGGAAGAAAAAATCTTCTTAACAAACTAAAAATACTCAGCAAGAAAGAAATTGAAATATTTCTAAGTTGGCAGCAGTGACTGGAAAGGAGACTATTCTTTAAGGACCTTCTTTTTTTCCAGATGGTTTCAAAGGAATTAAAAACAATTAGAGCTGCAAGGGAGAGTGGGAGACAAGACAAGGTTGGTGATCAAAGGGGAGAACTGTATAGGAAAATAGCAACATGGCAGCATTTCACACATAGCCACACACACTGAAAATGTGTCAACAGCACCAGGTCATTGGTAACTGCCAAGAATAAGACTGAAATAGATTGTTAAATGAGACACAGTATTGCCGAGGCTGAGTTGTTTGCCTTCCTCAAAAGGACAAAATTCTGAGAGGTGTAATGAAAGAAAATTTAACCAATTTACTAGAAATATGATGACTCCAGTGCCAGATATGGATTATACTTTTTTCATTACACTAAACTTGAATAGTTAAAAGACTTTGAAAATAACATTTTTCTTCTCTACATAATTTTATCTCTTTTCTTTTCTTTCATTTCCTTTCCTTTCCTTTTCTTTTCTCTTCTTTTCCCTCCTTCCCTCCCTCCCTCTCTCCCTCCCCCTCTCTCTCTCCCTCCCTCTCTCTCTCTCTTTCTTTCTTTTCCTTCTTTCTTTCTTTCTTTCTTCTTTTTGAGACAGGGTCTTGTTCTGTTGCCCAGGCTGGAATGCAGCAGCACAGTCACAGCTCACTGCAGCCTCTCTTTCCTGGGCTCAAGCAATCCTCCCGATTCAGCCTCCCAAGTAGCTGGGACTATGGGTGCATATTACCATGCCTGGCTAATTTTCTTATTATTTTCTTTTGTGGAGATGGGGTCTCACTCTGTTACCCAGGCTGGTCTCCAGCTCCTGTGCTCAAGCAATCCTCCTGCCTCGGCCTTTCAAAGTGCTTGGATTGCAGGTGTGCTCAATCCACCTAATTTTAAATAAAGGATTTTGTTTTTTAAAAAGACATTTCCTTTTTATTAGAAATAAAGTTCTTGGCTTCATTCCTTTAAAAAAAATATTTTTATGGATATATAATTGTACCTATTTATGGGGTACTGGTGATATTTTGATATATGCATTCAATGTGTAATGATCAAATTGGGATAATTGGGGTATCTCTTACCTCAAACAGATATCATTTCTTTGTGTTGGGAACATTCCAAATGTTCTAGCTATTTTGAAATATATAATACATTATTGATAACTATAGTCACCCTGCTGTGCTATTGAATACTAGAATGTATTCTCTCTATATAACTATTTCTGTACACATTTACAACTTCTCTTCATTCCATCCTTACACCTCTAAAAAACATGGTTTTTTTTGGACAGGGTCTCACTATGTTGCCCAGGCTAGAGTGCAGTAGCATGATCTTGGGTTACTGCAGCCTCTACCTCTTGGGCTCAACCAATCCTTCCACCTCAGCCTCTTGAGTAGCTGGTGTGCACCACACCTGGCTAAGTTTTTGTAGAGACAAAGTTTCACCATGTTGCCCAGGCTGGTCTCAAACTTCTGGGCTCAAGTGATCCGCTCTCCTTGGCCTCCCAAAGTGCTGGAATTATAGCTGTGTAATCCACTGTGCCTGGACTAAGAAACATTTTAAAGTTTAATTCGTATGATCACAGAATACTTATTTCAGATGGGAGAGATTTCAAGTATATGGATATAAAGATGAAGAATATAAAATTGTATAATCATAATTTCCATCATGTTGTATAAATCATATAATGAAGTCTCAGAGGTGACTTTACTACTTTGTAGTTTGAATTCACATATGGATTTTTTAAAACTAGAGCTTGGAAACAGTTCTTGAAAACATGATTAATATGAGTTTTTGGTGGAGGATAGCACAACTATTTTTTTTTTTTGAGAACGGAGTCTCGCTCTGTCGCCCAGGCTGGAGTGCAGTGGCCGGATCTCAGCTCACTGCAAGCTCCGCCTCCCGGGTTCCCCGCCATTCTCCTGCCTCAGCCTCCCGAGTAGCTGGGACTACAGGCGCCCGCCACCTCGCCCGCCTAGTTTTTTGTATTTTTTAGTAGAGACGGGGTTTCGCCGTGTTAGCCAGGATGGTCTCGATCTCGTGATCCGCCCGTCTCGGCCTCCCAAAGTGCTGGGATTACAGGCTTGAGCCACCGCGCCCAGCCTAGCACAACTATTATGTGGAAAATTACTAATAGCAATTTCCTTAGGTTTCATTAGTTGATGTAAATATAATATAGTTAGATAATATTTTACCACAGTGTAACTCTATCTATCTACCTGCCTACCTGCCTATTTATTTGCCTGCCTATATTTTAGAGATACAAAGTCTTATGGACTGAATTGTGTTCCCCACCAGATTCATACATTGAGGCCCAAACCCCCAAAGTAACTGTATTGGAGATAAGGCCTATATGGAGGTGATTAAGGCTAAATGAGGTCATAAGGTGAATCCCTAATCTCACAGGACTGGGGTCCTTATAAAAACAGGGAGAGCTACCAGAGTGCTCTCTTTCTGTCTTCCTAAATGCCAACCGAGGAAAGGCCATGAGAGAACGTAGCAGGAAGGCAGCTGTCTAAAAGCCAGAAGGAGAGGCCTTAACCCAAACCACCCTCCTGGCATCTTGATCTTCGGCTTTTAGCCTCCAGAGCTGTTGTTTCAGCTACCCACTATGTGGTATTTTGTGATGGCAACCTGAGCAGACAAATATAGCAGAAGTGGGAAGACATGCATCGGGGTGATAAACACCACGTTAAGATAGGGCCTAACTCTAGGGCCAAGAATGGGAATGAAACAGAAGACAGGTAAGTATGGGGACCCGAAACATGGCAGAGTTTTAAAGCTAAACATGATCCAGTTTCTACTAAAATTCTTCTTTTTTTTGGTAGGGGGGTGCAGACAGGATCTCACTCTGTTGCCCAGGCTGGGGTACAGTGGTACAATCTCGGCTCACTGCAACCTCTACCTCCCAGGTTCAAGCGATTCTCCTTCCTCAGCCTCCTGAGTAGCTGGGATTACAGGCGTGTGCCACCACACCTGGCTATTTTTTGTATTTTTGTAGAGATGGGGTTTCGCCATGTTGGCCAGGCTGGTCTCAAACTCCTGACCTTAAGCAATCCACCCGCCTCGGCCTTCCAAAGTGCTGGGGTTACAGGCATGAGCCACCACGTCTGGCCTTAAAATTCTTCTTTAATCAAAACAACCAAAGTATACTTCGGCTCCTATATGAGAAACAGTATGAGGCCAGGTGCGGTGGCTCACGACTGTTATCCCAGCACTTTGAGAGGCTAAGGCAGGTGGGTCACGAGGTCAGGAGTTCGAGACCAGCCTGGCCAATGTGGTAAAACCCTGTTTCTACTAAAAATACAAAAATTAGCCGGGCATGGTGGCAGGCGCCTGTAGTGCCAGTTACTTGGGAAGCTGAGGCAGAAGAATCAGTTGAACCCAGGAGGCAGAGGTTGCAGTGAGCCGAGATCATGCCACTGCATTCCAGCCTGTGCGACAGATCAAGACTCCATGTCAAAACAACAACAAAACAAAACAAAACAAAAACCCCAAAAATGGAAATAGTATGAACAGGGACCCAGTGCAAGGAGAAACCAGTAAGGAGATGGTCACCTTAGTGCAGGTGAGATATTATGGTAGCCTGGACTAGGGTGCCAAGAATTCAGAGGTGAAAAGTAAACACATTCAAGATATATTTTGCAGGTAGAGTTGGGATGCTGATGGATTGGACGTGGAGTGTGAGGATAAGAGAAGAATAAAGGATGACACTAAAGTTTGGGGCCTGCACAATTGGTTGAATGGTATTTTGAAAGCAGAAAACTATGATAGAAAGAGTTCTGGTTTGCTCTGAAATTTAAAATGCCTATGAGGCTACTCGGTTGATATACTAAGTTTGTAGTTTGATATACAAGTTCAGACACCAGTGGAGGGGTCAGAGACAGAAATACAACATATACCAATGAATCAACGATGACATTCATTATAAAACACAGCCTGGGGGCAGGCGCGGTGGCTCATGCCTGTAATCCCAGCACCTTGGGAGACTGAGGCGGGTGGATCACAAGGTCAGGAGATCAAGACCATCCTGGCTAACACAGTGAAACCCCGTCTCTACCAAAAATACAAAAAAATTAACTGGGCGTGGTGGCAGGTGCCTGTAGTCCCAGCTACTCGGGAGGCTGAGGCCTGAGAATGGCGTGAACCCGGGAGGCGAGAGGCTGAGCTTGCAGTGAGCAGAGATCGCGTCACTGCACTCCAGCCTGGACACAAAAACCAAATATAGAGAACTTGAAACATCTATTTAACTAATTAACAGAAAATGTGGACAGAAAACCAACAAATATACAGAACACCTGAGCAACACTATTAACCAGTTCCCATTTATAGAACACCTCACACAACAGCAAAAGACACTCTTTTCACTTATTTTTTTTTTGGTCTTTTTTTTTTTTTTTTT
>NW_012117877.1:1186195-1188479 GCF_000951035.1 Colobus angolensis palliatus | reverse complement strand
AGGCTGAGGCAGGCGGTCACGAGATCAGGAGATCCAGACCTTCCTGGCTAACACGGTGAAACCCCGTCTCTACTAAAAACACACACAAAAAAATTGGGCAAGGTGGCGGCGCCTGTAGTCCCAGCTACTTGGGAGGCTGAGGCAGGAGGATTGCTTGAGCCCAGGAGTTGAAGGCTGCAGTGAGCTATGATTGCACCACCGCACTCCAGCCTGGGTGACATAGTGAAATCCCATCTCTAAAAAAAAGGAGGTCTCAAGTCAGTAATGTTTTCACCTAAAGGAACTAAAAAAGGCCACTGTACTCTCACATAATAGCAATAAACAATAGGAAACAAAAATCAAAATTAGTACCATTTACAATACCTAGAAAATGGAAAGAAAAAATATATTTAGATATAAAGTTATCAGGATCTCTATGTGGAAAACTACAAAACAGTGATGAAATAAAGAAATATTATTTTCGCTGGGCATGGTGGCTCATGCCTGTAATCCCTGCATTTTGGGAGGCTGAGGCAGGTGGATCACTTGAGGTCAGGAGTTCGAGACCAACCTGGGCAACCTGGTGAAACCCTATCTCTACTAAAATACAAAAATTAGCTGGGCGTGGTGGTGTGCGCCTGTAATCCCAGCTACTCTGGAGGCTGAGGCAGGAGAATTGCTTGAGCCTGGGAAGCGGAAGTTGCAGTGAGCCGAGATCACACCACTGCACTCCAGCCTGGGTGACAGAGCTAGACTCCGTCTCCAAAAAAAAGAAAAAAAAGAAGAAGAAAGAAAAAGAAATACTATTTTCATAATTGAAAAATTCAATATAGTTAAGATATCAGTTCTCTCCAGTTTGATGTGTAGATTTGATACTGTTCCAACCAAAATCCCAGCAGGGGTTTTGTATCTATTGACAAACTGATTTTAAAATTTATATGGATGGCTGGGCATGGTGGCTCACGCCTGTAATTCTAGCACTTTGGTATGCCAAGGTGGGCAGATCACTTGAGGCCAGGAGTTTGAGACCAGCCTAGCCAACATGGTGAAACCCTGTCTCTTCTAAAAATACAAAAAATTAGCCAAGCATGGTGGTGCTTGCCTGAATCCCAGCTATTCATGAGGCTGAGGCAGGAGAATCTCTTGAACCCAGGAGGCGGAGGTTGCAGTGAGCCGAGATTGAGCCATTACACTCCAGCCTGGGCAATATATTCAGACCCTCTCTCAAAAAAAAAAAAAAAAAAAAAAGTATATGGAAAGGCAAAAACGTGGAATATCCAATACAATTTTGAAAATGAGCAAAGTTGAGGGACTCATACTACCTTATTTCAAGCCTTGGAATAAAGCTACAGTCATCAAGACAATGAAATATGGGTGAGCAGATAGACACACAGTTCAATAAAATGGAGTAGAGACTTCATATAGATTCACAAAAATATGGTCAGTTGATTTTTGGAAAAGGTAAAAAGTCAATTCAATAGAGAATGAATACTGTCTTCAAAAACTGGTATTTGAACAATTGGGCATCCATGTGCAAAAAAAAGAAAGAAAACAATGAACCTTGACTTATACTTCACAGTTTATACAAAATTACCTCAAAATGGATAATAGACTTCAATGTAATACATAAAGATTTTGAAGAAAATCTAGGAAAAAAATCTTAATGGGCTTGAGATGGCAAAGATTTTCTACATATGCTACCATAAGCAAGATTTATATGAGAAAAATGGATAAATTAGACTACCATAATTACAATTTTTGGCTTTGTCCAATTTGCTGTTAAGAGGATAAAAAGACAAGTCACAGGGTGGGAAAAAATATCCACACATCATATATTTGACAAAGGGTTTGAACTTAAAACATATAAAGAACTCTCAAAACTCAACTATAAGCAAAAAAAAAGCCAATTGAGCACAGTGGCTCACACCTGTAATCCCGGCACTTTGGGAGGCCGAGGCAGGTGGATCACCTGAGGTCAGGAGTTCAAGACCAGCGTGGTCAACATGGTGAAACCCCATATTTACTAAAAATACAAAAATTAGCGAGGATTGTGGCACATGCCTGTAGTCCCAGCTACTCAGGAAGCTGAGGCACAAGAGTTGCTTGAACCTGGGAGGTTGAGGTTGCAGTGGGCAGAGATCACTCCACTGCACTCCAGCCTGGGTGAGAGCAAGACTATCAAAAACAAAAAGGGAAGGGAAGGGAGAACAAGAAAGAGAGAGAGAGAAAGAGGAAAGAAAGAAAAAGAAAGAAAGAAAGAAAGAAAGAAAGAAAGAAAGAAAGAAAGAAAGAAAGAAAGAAAGAA
>NW_012117877.1:1166766-1185029 GCF_000951035.1 Colobus angolensis palliatus | reverse complement strand
AAAGTTTATAGCAGCTTTATTTGTATTTGCCCCAGGATGGTCTCGATCTCCTGACCTCGTGATCCGCCCATCTCGGCCTCCCAAAGTGCTGGGATTACAGGCTTGAGCCACCGCGCCCGGAGACAGTTTCTTATAAAATTAAACATGTATTTACCATATGATTCAGCCATACTACTCCTGGCTGTTTATCCTAGAGAATTATAAGCTTATGTTCACACAAAAAGTTGTACAGGAAAAGTTTATAGCAGCTTTATTTGTATTTGCCCCAAAGTGAAGTGAAACAACCCAAATGTTCTTTTTTTTTTTTAAGACGGAGTTTTACTCTTATTGCCCAAGATGGAGTGCAATGGCGCGATCTCCTCTCACCACAACTTCCATCTCCCCAGTTCAAGTGATTCTCCTGCTTCAGCTTCCCCAGTAGCTAGGATTACAGGAATGTGCCACCACGCCTGGCTAATTTTGTATTTTTAGTAGAGATTGGGTTTCTCCATGTTGGCAGACTTGTCTTGAACTCCCGACCTCAGGTGATCCACCAGCCTCAGCCTCCCAAAATCCTACTGGGATTACAGGCATGAGTCACCATGCCCGGCCCAAATGTTCTTTAATGAGCAAATGGATAGCCAAACTTTGGTACCTTCATGCAGTAGAATATTACTCAGCAATAGAAAGAACAAACTTTGATACATGCAACAACATGAATGAATTTCAAAGTCATTACGCTAAGTGAAAAAAGCCAAATTCCAGAGTTTGCATACCGTGTGATTCCATTTATATGTCATTCTGTATAAGCTGAAGATACGGAGATGGAGAACAGACCAGTTGTTTTCCTTGGTTGTTTGTATGTGTGTGTGTGGACGTGGAAGGGTGTTTGACTAAAAACAGTCTGAGGAAGTTTGGGGAAGTAATGGAACTCTTTTGCTCTTTTGTGCCTTGATCATGGTTTTGGTTATATGTCTTGTCAACCTGAAATAATCAAAAGGATCAGAATCCAATTTTTAAAAGTTTATTCAAGAGAAAAGCTGGGAATGGCCCTCCAGGAGATATGGACATCAGAGAAGCAGGGGTCAGTGCTCCAGAATTAAAACTTAACATCGTCCGGGCACAATAGCTCACGCCTGTAATCCCAGCACTTTGGGAGACCGAGGCTGGTGGATCACGAGGTCAGGAGTTCCAGACCTGCCTGACCAACATGGTGAAACCCCATCTCTACTAAAAATACAAAAATTAGCCAGGTATGGTGGCAGGCACCTGTAATCCCAGCTACTCTGAAGGCTGAGGCAGGAGAATCACTTGAACCTGGGAGGCGGAGGTTGCAGTGAGCTGGGATGACACCACTGCACTCCATCCTGGGTGACAGAGCAAGACTCCATCACACACACAAAAAATGATATTAATAAATAAAACTTACCGTCTTTCATATATAGGCCAAAAACAAAGAAATTTAGTAGGATTACAATTTTTTTATATAAAGCTGGTTTATGAGTGACAACAATTTAGTTACAGTTTTTTTTAATATGGCTTTTTTTCTTTCCTATTGAAAAGCACGTATTTAACATTCCATCCTAGACAACGTGACAGTCACAAAGTCTTTATGTGAGAAAAGAAAGAAGAAAGTTAATCTATAATAAAGATCAACAGTGAAGAGAAATGAGGTATCCCCTGGTGCACTTAAGTCATTCACAACATTTTACAAAACAATGTATGTAAGGAAAAAGGCTCATCTATAATCAAAGAAACAAAGGTTACAGCTGCCCAAGTTACAGCTGTCTGTTTACACGACTCAGGTCCCATAAACACATTCCCTTTAGGTTCAAAATATTACCAGCTTAGATTTTTGAATTACTTATTTTCACAGTCTCTATGCATTTGTCAGAACTCTTAGAACTATATATCAAAAAAGTAAATTTTATTGTATATAAATTAAAAATAGAGTTGTAAATAGTAAAATGATGGCTTGAGGTTGAAAATCACACAAATGCAGTAAGCTTGGAGGAGAGGATCTAATCCCTGTGCCGCTTGACCTAGTGGAAACTACAATTCTTTTAGAAAAGAATGTAGATACCTAATCAAGTGCATGGTGTTGGCAGGACTATATAGTAGGGGAACATGAAAGGGTCTGCGCTGGAGAAAGCAATGAATAGTTAGAGAGGACAGTTAAGGAAGATTCAAATGTGTGAAAGGGATACAAGTGGCCTGCTTGAGTTCTTGAGTTCTTCTTGAATTGCCCAAATTGGGTTTACTTGTATTGGTGATATGTGGCTAGTTCTCTTGGTCAAGAATAGACTAAGTGGAGGCCAGGCACGGTGGCTCACACCTGTAATTCCAGCACTTTGGGAGGCCAAGACGGGCAGATCACGAGGTCAGAAGATTGAGACCATCCTGGCTAACGTGGTGAAACCTCGTCTCTACTAAAAATACAAAAAATTAACCGGGCGTGGTGGCACACGCCTGTAGTCCCAGCTACTTAGGAGGCTGAGGCAGGAGAATCGTTTGAGTCCAGGAGGCAGAGGTTGCAGTGAGCCGAGATTGTATCACTGCACTCCAGTCTGGCAACAGAGTGAGACCCCGTCTCAAAAGAAAAAAAAAAAATTAGTTGGGCGTGGTGGCGGGCGCCTGTAGTCCCAGCTACTCGGGAGGCTGACACAGGAGAAAAGTGTGAACCCAGGAGGTGGAGCTTGCAGTGAGATGAGATAGCACCACTGCCCTCCAGGCTGGGTGACAGTGCAAGACTCCATCTCAAAAAAACAAACAAACAAAAACAACAATAACAACAACAGCAAAACAAAGAATAGACTAAGTGGAATAAAAGTTTCTCTGAAGTTCTAACGTTGCATAACCACACCCTTGTCCCCTCTTCCTTGTTCATGAGTAACGGAGGATGGGTCCATCAGGCAAGAGTCTCTGGCTTTTTTTTTTGAGATGGAGTTTCGCTCTTGTTGCCCAGGCTGGAATGCAATGCCACAATCACAGCTCACCGCAACCTCCACCTCCCGGGTTCAAGCGATTCTCCTGCCTCAGCCTCCCAAGTAGCTGGGACTACAGGTGCCTGCCACCATGCCTGGCTAATTTTTTTTTTTTTTTTTTGCATTTTTAGTAGAGACAGGGTTTAACCGTGTTAGCCAGGATGGTCTCGATCTCCTGACCTCGTGATCCACCTGCCTCAGCCTCCCAAAGTGCTGGGATTACAGTCTTGAGCCACCACACCCGGTCCAAGTCTCTGGTATTTTTATACCAAGATCTCTTTTGGACTTTTAGCCACTTTTAATACTGTGCACCCCATTGGGACATTTGCAAAGTAATACCCTTATTCGTTAGGGACACATTAAACTATAGCAAACAAATAAACAAAAAAACCCAAACCCAGTTATCCACTTTTTCAGTTAAGACTAGTTAGAACCAAAAGTATATGTTAAATTTTAAGAACACACCCCAAATTATGAATGCAAGTATTAAAAGATAAATGAAATAAAAATCAAGCAACCTTACCAGGCTCTCATGTAGGCCCTCCTTCATAAATACACAACTTACAGCTTCTGATCACAAATCCTTTAAGGAAGGAATACTGGTTTTCCAAAATCCTATGGAGGGAGAAATGAAGCTAAAAATGAGTGTTCTCAAAAAATAACAAATACGGCCGGGCATAGTGGTTCACGCCTGTAATCCCAGCACTTTGGGAGGCCAAGGCTGGTGGATCATGAGGTCAGGAGATCAAGACAATCCTGGCTAACACAGTGAAACCCCATCTCTACTAAAAAATACAAAAAATTGGCCGGGCATGGTGGCGAGCGCCTGTAGTTCCCACTACTTGGGAGGCTGAGGCAGGAGAATAGCGTGAACCCAGGAGGCGGAGCTTGCAGTGAGCCGAGATCACCCCACTGCACTCCAGCCTGGGCGACAGAGTGATTCTCCACCTCAAAAAAAGAAACAATGAAATCATCAAGTACAATTCATGTATTTATAAAGAATATTTATTGATTTCCCACCTAATATTATTAGTTAAGTTTCCAGTTTTTCTTCCTGACAGGAAAAGCAGCTATTCTGGGTTGTTGATTCAATTCCTTTGCAGTGCAGTGCTTAGTAATTGGCAACGTTGGTGGTAAGATGGACATTCTTTTGTGAAAGTTAAGGAACCTGATGTTGACACACACATTTTATCTTTTTTAAAAAAAGAAGATCTCACTCTATTGCCCAGGCTGGAGTACAGTACTGTAATACACTCCAGCCTGGCCAATAGAGCTTTGAGGTTATAGCTTGCTGTAACCTCAAACTCCTGCACTCAAGCAGTCCTGTTGCCTCAGTCTCCTGAGTAGCTGGGACTACAGGCATGTGTTATCATGACTAACTAATTATTTTTAAATGTTTTATAAAGACCAAGTCTTGCTTTGTTGCCCAGGCTGGTCTTGAACTCCTGGCTTCTAATGATCCTTCTACCTTGGGCTCTCAAAGCATTGGGATCACAGACATGAGCCACTGCACCTGGCCATGTTTTTAACTAGAGGGTGGAATGTGTAAACAGCCTTGAGTATGACCCAGCTTTTTCTAATGCAGTACTTTCATGTTTGTTTTTATATACAGGTGCATTTATAGGTGGTCCAACCTTCCCCATTCACCTCATGGAGTAAGGGTGGCTGATATCTGCTGTGTGCTCCACCCCTCTGCTTTCATGCCTTTGCTCCCCACTGCCAGAATCCTTTTAAATGTAGTGCTGCACGCAGCCAACAGCAACCACTCAGTGTATTAGTTTTCCAGGGCTGCCGTAACCAAATACCATAGACTGGGAGGCTTAAACAACAGAGATTTATTTTTCCCAGCTCTGGAGGCTGGAAGTCCAAGCGCAAGATGTTGGCAGTTTTGATTTCTCCTAAGGCCTCTCCTTAGCTTTTAGATGGCCACTTTCTGGCTCTGTCTTCACACAGCCATTTCTGTGGGCTCACATATCCCTGGTGTCTCTCTTCCTCTTCTTACAAGGGACACCAGTTAGACTGGATTAGGGCCCACCCTAATTGCCTCTTTTACTTAAATCATCTTTTTAAAAGACCTTTTTTCCAAATACAGCCACATTCTCAGGTATGAGGGGTTAGGGCTTTATCATACGAGTTTTGGAGTGACACAATTCAGTCCCTAGCACTCAGATATAATCTATTTGCTATCTCTGCCATAAGCGAAGATACCCTACTTAAAAGGAAATAGCCTGAAAATGTTTGTCAACCTCCTGACTGAAGTTCATTGCTTTGAGCATGAGAGTACATTGCATAATCTCATCTTCAGGCAGCCTCCTGAGCTTTTAGGGCGGTGCAGGGGGAGGTATCCAATGTAAGCAACACTCCCCTAAAGGATACAGCAGGATAGTCTGGAAATAGGTTCTCACTGGAATTGGTGTCCAGGCATTGCTGCCACCCGAGACAACCAAGGCCAACAGCCAAGTGGGGACTGCCCCTAAACACTGAGTCAGCGTCACTGCACTTGGGAGGGTTCTTCTACCTCCTTAGCCTGGAGGAAAGCCAGGACTGTAAAACCTAAAGAATTTGAGCCACAATGATTCTATGTTACTGGAAAATATTGCAGTTACATTTGCACACACATGCTCATAGATTAGAAAGGTATTTCGCAACAATCTTCATCTAACATTGTCACTGGAGAGCAACAGTAATTCCTTATCACTTAAGACCAATACCCACAGGTTGAAAGCTAGGAACACTCCCGATATTCTATATGTAAGAGTCAAGGAAATTTCACTGAGAAAAGCGAGGAAGGGACATGCAAGGGTTACAGATGGGCATTCAGCAAACAAACTTACATATGTTTCTCAGGATTGGTGCATTCTCTGGGATTACACAACAGATACTGGCTGAAAACACTATTCCTGGACCGGAATATTCCTGGGATCACAGAGTGACTATGTTCTGGCTACTTACTCTTACTTTTTTCTAGGTAATACATAATATTCTTTTTATCCTTTTTGGCGGGTGGGGGTATGACAGGGTCTTGATATGTTGCCCAGGCTTGTTTCAAACTCCTTAGGCTCAAGTGACCCTTCCACTCAAGTGACCCTTCCACTTTAGCCTCCCAAGTAGCTGGGATTAGAAACACATAGCACCATGCCCAGCTTATTCTTTAATTTGAGATGCACATTTTAGCATGTCTGCCCTTGGACTTCAGTCTCGCAATAAATATAAAATGTAATGTGTTCTTTCTCTTCCTTCTCTTCATCCTCTTTTCCCTTCTTTTTTTTCTCCTCCTGGAAAACCCTTATTAAAGAGCAGGTGCATTTTACAGTTGGCATCTTGGAATTGAGGTAATGCACTTCCAATTTGTTTGAAGTCTAAGTTGAATAAAGTCTTTAATAGTGTCTCCATTTAGTTTTCCCCATTTGGTTGCAGAGTAGACATTAATAATTTGCCCCTCCAAAACTGGAAGGCACCTCCATGGGTCTGTGCACTGACGTCCTCTTCTATCTCAGACCTTAGTGGGACTCCTACCAGGGCTGTGTCCTGATAAAGCCCTGGGAGGGCTAAGCCTGACCAAGGCCACGTGATGCTCAGGCAAGTGCCACTTTCCAGAAATGAACACAATGTCTTTGATGGCAAGGCGATGGCAAGGCGATGTAATCTCTCTTTGCGCCAAGTCTATGCAAATTTAGGCTTCATTTCAGAGAAAACCTCTGCTTTGCAAAGTAAGGTACTGGTGTGTGTGTGTGTGTGTGTGTATGTGTGTGTGTAATCTCCAACACAAAAAGTAAAAGCCACCATCTTATGGTAAGTTAAAATAAAAGAACCATTAGCTCTTAAATCACTGGAATACATTAAAGACTAATTACATCAAGAATAGTCTAGAAGTTAGTCTTCTGGAACAATCTGCTTCATAGATTAGCATGAGAGCTCATTTGCATATATGCTATAGACACATTTAAAAGAGAGAGTGTATGTGTATATATAGCATATATGGCATATATAGCATTTTCAAGAGAGTAAACATCATGCTAATTCCTGTGGCAAAAGACAATTTCAGTGTTTTTGCAACATTTGACAATCGCTTCATCTTTGTAATACCATCTAAATTAGCATTTTAAAAAATCCCATATATTACTTAACAGAAAAGGCCTAAGTGGTATCAAAAGAGACTGGAGGCAAATTAAGTTTCCTTTTGTCCAACTTTGTGTCACTTCCTGCCTCCATAAATAGGGAAAGCAAAATATCTGTGCTTCTTATTCATGTACATCTGCCAAACCAATTAACACCTCCTGAATGTTATCTTAATTGCATTTATTAACATAACATTAACATAGCAGGGAGATAACATTCAGGAGGTATTAATTGGTTTGGCAGGCACTCTTGAATGGGGAGCACTGAGAAAGGCCCTTCTCAGTATCTTACTTTTCATTTTTTAAAATTTTTGTGGTGAAGAGGAAATGAGATTATGCTGAAAGAGAGAAAATATATCTTAACCAAAATGGTCGCGACATTCCTTGATTCTGCCTCTTTGTCAGCTTACCCAGTTGCTCTCTCTGCAACAGTGTCTCTGTGCAGTCTGGTTAAGATGGCTTAAGTTATGCTTCTTGGGGAGACACCAGACTACAGTGGTGAATATTTACAGCATTTCAACTGCCTTACAAATAATGCAAATACGTTCCGCTGATGAGAATTTAATAGGGCTCCCGCCCTTATAGAATCATAGAACTATAGAATGTTATAACTAGATTCATCCATTCATTAACTCATTCATTAGGCATTATTGAGCTTCTAGTTTAGTCCAGGGACTGTAAACTGCTGGTGGAAAGAGATAAACAGGATTCAATACCTGGCTCAAGAAGTCCAGCTGGCACAGGAATTGGACATGAGGTCAACAATTGCATGTGTTTGGCATTGCTAGATGCCTGCTACATATTGATTGAGTGGATGAATTAATGAAATGTGATTATTTTGTTTCTATCCGATGGGTATAGAGGGTGGTGAGTGTGGGTTGTAGGGATATGTGTATAAGAAGACCAAAACTGAAGACAAAGAGATGATTGTGAAAACATTTGAAATCATCAGGGGCAGAACTAAGACAGAAACCTTAGGCATGAAGAACAGGGGGTAGACAAAGAAGTCCACATGGGGCCGGGCGCGGTAGCTCACGCCTGTAATCCCAGCATTTTGGGAGGCTGAGGCAGGCGGTCACGAGATCAGGAGATCCAGACCTTCCTGGCTAACACGGTGAAACCCCGTCTCTACTAAAAACACACACAAAAAAATTACCCGGCCTGGTGGAGGGCGGCTGTAGTCCCAGCTCCTAGAGAGGCTGACGCAGGAGAATGACGTAAGCCCGGAAGGCGGAGCTTGTAGTGAGCGGAGATCGCTCCACTGCGCTCCAGCCTGCGCGACAGAGCGAGACTCCGTCTCAAAAAAAAAAAAAAAAAAAGTCCACACGGTAAAAATAGCTACTAACATTTGTTGAGGATTTTTTTTGGGCCAGGTAGTGTTCTTAGCATTTCATACGAATTTAATTTTCTCAACCACCATATAGGGCGGACCTGTTATTACACCCATTTTAAAGATGAGGCAATTGAGCTGGGTGCGGTAGCTCACGCCTGTAATCCCAGCACTTTGGAAGGCCGAGGCGGGCAGATCACATGAGGTCGGGAGTTTGAGACCAACCTGACCAACATGGTGAAACCCCGTCTCTACTAAAAATACAAAAAATTAGCCGGGCGCAGTGATGGGCGCCTGTGATCCCAGCTACTCGGGAGGCTGAGGCAGGAGAAGAGCTTGAACCCGGGAGACAGAGGTTGCAGTGAGCCGAGATCGCGCCACTGCACTCCAGCCTGGGCAATAGAGCAGACTCTGTCTCAAAAACAAACAAACAAACAAACAAAAACAAAAAACAAAGATGAGGCAATTGAATGTGGTAGTCTGAATACTGCTGCCCCCGTCCCCCAGGTTTCCACACCCTAATACCAGAACCTGTGAATATATTGCATTATATAGCAGAAGGAACTTCGCAGATGTGATTGAATTAAGAATTCTGACTGGGCGCAGTGGCTCACGCCTGTAATCCCAGCACTTTGGGAGGCCGAGGCGGGCAGATCACAAGGTCAGGAGATCGAGACCATCCTGGCCAACATGGTGAAACCCCGTCTCTACTAAAAATACAAAAAATTAGCCGGGCGTGGTGGCGGGTGCCTGTAGTCCCAGCTGCTCAGGAGACTGAGGCAGGAGAATAGCGTGAACCCGGAAGGTGGAGCTTGCAGTGAGCCGAGATGGCGTCACCGCACTCCAGCCTGGGCGACAGAGCGAGACTCCCGTCTCATAAAAATAAAAAAGAATTCTGAGACAAGGATATTATCCTGGATTATCCCTGTGTGCCTGATGTAATCATAGGGCCTCTATATGAGGCGGCAGGAGGATCGGTGTGAGAGCCAGACTATATAAGGACAAAAGCAGAGATTAGAAAGGAGAGAAGATGCCACACAGCTGGCTTTGAAGATGAAGGAGCCTTGAGCCCAGGAATGAGGGTGGCTTCTAGAGGGGCTTTCCCTGGGCACTTTGTGTAATGAGACTCATCCCAGTTACTCATCCTGTTCACTTTCTCTCCCTTCCTTTCTTTTCTTTTGTCTTCTTTCTTTTCTTTTCTCTTTTCTTTTCTTCCTTCCTTCCTTTCTTCTTTCTTTCTTTTTTTTTTTTCAGAGTTTCCCTCAGTTGCCCAGGCTGGATTGCAGTGATGCAATTTTACTGCAACCCCCGCCGCCCGGACTCAACCGTTCTTGTGCCTCAGCCTCCCAAGTAGCTGGGATTACAGGCCCATGCCACCACACTCTGCTAATTTTTGTGTATTTTTAGTAGAGACAAGGTTTCACCATGTTGACCAGGCTAGTCTGGAACTCCTGACCTCAGGGGATTCCCCCCACCTTCACCTCCCAAAGTTCTGGGAGTACAGGCATGAACCACCACACCCAGCCTCACTTCCTTTAGAGTGCTTATCTCTGTGGGAAACTACTTTGTTTAATTGTATGATGATGATGTTGATTACTATGTTTTAAAGTTTCCCTCGTTAGATTATAATTTCGAAGAAGGCTCTTTCTGTATTGTCTGCCTTTGACCCAGTGCCTGACATAAAAAATGTGCTCAATAAATGTTTACTAAAAGAATATAGGAAGGGAAGAAGTTCTCAAACTTGCTCAGGGTGGCATATTTCCTGGCTGTCAGGGTGTCCTCTGAGGATGTTGAGATATTGAAATACAGACTTATGTGGTGGCTCACGCCTCTAATTCTATCACTTTGTGAGGCTGGGGCAGGTGGATTGCCTGAGCTCAGGAGTTCGAAATCAGCCTGGACAACATGGTGAAACCCCATCTCTACTAAAAATACACAAAAATTAGCCAGGCGTGGCGGCATGTGCCTGTAGTCCCAGCTACTTGGGAGGCTGAGGCAGGAGAATTGCTTGAAACCAGGAGATGGAGGTTGCAGTGAGCTGAAATTGCACCACTGCACTCCAGCCTTCTTTGTGACAGAGTGAGACTCCATCTCCAAAAAAAAGGAAAGAAATACAGACCTATAATTACTCTGTGGCATGGATTTGTGGCATGGAGGTGCACTGCTCTGATTCCCCTTCATTGAGGAATGTATTGACTCAGCTGCTGGAAGCGTGGTGCGCAGACAGTCTTTAGTTATCAGGGATTATCTCAACTGCAGAAAACTGCCTTGCCCAAGTACACTGTTCTCGGGATGGCCCACACACAGTGGGTGGTTGAGATGGGTATAGAGGCCTGGCCATTTCAGTCTAGCATGGGACAACCCTGACAGGCTGTTTTTGGCTCCAGAGCTCCTTGTGGGGTTGTCCAAGGCTGTCATTGGCCCACATTGCCTTTGACCTCTGCCTCACCCAGTACTGCCTCCACTGCCTTTCCACAGATGTTGATCCCAAGGACTCTCTTTGATAAATATCCTGCACATTAAACTCTGTCTTAGAGTCTGCATCCTACAGACCCCAATCTTGAATACTCACTAAGCATAGAATTTTATCTTGAGCTAGATAATTGTAAATAAGCAGAAACAGAATATAGAACTTAAGAAACATGCATGGAAGAGTTTAAGATTAAGGAAATCCTATCCATTAATTATTATGATTTCACTGATTTAGAAAAAGACAGCTATCATTAAAGACATCGCCGGGCATGGTGGCTCACGCCTGTAATCCCAGCACTTTGGGAGGCCGAGGCAGGTGGATTACCTGAGGTCAGGAGTTTGAGACCAGCCTGACCAACATGGAGAAAACCTGTCTCTACTAAAAATACAAAATTAGCTGGGTGTGGTGGCACATGCCTGTAATCCCAGCTACTTGGGAGGATGAGGCAGGAGAATCGTCTGAACCCGGGAGGTGGAGGTTGCGGTGAGCTGAGATTGTGGCATTGCACTCCGGCCTGGGCAACAAGAGTGAGACTCTGTCTAAAAAAAAAAAAAAGACTCATCAGCGGAAGCCTTTAACACACTGATGTCCCCCTAGCAACATGGCTTGACAGCTGGCAATTTTGATTTTCAGGAGACTGTTCACAGCCAGAATTTAACATGTCATCTTTCTCTCTAATCTGATCTCCTTGCTGGGCTTTCTGTGCCCATGAATGACACCAACATCATTTCAGCTGATCAGGCCCAACCCTGGGAGTTGTCTTTCAGACCTCCCACCTCCCTCTCCTGTGTTCCCTAGTAAATCACCAAGTCACAACACACTGTCTCCTAAGTATCTCTTGAACTTGTCTCTCTGATCCATGACCATCATCATTCTTGATTCAAGCCACCCATTCCTCCTCTCTTGGCTTAATGAACAACTCTCTTGTTCTCTCGTTTTATCTCTTTCCAATTTGTTTTTTTCTGTGCTGTGATGGTCATTGCCCAGCTTAAAGTTCTTTGAGTACCTAGTCATCACACTAAGCATGAAGTATAACCCCCTAACAAGACATCCAAAGCCCTCTCTAATCAGGTTTTTCCTTATTTCTAGATATACCTCTGATATGTCCTTGTTAACCTTGCCCCCTCTGCACTGCCCCCTTTGTTTTGGTTCCGATAAAATTCTCCAAAACATCCATGCTTGTGCAGAGTCTTGTTATGGCCTGGATTCTCGCTGGGGCTCCAGTCTTTAATTTTGCCATCATCCCTTCTTCCTAGTCTTAGCCATACTGAATAACATGCTGTTCCTCAATATGCCTTGTCTTTGTTTGCCTTTGGGCCTTTGCACATGTTGTTACCTCTTTCTGTACCATTTTCCCCTTCTCTGCCCACCCACCTCCCCAGCCTTCTTCACCATGTTGATTTCTTACTACTGCCACCCTTCTTTGATTCCACGAGGATAGACTTGGTGCCTCTGCTCCTATGTGCTCTTATAGCACTCTGTGCTTGGTTCTTTTGATAACAGTTGTACTATGTGTAACTGCCTGTAAACCTGGCTGTCTCAAATACTAGAAGAAACTCCTTATTTATTTATTTACTTATTTATTTATTTTTGAGACAGTGTCTCACTCTGTTGCCCAGGCTGGAGTGCAATGATGCGATCTCAGCTCACTGCAACCTCTGCCTCCCAGGTTCAAGTGATTCTCCTGCCTCAGCTTCCCGAGTAGCTGGGATTACAGGTGCCTGCCACCACGCCAGACTAATTTTTGTGTTTTTAATAGAGACAGGGTTTCACCACGCTGGCCAGGCTGGTCTCGATCTCCCAGCCTCAGGCGATCTGCCCGCCTTGGCCTCCCAAAGCACTGGGATTACAGGCATGAGCCACCGCACCCAGAAAATTCCTTATTCATAGCAGTGCCCCAGCATTAACACAGTGCCTAGCACAGAGAAGGTACTTGGGAAACATTTGTTGATGAATGAATAAATGAATGTGTAACAAGTCTCGTGAAAACCCTAATACATAGGCAGAGTAGACATTTTGTGGCCACGTTTTAGAAATATGGGAATTGAGGTTGACTTAGCCAAGCATATATTGCATTTGGGTCTTCTGATTGCAAATCTAGTTCTACTTACGATAAACATCTCCATTTTTCATTCATTCCACATTATAGTATCCCAGTTACCTGAAAGTTTGCTCTGTGTCAGGCTCTTTTATAGGTGCTCCATGGTCTTTCTTATAGTGCTTACATTCTTGAAGGAAAGATTGACAATAAACAAAGGCTGACAAGTAACAAAATAATTTTGGGTAGAGGTAGGTTCTATAAAAGAAGTATGGATAAGGTGATGTGACAGAGTGGACGAATATGAGTGAAGGTGGTTCTTCAGAAATGGGGTCAGGGAAGGTCCATTGGAGGAAGTAGCAGTTGAGCTGCGATCTGAATGAAGAGAAGGAACCACCCATGAGACAAGCCAAGGAAGAACCTTCCTAGCAAAGGGAAGAGCATGTGCAAAGCCCGGAAATAGAGAACTCAGTGTGCTTAAAGATCAGAAAGAAGGCCAGAATGTTCAGATCACAGTAAGCTAATAGATCTGTTCCCCATTATTTGGAGAAAGTGAAGGAAAACGTGATCAGAGATAGCACTGGTCTAGATCATCTTCCTGGCTGGTAGATCCTAGCCAGGAATTTTTTTTTTTCTTTTCCAAAATGAAATGAGAAGCCAATGAAGGATTTAAAGCAGGGACTGACAGTTACTTAATCCAGAATATGATAGAGTCAGAGTCCTAATTATATAGGAGAGCTAGATGATTAGAGTTTCAGAAAATAAAATCCCATGTAATTGGGAAAATGGAGTCTAGTGTGATAAAAGCTCTGGAAGCAGTGTGGACCTGGTGACCATTTTCCCTTGAGAATTATAGGTACTTTTAAAAGCCACAATTATGGTTTTGACCAATACCTTCATGCAAATAAATTCCAAGTCTGAATTTCCAGCCTATTTCCAGTTTTCTGCTGGACAGATCTTCCACAATGTCCTGAAATTCATGTCTAAAGGCAAATCTATTTGCTTGCCCACCTAATCTAAGGTTCAGTCGTATGCTCTACCTTTATTAGTGATTTACTCAAGTTACAGACATCCTAAATGACAATCCAATTACAGAAGCCCAGATGATCACCATGTCCTGCTTCTTCTACCACCTAAATATTTCTCAGATTTCTTCATTATCTCTGCTCTCTTCAGGTTATCATCAGCTATTACCAGGACTTTTGTAACAATCTCCTACCTTATCACCAGCTTTCTTTACTCCAACCCCTACTACCAGGACTAATCTTATTTTTTATTAAAAATGCTAGCCTTTTAATGCTTTATCTCCATTGCAAAAGTAATAACTTCATTATTGTTAAATAGCCAAAATTCTATCACCCAATGAAAACCCAATGTGCATTCTCCTAGAACTTTCTTCTATGATTATACAGATATACACAACTTTGTTCTATTTTTATTTTAGCAAAAATTGGATTTTAATATAATTCTGTTTGGTAATCTGCATTTTTATTTAATAAAGCATGGGTATTTTTCTAAATGAGTAAACATGTTACATCAATTTTGGTGGCTTGAAATTATTTCATTATATGAGTGTGCTATAAGTTATTTATATGATTTTCTTTTGATAGATGGTATGGTTTGGCTGTGTCTCCACCCAAATCTCATCTTGAATTGTAGCTCCCATAATTCCCATGTGCTGTGGGAGGGACCTGGTGGGAGATAATGGAATTATGGGGGCGGTTTCCCCCATACTGTTCTTGTAGTAGTGAGTAATTCTCATGAGATCTAATGATTTTATAAAGCGTTTCTCCTTTCTCTTGGTTCTCATTCTCTCTTTTGCCTGTCACCATGTAAGATGTATCTTTCGCCTTCCGCTGTGATTGTGAGGACTCCTCAGCCACATGGAACTGTGAATCCATTAAACCTCTTTTTCTTTATAAATTATCCAGTCTTGGGTATGTCTTTATCAGCTGCGTGAACACGGACTAATACAACAGCCATTCAGGTTATTTTGCTTTTATGAATGATGTGTTCAATATCTTTCTAGATTTACCTACATATATCTCCATCTTTCTGTTTCTTAGGAAAAATTTACTTAAAATGGAATTTTTTGGCATATAAATACAACTTTAATAAGAAAATATTTCATATCTGTTTACTAATCTCTCAATGTAAAATGGAATTCTTGATCACATACAATTTCTTTTAATATTTTTGTAGTTTTGTGATTTATAATTAAGTTTTAAATTTTTTATTTAGAAACCCTTGGCATGAGGTATGAATTCATGGTCTGAACTTCGTTTTTCCTAACATGTTTGACCAGCTTTCTCAATGTTATTTGTAGTTAAATGCAATCTTTTTCCAATGATTTGAAGTGCCGACTCTGTCATACACTAAATTCTTATATACATCTTGGGCTTCTTTCTGGTCTTTCTATTCTAGTCTATCAGCCTGGCTGCAAATTTAAACAAAAATGCTTTGTTGTTTTAAATGTAGTAGCTTTATTTGGTAGGCCAAGTCCTCCTATTTTGCTCCTCCCCTTTAATTTATTTATTTATCTTCTGGCAGAGGCTTTCCAATGTTTCCCCACATTTTATTTTCAAATATAATTTATACTATTTTATTTATTTTTTTAAAGAAAACAAACGTACTGAGATTTTTATGTTGATTGTAATACATTTATACATTATTTTGGATGAGTTCGGCATCAGCAGAACCATCTTTTTTTTTTTTTTTCTGAGACGGAGTTTCGCTCTTGTTGCCCAGGCTGGAGTGCAATGGCGCGATCTCAGCTCACTGAAACCTCCGCCCTCAGGTTCAAGTGATTCTCCTGCCTCAGCCTCGCAAGTAGTTGGGCTTACAGGCACCCGCCACCACACCCGGCTAATTTTTTGTGTTTTTTAGTAGAGACGGGGTTTCACCATGTTGGCCAGGCTGGTCTCAAACTCCTGACCTCAGGTGATCCACCCACCTTGGTCTCCCAAAGTGCTGGGATTACAGGCGTGAGCCACTGCACCTGGCCCAGAACTATCTTTCTAAAATAAACCAAGTTCATTTATATTCTGCTTAAAAACCTGTTTAACTCCTACTAAAGGAAAACTGTCTCTTGGCATGGCATTTAACACCTTATATATTTTGACCTCTGCATACCTTTTTTTTTGTCCTTCAAAGACTTAGAAAATAAGGTGAATTCCTTAGATTACAATACTTCGAATAATACGGAGTCATTATTATTATTATTAGAATTTCAAATTTGGGGAAGGGGGTTGGGTGGTAGAGAATGCATTGGCAGAATGAAGATGTGATTTGGAAATCTGTACTTACCTCATTTGCAGCTGGAGCTGGAGCCAAGGGCCCTAGGCTTGATTGCATTTTGGCCTATAAATACACCCAGTGGAAGAACATCAGTGCTAACCTACAAGCATTCCAAGAATATGTGCATGATCAAGGCTATCTTTCTTTTAAGTCTTGGGAAAACTGTGACTTTCTAAAAGTCTGGCTCCTGCCTCTTGACGTTGAAGAAGAAAATTCCACTAACTGCAAAATAAACAATTTGGCTGCTTTGTGTTTAGTTTGCAGCATAATCTCCAAACCCTGGCCCCAGTAAGTTTCTGTTGGCTCTTTTATTCCTCCTCACCCTTCCTTGTTCTCCGCGTGTTTCCCTCTTCTCCGCCATGTACAAATCTAGTGGTGGAGATCTGGGTCAGTGATAGTGAATGCTTAAGAAGGAAATGAGAGGGAACAGGGAGAAACGTCAAGAAAACTAAACTTGGCAATGTTAAAACGTGCTGAGAAAATTAACTTTTTTAAATTAAAAATTTATTTAAAATTTTTAAAAATTATTTTAAATTAATTCATTCTTCAACTGTTCTTTGAGACATTGATAACATGTAAGAATTCGATGCAGACTATGATTTTTTCAGACATCCAGCTAGGATCCCAATACTCACGGGGTACTGTTTATATATACCATGTTAGCTGAAAAAATCTCATAAACATTCAGTCACAGTATTTAAGAATTGGATTTTGTGGTTATCTCGCTAACACTGAGGTATAAAAATGACCCCTTCATTGACTCTAACATGGGGAGAAGAGTAATTGGCATGGGTCTTCAAACTCCAGAGTTTTCATTTTGCTCAATGGCTTCAGGTTTCCTTCCAAACAGTCTCATTGGTGAGATGCTAAAGCGTATGCAGTAGATTAGCTTGTGGTTTTTTGTTTTTTGTTTTTTTTTAACCATTATTTCTTGACCTCTCCTTTACTGAAGTTGATATTAAGCAATAAAGTTTTGAAAAAATGAACAGCACAAAAATAGGACTTGAAGGTAGGTACAATTTATAGATGGGATTATCACCATTGAATGATTTTTTTTTGTTTTCCTTTTGAGTTGAAGGTTCGCTCTTGTTGCCCAGGCGGGAGTGCAATGGCACGGACTTGGTTCACTGCAACCTCTGCCTCCCAGGTTCAAGCAATTCTCCTGCCTCAGCCTCTGGATTACAGGTGTGTGCCACCACGGCCAGCTAATTTTTGTATTTTTAGTAGAGACGGGGTTTCGTCATGTTAGCCAGGCTGGTCTAGAACTCCTGGCCTCATGTGATCTGTCTGCCTCGGCCTCCCAAAGTGCTGGGATTACAGGCAAGAGCCACCGCGCTCGACCACCATTGAATGATTAAAAAGCTTGGCATCATAGTCCATATAAGTTGAAATTGAATTGCCATAGGCAAAATTATGCCAAAAAGTTTCTAGACCTTTATTTCCAATCTATGTTGTTTTCAGGATGTCCTTTGTGTGTTTGTGCAAAGACAATATCCCTACTTTATCACTATTTTTAAAATGAAGCTGCAAAACTGTTACTATTAACTGCTAGAGGAATTGACAAATTTTTGAGAATCATTTTTCAAAAGTCCAGAATAGCTATTTCAAACTAGTAAAAACGTGGTCATAATGTAACAATAATTAACCGTAAAAAAAACAAGGGAAATACAGAAGACATGTATGTACAGTTTTCATCCTAAGAAATGTTACAGGTCAGGCGCCGTTGCTGACGCCTATAATCCCAGCACTTTGGGAGGCCGAGGTGGGTGGGTCACCTGAGGTCAGGAGGTTGAGACCAGCTTGTCCAACATGGTGAAACCCTGTCTCTACTAAAACATATACAAATTAGCCGGGTGTGGTGGTAGGTGCCTGTAATCCCAGCTGCTCTGGAGGCTGAGAGGGGAGAATTGCTTGAACCTGGGGGCGGAGGTTGTAG
This sequence comes from Colobus angolensis palliatus, assembly GCF_000951035.1. Lineage (NCBI taxonomy): Eukaryota > Metazoa > Chordata > Mammalia > Primates > Cercopithecidae > Colobus > Colobus angolensis. Next base: position 1,166,874 of record NW_012117877.1, on the reverse strand, counting down.
CGAGCTGAGAGTGCGCCACTGTACTCCAGCCTGGGTGACAGAGCAAGATGGAAAGAAAGAAAGAAAGAGAAAGAAAGAGAGAGAGAGAGAGAGGAAGGAAGGAAGGAA
>NW_012117877.1:1165079-1166536 GCF_000951035.1 Colobus angolensis palliatus | reverse complement strand
AGAGAGAGAGAGGGAGGGAGGGCAGAGAGAGAGAGAAGGAAAGAAAAGAAAAGAAAAAGAAAGGAAGGAAGGAAGGAAAAGAAAGAAAGAGAAAGAAAAAAGAGAGAAAGAAAGGTTACAAATGCACCATCAACCTGGTTTCTCCTTTTGAGTGCAGAAGCTTAGTCATCTAAGCAGTAATTTTTTTAAAAAATCAACCAAGCTACTCACCTCTCCCAAGATCTGATCATGAATTATAGAGCTTGAGATTCAAGGACACTAATTGCCCATGCAGCCCTGCAGGGAGTTGGACTAAGCTCGGTTGCAGGTCACAGCAGGGCAGCAGAGGACAGAGGTAATGAGATGTCTGGGCAGTAGGGCATTGGCTCATTGGCTGCTCATCTGAGGAATCCTGGTGTATGGATGAGGACCAGACTCTGAAAAATAATGAGGCAGATATGACTCATTGGTTCAATGAGTGAACCAATGAGAGACGGTGAAACCCCATCTCTACTAAAAAGAAGCAGAATAGTGAAAGACAAGGAAGGGGACCAAAAAATAACTCAAGATGGTAGGAGACGTCGAGATGAAAAGCAATCTTTACAGGGGCATTGTCTTACCAGGGCTAAGAGTTAGAAATGGGCCTTGATCTGCTATTTGTCCACTTACTTGAAGAGAATTTCTGACGCCTCACATAGTAGTACCAGTGCATGCACACACACATTAATGAGTTACATCCCTTGCATAGGGAAGAAGCAAAGTTATCAAACATTCTAGAACTTACATTCAAATATAGAGACAGACTTCTGGAGTTTTTTTCTATTAATAAAAGAACACTTCAAATATACAAAGAAGTAGAGAGGAAAAACATACTGACCCTCATGTTACCACTGCCCAGCTTCAACAATTGTCAACATTTACCTTTTCTTCCTTAAATACAGCTGCGCTTGGGAAGATTTTTTTCTTTTTTTTTTTGAGAATATGGTCTCGCTATATTGTCCAAGCAGGTCTCAAACTCCTGGGCTCAAACTATCCTCCCACCACTGCCTCCCCCAGAGCTGGGATTCCAGGTGTGAGCCACTGCGCCCAGCGATTTTTTGTTTTTTTGATGAAGAGAGTCGGCATAAGGAGAAGAGACCTAGAAGGTAAAGCTAGTTTGAAGAGGGGGAAGCAGAAAGCTACATTGTCAGCACGGCTTCCTGAATCTCTCCAGTGTGATATTATGATAGCATTACCTGCATTACTTGGTAAATGAAAGGCACTAACTCCGTGAATAATCAGGTAATCAAAAACTAGTTACTGCTTTGACTTTTTATTATAGGTTCTTCAGCCACTTACATTTAAACTTTTTTAATATATTATTATTTTAAACACACATCATTATTTTAATTATATCCAATTAAATATACCTGCATCTCCTCAGCATGCATCATTATGTACTTTACTAAAAAGCACTTGGAATCAAATTGCATACCAAC
>NW_012117877.1:1154072-1164248 GCF_000951035.1 Colobus angolensis palliatus | reverse complement strand
GCACTCCAGCCTGGGCGACAGAGCGAGACTCCGTCTCAAAAAAAAAAAAAAAAAAGGAATATAAAAGATATAACCCTTAGTGATTGCTTCTCGTTCTAGTTGAAGGATTTTAGCTCCTTTTACCCACGGATCTGTAACTTTTTATATCTGCTCTTGCGTTACTCAGAAGGCCTAAGAAATTTGCTCTACTGATGTCTGACACATGAGAGAGTGGCACAAAGATCTTTAAAATAAAATTTGTCATATAGTATTTGTACTTTAGCCAGCTCTCTGCCATCAGTTGCCACCCCATCCCACTGGCTGTTTGCAACAAATGGATCCACTAAATAAACTCCCGAAGGAAAGACCTAATCTCTCGCAGTGCTAGAGGCAACTAGTTGGTTCAGTTTGATGCGAATGTCTTGATTGGTTCCCATACCCTAGATCCTAAATCCTTGGATTGAATCTATGACTTGAATACTTGCCTCTTCCACAACCCATATCCTCTGGTTTTGGCATATTTCCTTACTTCCTCCAGTATTTAAACAAAAGCATTTCTGTATAGCTTCTGGATTATCTCATCTGTCAGATCCTGGCATCTCTTGTTTACTCCAGGGTGGACTGGCTGTTATCAGAGAAGCCCTGTACAGTCCCCTACTCTGCCTTTAAATGGAGTTTGGGAGTTCAAAATTGGGTTACTTTATGACCTGGAGTAAATCAGTTAGATCCTCTTAGTCTCAGTTTCACCATTTATACATGTCTTAGGTGGTTCAGGATGCTATAACAAAATACTATAAACTGGGTGGCAGAAATTTACTTCTCACAGTTCTGGAGGCTGGGAAGTCCTAGACCAAAGCACCGCTAGATCTGTTGTCTGATGATGGTCTGTTTTCTGGCTCATAGATAGTGCCTTCTCACTGTTAGGACGTGGCAGAAGGGACCAGGGAACTCTCTGGGGGGTCCCTTTCATAATGTCACTAATCCCACCGTCCATCCTCATGACCTTAATCACCTCCCAAAGGCCTTACCCTCAAATACCATCACATCGGGGATCTCGTTTCAACATATGAATTTTGGGGGGATGTACCCATTTAGTCTATAGTATTACAACTGGGAGATTTGGGACTAGGTCATCTCTAATAGTCCTTTCATTGTGAACATTCTGTTTTGTTTATGATTTTTGCCTAATTCTTTTTTTTTTTTTTTTTTTTTTTTGAGACGGAGTCTCGCTCTGTCGCCCGGGCTGGAGCACAGTGACCAGATCTCAGCTCACTGCAAGTTCTGCCTCCCGGGTTTACGCCATTCTCCTGCCTCAGCCTCCCACGTATCTGGGACTACAGGCGCCCGCCACCTCGCCCGGCTAGTTTTTTGTATTTTTAGTAGAGACGGGGTTTCACCGTGTTAGCCAGGATGGTCTCGATCTCCTGACCTCGTGATCCGCCCGTCTCGGCCTCCCAAAGTGCTGGGATTACAGGCTTGAGCCACTGCGCCCGGCCCCTAATTCTTAAATATTACACAATTAATATATGATTACATTCTCATTGTAAAAGGTGTTTTGTTTTTTTTTTAAGTCAGAGTCTCACTCTATTGCCCAGGCTGGAGTGCAATGGCATGATCGCAGCTCACTGCAACCTCTGCCTCCCGGGTTCAAGCAATTCTCCTGCCTCAGCCTCCTGAGTAGCTGGGATTACAGGCACCCGCCACCAAACCTGGCTAATTTTTGTATTTTTAGTAGAGACAGGGTTTCACCATATTGACCAGGCTGGTTTCGAACTCCTGACCTCGTGATCCACCCGCCTCGAACTCCCAAAGTGTTGGGATTACAGGCGTGAGCCACTGCACCTGGCTGTAAAAATTTTAGATAGCACACCAGTATACAAGCGTACAGAAAATGGCTGTAGAGTCTCTTCAGCTTCGCTGTCTTTCCCACCCCTCCTTCCACAGCCAAAGATAACTACTTACGTGAACATTCCTTGATTAATTTGTGTAATAAAATTTTGTCATGCAAACTTGCTTCTTTGTGACCTTTCAGCTGCTATGATTTGTGCATTCTATTCTGGATGCTGTTAGTCATTTAAGAGGCCGGGCTTGTGAGGAACGGTGTGGATAATCTCAAAAGCAAAAGCCTTCAGCAGAAGATCTGAAACATGAACAATGAATTATTCTCCTTGGTTTGAATAAGAGTCTGTGAAGTTAGTTCTTTACTTTTTGAATGACAAGAAAATTGGAGAGGAAGGAGGTGGTAGTGAGAAGAGTGAGGGAGAAAAAGAGTGTTCTCTGTCATTTTATAGATTTCAGTGTGTAAAACTAGTCTTTCAGAGATTTTCTTTCTTCACTATAGCTCATGAAGCTTAGGTGGTTAATAATTTTTTTGGGATTTTGTTTTGTGACTTCAGTGAGTAATTTGTCCATTAACTAGAGTAATTGAGCACATAGATTTTGGTTAAATTCTATGTAGATAGACACAATATTTCTTTAGAAAGATGTTCTCTCTTAAGATGATAAAATATGACAATTTCTACTGCCAAATTATTGTATTAACAGCAGAGTACTTAAGAGCAAAATTTAAAGAAATACAAATGCATTTTTATGATCTGGTTCCTTTGTTACTAGCATTACCTATTATCAATAGCTAACTATTTGAACAACACTACTACTGTAGAGAACAATTTAAAAAAAAATTTTTTTTTGAGATGGAGTCTCACTGTATTGCCCAGCCTGGAGTGCAATGGTGCGATCTTGGCTCACTGCACCCTCTGCCTCCCAGGTTCAAACAATTCTCCTGCCTCAGCCTCCCAAGTAGCTGGGACAACAGGCGCCTGCCACCACGCCTGGATAATTTTTGTATTTTTAGTAGAGACGGGTTTTGCCACTTCAGCCAGGCTGATCTAGAACTCCTGACCTCAGGTGATCCACCCACTTCGGCCTCCCAAAGTGCTGGGATTACAGGCGTGAGCCCTTCCAGAGTGAACAAAGTTCCCAGGCTTTGAGAACATGATTAGCAGGCACATGAAGCTCCTGCAGTTTCCTTCCTACTGTTAATCTCTTCACTGTTAATAGGTGGTACTTAGAACTCATTTTACATTTATAAGGGTGAATTCCATTTTCAGTTTCGGTTTCTTCCTTTCTTTGCTCCATGTAAAATTAGAAGAATGGTGAAAAGGCTGGCAGGGTGGCTTGTGCCTGTAATCCCAGCACTTTGGGAGGCTGAGGTGGGCAGATCATGAGGTCAGGAGTTTGAGACCATCCTGGCCAACAGGGTAAAACCCTGTCTCTACTAAAAATATAAAAATTAGCCGGATGTGGTGGCAGGTGCCTGTAATCTGAGCTACTTGGGAGGCTGAGGCAGGAGAATTGCTTGAACCCGGGAGGTGGAGGTTGTCGTGTGGCGAGATCACACCACTGCAATCTAGCCTGGGTGACAGACCAAGACTCTGTTTCGGAAAAAAAAAAAAAAAAAGAAGAAGAAGAAGGGGGCGGGGAGAAAGACAATTCTCATATGTGTTAAACATCAACCTCAATAATATTAGGTTGGTGCAAAACTATTCGTGGTTTACTTTCAATGGCAAAAACTGTGATTACTTTTGCACCAACATCAATATATTTTGCAAGCAGAAAAATTGAGCACATTTTCTTCTCACTGTTTTTGAAACCAGTGATTAGGTGCAGAAAGCTAGAATACTAACAATTATACATTCCTTACAGCAACTAATTTTGTACTTCAAATTCTATACCCAACCAAACTTGTGTTCCAGTGGGAGGACAAAATATGCTTTGGGATATGATCACAGACCTTCTTCAAAAGTAATCTTCAAAACACATTGCTGTAAAACAAGAAGAAAAATAAATTTTATAAGTTTTATATACTTTGTTTTATAAGTTTTATATACTTTTTTTGTTTGGTTTTTTTGGTTTTTTTTCCCCCGAGACTGAACTCTTGCTCTGTTATTCAGGCTGGAGTGCAGAGACTCGATCTCGGCTCACTACAATCTCTGCCTCCCGGGTTCAAGGGATTCCCATGCATCAGCCTCTCAAGTAAGCTGGGATTATAGGCATGCACCACAATATCCAGCTGATTTTTGTATTTTAGTAGAGATGGAATTTCACCATGTTGGCCATGCTGGTCTCGAACTCCTGAACTCAGGTGATCTGCCTGCTTTGGCCTCCCAAAGTGCTAAGATTACAGGTGTGAACCACCGCGCCCAGACACATGTATTTTATGAATAAAGCAATGGGAGAGATGTGGGTCGAAAAACGTTAAAAACATAGCTGAGTCTAAAGAACTATTGATGCATAATATAGAAACAATTGTTAATATGGAACTAGAATTTCAACCTGTAAGTAGAAGATATGGGAGTACAGAGATTAGAGAACAGGAAACAGAAGTGGAGTCAGAATTAAAATCTTTAAAATTCAAATCAAGATGACAATAGAGGCCCTGATTATTTCTAGACATTGATAAGATATAGATATTTAAATGTGAGTATTAAAATGTAAAGGCAATTCTTAAGAAGAATAGAAAAGGATACAGTTTTTTAAAAAAAATTTAGAAAAGAAGAAAAAACAGAACAACAACTAGATTAATCAAACAAAAGACAGAGAATAAAAAGAATGCAAAATGATGACAAATAAAAACATACAAATAAATGGTGAAAGGCTGGCCGCAGTGGCTCACACCTGTAATCCCAGCACTTTGCGAGGCCAAGGTGGGCGGATCACCTGGGGTCAGGAGTTCAAGACAAACCTGACCAACATGGAGAAACACCATCTCTACTAAAAACACAAAATTAACCAGGCATGGTGGCACTCCCCTGTAATCCCAGCTACTCAGGAGGCTGAGGCAGGAGAATCGCTTGAACCCGGGAGGCGGAGCTTGCAGTGAGCCAAGACTGTGCCACTACACTCCAGCCTGGGCAACAGAGCAAGACTCGACCTCAAAAAAAAAAAAGAAAAATCATTTGTTCATCCTGATAGTGCTAAAAGCAGTTGATATATATCAACACCCATTGTGATTTAAAGTAATCATAATAAAATAACTTCTAACATAGAGAAGAAAACTTTATTAACTTGGTAAAATGTGAAAGAGTTATTGATCTGAAGAGAAACCAAAGTTGTTGTTTGTTTGTTTTTTTTCTGAGACAGGATCTTGCTCTGTCACCACCTCCTGGATTCAAGCAATCCTCCTGCCTTAGACTCCCAAGTAACTGGGATTACAGGTGTGCGCCACCACACCTGGCTAATTTTTGTATTTCTAGTAGAGATGGATGTTTTCCTATGTTGGCCAGGGTGGTCTCGAACTCTGGACCTCAAGTCATCCGCCTACCTTGGCCTCCCAACGTGCTAGGATTACAGGCATGAACCACAGCGTCTGGCCAATACATAGTCCTTTTTTTCTTGTTTGTTTGTTTTTTTTTTTTGAGACGGAGTTTCACTCTTTCACTCAGGCTGAAGATGGGAGTGCAGCGGCACAGTCTTGGCTCACTGCAACCTTCGCCTTCCAGTTTCAAGCGATTCTCTAGCCTCGGCCTCCCGAGTAGCTGGGGTTACAGGTGCCCGCCATCACACCCCACTAATTTTTTTTTTCAGTAGAGACGGGATTTCACCATGTTGGCCAGGCTGGTCTTAAACTCCTGACCTTGTGATCCACCTGCCTTGGCCTCCTAAAGTGCTGGGATTATAGGCACGAGCCACTGCACCCAGCCTATAAATAGTCTTAATAGCAGTACCTATTAAAATTAAAGCTGGATATTTCTTTCAACTCAGGATTACTTTCAACAAAGTAATACATACATGAATGTTTATGGCATTGTTGCCCATGATGGCCCCAAACTGGAAATAACCTCAGAGTCCTGAGGTTAGAAGAAGTCATAATAATTTATGGAGCATCTATACACATAATATTAGAGGAAAAAATAAAGTGGCCAAACCATGTGTAAAGGTGTTTTGTGTTCTTGTTGTTGTTGTTTTGTTTTTGTTTTTTAGACAGTTTCGCTCTTGTTGTCTAGGCTGGAGTGCAATGGCACAGTCTCGGCTCACTGCAACCTCCGCTTCCTGAGTTCAAGCGATTCTCTTGCCTCAGCCTCCCGACTAACTGAGATTACAGTTGCCTGCCATTACGCCCAGCTAATTTTTGTATTTTTAGTAGAGACAGGTTTCACCATGTTGGTCAGGCTGGTCTCGAACTCCTGACATCAGGTGATCTACCTGCCCTGGCCTCCCAAAGTGCTGGGATTATAGGAGTGAGCCACCGCACCTGGCCTAAAGTTTGATCTCATCTATATTATATGTTAAACAAAACTAAACTACATATTACATGTCAAACTGTAAATCGATTATCCTGTGGATTTGGGAAAAAAGGATTGTTACGGAAGGAAGATGTACTTTCATTGCTGATGTTAATATAAACTTGTGAATAATTTGAAATGCATTCTTTGTTGTATTTTGAAAAGCCTCTATCTCCTTTCATATTTCTAATTATAAAGGGGAAAAGTCATGATTCCACCAGTTTATAATGGATATATTTTGTAGGTGACGTTCCATTACAAAAGAGAAACACTGTATTTTTATTATGTGTTATGCTAATTCTTTTTTTCACTCAGTAATATTTATTGGTGCTCAATTTGTGCATTAAACACTCTATGGCTGAGAGTGGGCATGTTCTTATTCCTGCATTGCTTTGGTTGATTTGCCTGAAAGACTGCATGTCTCATGACAAAGCCTAGGAAGAGGCATAGAGCATCTTCCTCCAGTACTTTTGTGTATCTCCCTAGTGTACGGAACAGAGATTCCTTGGTGATGGTGGCTAGGCCAGTGCTATTTTGTGTGTGTCAGAGGAAAAAGTCACTGGGACCAAGAACTTCTCTGAATTTCACATGTAAGGGATCACATTTGGAATATTTGCCCTTCCGTGTTTACAAGATCTGTTTTTCACAGAAGAAAGTCAAATTATCTGAAATAACTTTCTCTGCAACTAGCTGTGTTGGTGGCTATTCGTGCTTTATATTCTTCCCTGCAATAGTAACGAATTTAAACGGACCAGTGTACAAACCTATTTCTCTCTCTCTTAAAAGATAGGTATTTTACATGCCCATTTTATATTTTCAGTTACATCCTTTTCTGCCCATAGTCCTTTTTTTTTTTGAGAGAGATTCTCCCTCTGTTACACAGGCTGGAGTGCAGTGGCACTATCTCGGCTTACTGCAGCCTCTGCCTCCCAGGTTCAAACAATTCTCCTGCTTCAGCCTCCTGAGTAGTTCGGACTACAGGTGTGTAGCACCATGCCCAGTTTTTAGTAGAGATGGGTTTCGCCATGTTGGCCAGGCTGCTCTAGAGCTCCTGGCCTCATGTGATTCATCTGCCTTGGCCTCCCAAAGTGTTAGGACTATAGGGGTGAACCCACACGCCTGGCTGCTGCCCAGTCTTAAACCAAATAGTAATTTAACTTCAGATCCTGACAATTTGAATACATGCAACTTTTTAAAAAATACCTCTCTGCTATTCTTTCCCTCTGCATCCTTGAGTTCGAGCAGAGAAGTGACACAGAAAATGGGATGCACTAGGAGTCAGAAGACAGAGGTTTGAGGCCTGCCTTCCGGAACCTTTTGCAAGTCTCTTCTAGGCTTCACTTTGTGTCAGCTGTCAAATGGAGAGGACGGGGAAAATTGGGGAGGTGGGTGTAGGTGATAAAGAAGAAAGGGTTTTGAAAGGCATAAAACATCAGATCAGCATGAGACTTCATACAAGTCCCTTTCTCCTCTTCTTGTGCACACACAGTCACACACACACACGCACACACACACACACACAGCCACAGCTGCATGCATGCTCTTTGGGTTTCTTTTTATCTTTCACCTGTGTTCCCTTTAAAAGTAGGCATTTGAATCCCTCCAAGCACAGCCAGCTCTGTCATTTGTCACATGCACCCATTGATCTCCCTGGTACCTGAGGCCTTGAATTGACTTAGTTCTCCCTTTTAGGCAGTACCTGTTTTCTCCCAGAAGAGCATTTAGCTTAGTGTTAAAAGCGCAGTGTGTTCCCTCTTTGTTAACTTAACCTCTGTGTTGTTTTTTTAAAATCAGATTTGAAAGAACAGGGACCCTAGAAAGCCTGTGATATGTAAATATTTAGCCAGGCAGATAGGGATAGTAAGCATTTTCTCTCTTAACACAAAACATGATTTTATTTGCTAAAGCTGTAATCTTGTTTGATAATCCATCAGTTTATTATCAGCTATGTGGTGAGACATAATGCTACAGGGAGATAATCAAGAACCTTGCCTGACACTACAGGGTTGATTACAGTGCCTAGAGAAGAGAGAGGCTTCTGGAGGGGATTATGTTAAACATAGCCTTTCTATTTACAGTTGATTTCCTCCGAGCGCTTTAACCATTCTGCTCCCAGCCTAAGTAAGTAGGTCATCTGAAAACCTTCAAGGAAGAGGAGTCTTTGCAGGTGTGAAAGAATGAGGCATGTCTCTTTACCAACCCCCATTAAGACAGTGTTTCATGCTCAATGCATTTCTGAATCGAAAAAAGAGATATAGTGGTGCTTCATTGAAAACACCAAAACCAAAGAATAACAGGAAACCAAAGAACCAAAAGCACAAAGTGGTGCTTCATTAAACAAACCAAAACCAAAGAACAACAGGAAAGTCCAGGCTGAAAACAGAACAGGAAATCCTTCTACCCGGCAGGTAACATTGGGACTCCAGTTCTAAGTATTAGGTCCAATAAGCTGCATTAGTAAAATGAAATTTGAATATGACATTGATTGATAGCACTCTCTAAGGCTGTAATCAATCTGTGGTTTCTGAACCAATGGCAACACACATGTAGGGCATCCTCAGAGCTTCTCCTGGTCAGGGCAGTTGGAATGCACAATCCCAGAGGCAGAATTCACATGTATTGTAACGAGAGTGGTGCCATTGGATTACTGCAAGAAGGTGGCACTACTTCCATTCCTTAGTGGGGGGCAGAAGAGCATTTTTTTGCAACTCTTTTTTTTTTTCTTTTGAGATGGAGTCTCGCTCTGTCACCAGGTTGGAGTGCAGTGGTGCGATCTCAGCTCACTGCAACCTCTGCCTCCCGGGTTCAAGCGATTCTCCTGCCTCAGCCTCCTGAGTAGCTGGGACTACAGGCATGCACCACCACGCCCAGCTAATATTTGTATTTTCAGTAGAGACGGGCTTTCACCATGTTGGCCAGGATGGTCTCTATCTCTTGACCTTGTGATCCGCCCACCTCAGCCTCCCAAAGTGCTGGGATTATAGGCGTGAGCCACTGCGCCCGGCCTTTTTTGCAACTCTTATCCTTGTCTACCCCATTTTTCTCTTTCTTGAAATTTATCTCCTCAGGATTACCCACTATGCAAAATGTGCCCACCACCCACTGCTAATTCAGCCTTCAAGTCACAGGCCTGTGGTTACCTGACTGATTTCTGGCCACTGAAAATAGAGGCTGCAGTACTCTGCAATTAAAGTGCCTTCAGGTACATTATCTCACTGGTTCTGCATGACCTTGGGCAAGTTTCTTATCTTAGTATGCCTGCCCTCAGTGGTAAAATGAGGATAACAATATTATCTACTTCATATGGTGATTGGGAAGATAATAATAATACAAGTATACTAATTCTAATAGAACAGCGTCTGGCACATAACAAAGATGTAGTAAGTCTTAGTCATTATTATTATTGTTGTTTCCTTCCATTCTTCCCTCATCAAATATTAATCATCTTCTCTCTGATGAACATTAGGCTAAGCCTCAGGGCTGAGTCAGAGATGTTCCTGTTCCCTGGAACTCACTGTCTGTGAAGGCATAGGCCATCAGCTAACTACAGGAGATGTCATGGTGCCATATAATCCCACATGATATGTTTGATGCCCATGGTTAGCTGGGAAGGCCTCATGGAGGAGACCAGGCATTGGAGTTGAACATTGGAGATCAAGAAGTGTTTACCAGGCCAAAAGTCAAGGGATGTGCACATCGGCAGAGTCATCAGTATGCATGAAACGAGGGGAATGAGAAGTTGTATTATTTTTCTCTGGTTGCCTATAACAAAAGACCACAGATGGGATTGCTTAGAAAACAGAAGCGTGACCAGGCGGGGTGGCTCACACCTGTAATCCCAGCACTTTGGGAGGCTGAGGCGGGCAGATCACAAGGTCAGGAGATCAAGACCATCCTGGCTAACATGGTGAAA
>NW_012117877.1:1134891-1153532 GCF_000951035.1 Colobus angolensis palliatus | reverse complement strand
AAAAAAAAAAAAAAAAATTAAAAAAGAAAAAAAAGAGCCTGGGTTCGGTGGCTCACGCCTGTAATCCTAGCACTTTGGGAGGCTGAGGAGGGCAGATTGCCTGAGCTCAGGAATTCGAGACCAGCCTGGGCAACACGGTGAAATTCCGTCTCTACTAAAATACAAAAAAAGAAGGTCGGGCACGGTGGCTCACGTCTGTAATCCCAGCACTTTGGTAGGCCGAGGCGGGCGGATCACAAGGTCAGGAGATCGAGACCATCCTGGCTAACATAGCGAAACCCCATCTCTACTAAAAATGGCGGGCGCCTGTAGTCCCAGCTACTCGGCAGGCTGTGGCAGGAGAATGGCGCGAACCCAGGAGGCAGAGGTCACAGTAAGCCAAGATCATGCCACCGCACTCCAGCCTGGCGCCAGAGTGCGACTCCGTCTCTACAAAAAATAAATAAATAAATAAATAATAAATAAAATGAAAAAAAAAGAAAACAGAAATGTATTTCCTCACAGTTCTGGAAGCTAGAAGTCAGAGAACAAGGTGTTGGCAGGATTGGTTTTCTGAGGCTCTGTCCTGGGCTTCTAGATGGCCACCTTCTCGCTGTGTCCTCAGGTGCTCTTGCCTCACATCCCTGGTGTCTTAATCTCTTCTTGTAAGGACAGCAGTTGGATTGAATTAGGCCCACCTATGTGGTCTCATTTTACCTCAGCAGCCTCTTTAAAGGGACTTTCTCCAAATACATTCTGAGGTACTGGGGGTGGAGGATTTCGGCATACGTTTTTGTGGAATACAGTTCAGCCCATAACAGAAGCATCTGTGAAGGAGAGCCAAGGTCAGGTCGTGTGGATGCATGTTCTGGGATGAAGCCAGAACGCCGGCATTCTGCATCTTGAAAGGCCTGGCCTCTCATCAGGCTGAGGAGGATATTGGGGAATGGACACCACCACCATATGTAGGCTCTGCTGGCCCCACAGGCTGCCGTGTGAGGGACGGACTACAAGGAGCCACCCTGTACTCTGTCTGATGAGATATGGATTTGAATTCGAGTTCTCTTCCACCACACCCCAGGGTCTCCATAGCAGTTTAGGGGAGGCAAGGATTCCCCAGTAGCAAGAGTGTCCATGAGAACAAGGACATGTGTGGTTGTAGGGGGCAGGTGGGTGGGGCAATGGAGGCAGCAACAGCTCATCGTTTGCCTGCGGGAGCAGCCCCTGTTGCCGTGTGAAGTCAGTGGATGGCTTTCCAGGCGGGAGGTACTGCAGCTCAAGCAAGTGAAGAAGCACCAGATGACGGGATGAAGCCAGCTCTGGTGTTTTCTTTTTGCCCAGAAGCCCCCTCAAGTGTTCCTAACATAATCACATCTCTTACTACTGTATTGTGTAAATGAGAGAACAGCCTCCCTTTCATTCTCCTGCCAGGTAGAAGCACACAGCAGCTCCTGGCTGTTAACAGTCAGAGAATGAGATAATTACCCTTCTCCATTTTTAGATTCCTGCTCAAACTCAAGCATTTTGGTGCAAAAAGAGACCACGCATTGGGAGGAGCAGCGTTGTTTTGTGTAGCTCCCGTTTGGTTCAGAGGCCTGAGACAGAGGCACCCTGCTCTGGTTTTACTCGCTTCTGATAAGGCTCCTTGAGCAGGTCACTTCCTCTACCACTTGGGCTTCTCTTTTACACAGTGGGGATAATCATGTCTAAATGACCAGGATAGTGGTGAGGATTCACCAAGAGCCCTTTGCAGTCATTGAAGCGCTATGCAAATGTTAGTCCTGGGGATTAAAAAAAAAAAAAAAAAAAAAGATTCACCTTACTAGAAAGAGACAAGGTGTTCGCATTTTGTAATTTTGGTGACTTGCCGCCTTACTAGAAAAAAAACGAGCATTTTCGATTCTCAGCCCGGCTGTGTCGTTGCATGTGAGGCATTCGGAAAACCCTGCTTGTCGGGTACAGCTTTGTAAAGTGGGAAGTGGTCTCTCTCGCCTTCAACTCTTCTTCTCAGAGAAGCTGTAAGGATTAATTGGATGGTGTCCGTGCTGTCTGCCAGGAAGACAGAAAGTGTGAAGTATCATCTGGATGGGTTTGGTAAGCACTAGATTCCCTTTCCTCTGCTTATGACAAACAGAGTGACAGCCCAGCGCTGTGTTTAAACAAGTTAACATGTATGTTCCTTGACATAAGGAAGCGCTCTAATCATGAAATACAGCTTGCATGTCATTTGGTTTTGAGATGTTATTGAGTACTACTAATCTTGACATATTTTGGTTGGCACCACATTCTTGGTATAGTGGGTTAGCGGTTGAATAGTTTGCAGACTTTGTGAAATAAAATCCTCATTTAATGGTTTAGTTTGGCTGCATTTCGAAAATATACAAAAACATAACGTGCTTTTATTTTATAGGGAATTTTTTTTCAACTTGTGGCTTTGGTTTTGTTTTGTTTTGTTTTTCTTTTCCTCACTGCCCTTTCTTTTCTCTCTTCCCTGTCTCTTTGTCTCTGTCTCTCTTTTTAATGTTCCAGTTGCAGCAGCCTAGGAGGAAAGCAGCAGAGAAAGATGAGCCTGTGACTCGACTGAGCTGCAGGCAGAAGAATCTTCTTTGTACTGCTCGAGGTCAAGAATGTGTTTACACCCTGGCCTAATGGTCTGAACTTTTGCATCTGAGTGCAGGACTTCAGGACCACTGAAGGCCACCACGCGGTGGAATGAAGCTCCTTAGCAGAAGCACCTGGATTAAACGTGCAACAAGAGCAGTCCACACCAGCCCCCCAAGTCACTGAACTCAATGACATCATGCCCAGGCAGGGAAAGTCAACAGGCCTCTGGCCCGGGTCCCCTCCACTCCTCTCATTTCTTCTGCCTCTCGGGGTTCTTAACCCAGGGACAATATTTAGAAAGCAGAGCGGGTTCAGGCAGCCCTCTCAATTACTTTGGCTGGAACCTTCCTGAGTACATTTTGCTATCTCTTTGTGATGTAAACAGCGGCATTCACAGTTGGCAGGGGATGCTCTTTCTGTTTTAATTACACACGGCATGATTATAGGCCCAGGGTCTGGAAACAGTGCAAAGTTCTCTGGAGAACTTCATAGGGATTTTTCTGTTATGACATAGTTTATCAGGAGAAAAAAAAGTAAGGCAAAAGACATTTCCAAAGAGGAACTAATAACACTATTTATGCTAGCGTTCCCTTCCATAATAAGTAGATCACAAAATTGGAGTACACATTTTTTTTCTGGAGGCGGGGGTGGAGTTTCAAACTTTTGGACTCATGGACAGTGGTGGCAAAATCTAGATAAATACTAAGGAATGGATGTGGGTGGAGATATACATGTAAATGCTTTTTACTTAGGAATGCAATAAGAAGGCATCCAGCTGTATCTGAGGGAATTTGCACGTACCCTGGACCCTGAGGATATGGAAAAAGATCCTACCATAGTCATAGTAATCTGGCCTAAACCTGAGTCGTACAATTCTCTCTGCCCCCAGATGTGCAGTATGAGGGCACTTCGTTACTCCGCTGATGTAGTGAGAAATTGCAGAACTGCCACAGTAATGGAGAGTACAGCGACAGAGATGGGGAGAGAGGGCTGTTTCTCTGTTATGAAACATGTTTTTATAGGTAATTCTGATGTACAGTAGGTATTAAATAGAGCAACGAAAAGATGTTTTATTTTAGATTAGTGCTAGAGTGATATTTCCCCCATGGCACTAATAATCCAGCTGCTTTCTAAAGCCTATTTCCTCTCCCAGTTTCTCATAGACTCCCAGCACTGTTTTGGCAGAAGGGTAAGGCATTGCTTTGAAATTTCTGCCTTTGAAAAGGAGAATCAACTGTATATATTATGCATTTTATAGTTAGACAAGAGGGACATGGTGCATTTTTTTTTTTCTGATGGGGAGGAAGATATTAAATAAGTTCTGTTTTTGCAATGTAGAGATAGGGATATATATAGGGAGTAAAAATATTTCAAGAATGGCTTTTTGTAATTGAGTGATTTTTTTTTTTTTTTTTTTTTTTACAGAGTCTTGCTCTGTTACCCCAGCTGGAGTGTAGTGGCACGATCTCGGCTCACAGCAACCTCCACCTCCCAGGTTTAAGCGATCCTCCTGCCTCAGTCCCCCAGTAGCTGGGATTACAGGCATGTGCCACCATGCCCAGCAACTTGTATTTTTAGTAGAGACAGGGTTTTGCCATGTTGGCCAGGCTGGTCTCGAACTCCTGACCTCAGGTGATCCACCTGCCTCGGCCTCCCAAAGTGTTGGGATTACAGGCATAAGCCACTGCGCCCAGCCTTGAGTGGTCATTTAAGACACCCTTGTATGCATGCATGCTGGTTTGAAATCCAGGGGACACACCATGTCAGCCTAGCCTCTCTGCTGTCTGTGTCACCCAGGACTCACAAACCTAGTTTAATTGTATGCTTCTTACATATTTCAAGGCTGACAACAGGAACAACAATAAGAGGCCTGTTATTTGAAACCACATCGTTTTCATCACAGTGAAAAAAAAATAAGGTCATTGCAGGTTTGGAGCATGGTTAGGTTTGAGCCTGCCCACATTATTTTATTCATGTTAAAATATAAAGAGATGAGAAACGTATGGAACGAGAGGACAGAAGCTAATTTATTTCTGGGCCTTCCCACTCTACGATATCCTCCCACCCACTTTTAGCTGGAGGGTGAGTCCTCTCTGTTAACTCCTCTCCCCAACTCCCCCTCCTCCTTTGGGTTTTTTTTTTTTTTTTTTGTTTTTTTTTTTTTTTTTTTTTCAATTTGTTAAGATGCTGAAATCTGCTTTGTGTGATTTATGAAGGAACTTGAAGCGATTAGTTTCACAGTGCATGAAAATTCCTCAGGTTCGGGGGGGATGGCCAATCTGTTACACTGTTTGCCATGGACTGGATGGGAACTTGAGCAGCTCGGAGCCATAAGGAGATTGTGTTGAGTTATTAAACACTTGTGGTAAAGCTGCTTATTGTTAATTCCCCGATGTCCTGCTGAAGCGATAGGATAAAATCAGATCGGATTAGATCAAAGAGCCTGGGAGCCAGCCTTTGGAGCAGATTCATTTAATCAATAAAGAGACCTCCTGAGAGACAGGGAGAGAATGGGCAGTGCTGGTGGCTCAGGGATTAAGACCGGGTTGGGGGAGTTGTGGGAAAGAAACAACATTTTATACATAGATATTTCCCCCTTTTTTTAGAGGTGTAATTCTCTTCTCAAATATTTTAGCCACACTCACCAAAGGGTATAAACATTTCTTTTAAGATTGCATGACTCCAATCCTCCATTGCTACAAAAATGCCCTATAAGTCAGGAAGTTAGAAAAAAAAAAAAAAAACTTCTGTTCCGTAAAAGGTATTTCAACAAAAGCAATTTAGGCTTAAGTGATTTCCCAAGAAACATTAATCCCTTATGAGTCAATCTGCAAAATTTCCTATTGTCCTTTTGTGAGGAGAAATAATAAAGAACCACCAAAAGGCCACAGTCTAGCTCCACCCCGCTCTTTGTATTCTCCTCACTGCCCACCTCCCAGCCCCTGCCAGTAATTATAAAGCATTGTGTTTTAAGAGGTATGATGTGGCTTCCTTCATCCATGATTAAAACTTAAACCAATGCATATTCATTCATCTCTTAGCCCTACCAAACCCTGCTAAAATGAGGACTTGCCAATAAGGAAGTGACACCCATTAGAAAGTTAACCACGGAAAATGAGAGAAAAAATGAAGGATAGAGCAAATTAAGGATGCGAGTCCCTCAATGGTTATTGGCCTTAATGGTGTTATAAAAATGATGTCGGCTTTTACCAGGAATAATTTATATTCTGAATTAAATAAGGATATGTATCTATAAATCCATTCTATAAAACTTAATTTTCCATCTAGATATGCTGATTACTTCGGGCTCGGCATACCTTTACCGGTTGTTAATTACTGCGGGATGGTTTAACACTATTTTCCAAATCAGCATGCATGCATAAAATGACTGCAATCCAATTTGACACATTATTAGTGATGATTATTGTCATAGATAAATTAGATTGAACAGAAAATAACCTTCATCCTTAGCATGTTTTAGCTCTCAGAATTAATGTGATTTGGTGAACACATATAAATAAAAATCTGATGAGTCCCTGCTGACTGCAGGGCCTGTTGGTACTGAAGTGTATCAATTTCATGCAGATGATGAATTCCTTAAGCATTCAATGATAATCATGCTTGATTTGACAAGACTTTCTCATGCTATTTTAGGGCCTTAATTTTCTGTGAAGTTCTGTCAAGTGCTCATCAAGCACCCACTTATCTCCGTATCTTAACCTGGCAGCCAATCACAAGGTTGCCTAACAGTACAGCTACGGAGTGCCAGTCCATTAATATTCGGATCACGTGACTGTCCAAGGAGAGAAACCAATCAATGGCTGATTAACATTCAGGTCACATGACTCCCGAGGAGAGTAAATGAGTTACACAGTAAGACATCAAACAAATTTTCATCTTGAAAGAGTGATTGCTTTTTCTGCTGCTGTGATGTTTGTCAAATTCGCTCTAGCCTTGTCCAATTAAGCTCCATGAGCTGAATTAATAATGAAGAGATGTAAGAACTGAGCCAGCGTGAGCGCTGCGATCTGTGCCACGAAATAAGAACTGCTAAAAAAAAAAAAAAAAAAAAAATCCTCCAATGATTGAAAAATCACATCTGGATAACTGGAATAATTGCTTTTGCAATCTTGATGCTGTTTTGTAATCTCCAGTGCAAAGTGTGAACTGGAGTATGCTGGGACATGGCACTGAGCTGGCGTTGTACTTCAAAGATGAATGTGGTATTGAGTTTAGAATGATTTTAAAGGTATTACACAAATACATGTTAATTGGATTATTGTTTGTGACCATGGTAATGAATTTCATTTGCACACTCAATTATGCTCTGGGGCTTTCTGGAAGTATGACCTTTCAAGATTTTTTAAACTGGCCGAGCGCGATGGCTCACGCCTGTAATCCCAGCACTTTGGGAGGCCGAGGTGGGTGGATCACAAGGTCAGGAGATCGAGACCTTCCTGGCTAACACGGTGAAACCCTGTCTCTACTAAAAATACAAAAAATTAGCCGAGCATGGTGGTGGGCACCTGTAGTCCCAGCTACTCAGGAGGCTGAGGCAAGAGAATGGCGTGAACCCGGGAGGTGGAGCTTGCAGTGAGCTGAGATCACACCACTGCATTCCAGCTGGACCGAGACTCCATCTCAAAAAAAAAAAAAAAAAAAAAAGGGTTTCTTAAACTGTCAGAAGAGGGGAAGGAAATTATTCTCTATTCTTGTATTCTGGGTGAAGAAAAGACTGAACTAAGTCCTCAGAGAGAATTTGAGTGTTGGTGTGGGTGTGTGGGTGTATGCTTCTCATTTTAACATTCAGAGGTTGATAAGTTAAATTCACTGAATTATTTCAGAATGCACATGTGAACCCAATGAAAATTTTCAGAAAAAGGCAGATGCTCTCTTGCTGTTGATAGCCAGTGACAGCTTTCTCGTAGTTTCAGGGAAAGTTCTATTCAATCACAAAGTCAATTGCATTTCAGCACAGATGCGCTACTAAATTCAGGTGACATGTTTAGAATAGAGACCCTCTGACTAATAAAGCTTTCATTCCTTCCCTGAAGGGAGTAAGACTTGACTAATGGTTTATTGGAATTATCAAAGAGTGTCAAATCCCACTTAATAAGTTCCAGCATGAAATTAGCTAAATTCCCAAAGGCCTTTCTAAAACAATATAGTCAAATAAAAGGTGTTGGGCGTGCTGGAAAGAGTGTTAAAACCAGTTACTTGGAAGTGATGAGAAATAAATCTAACTGTAGGCAGGAGGCAATGTTTATGTATACAGTTAATAACCTTCTTAATGGGACTTCTTGGCTTGGTGATTCCCGGATGGGGAGGAAAGTGAGATGTGGAGCACAGGGTAGGCAAAGGGCCATAAGTCAATTCCCAGCACTGTTAGTCAAGGATGGAAATTGCAAAGAGAGAAGCAATGAATTTAAAAGCCCCAGCAAGCCGAGAGAGTGGAGGGAGAAGATGAACTGTGC
This sequence comes from Colobus angolensis palliatus, assembly GCF_000951035.1. Taxonomy (NCBI): domain Eukaryota; kingdom Metazoa; phylum Chordata; class Mammalia; order Primates; family Cercopithecidae; genus Colobus; species Colobus angolensis. The sequence continues at coordinate 1,145,475 of NW_012117877.1, read as the reverse complement.
ATTTGGGGGAGGAGGGAATGAAGATGGAAGGGGAATGGTCTCGAGTCCACACCGGACCGTCATAAAGTAATTAAAGCCAATTTAGTCGAGAGAACAAGGAGCGCCATCATTTTTTCAGCGTTGTCTTCTTATGGTGAGTGAGGCCTGAAGGAGAGCATAGTATAGAAGTGATTTTATTCAAAAAAGCTAAAGTTGATAGGCCGGGCGCGGTGGCTCAAGCCTGTAATCCCAGCACTTTGGGAGGCCGAGATGGGCGGATCACGAGGTCAGGAGATCGAGACCATCCTGGCTAACATGGTGAAACCCCATCTCTACTAAAAAATACAAAAAACTAGCTGGGCGAGGTGGCGGGCGCCTGTAGTCCCAGCTACTCGGGAGGCTGAGGCAGGAGAATGGTGTAAACCCGGGGGGCGGAGCTTGCAGTGCGCTGAGATCTGGCCACTGCACTCCAGCCTGGGCAACAGAGCGAGACTCCGTCTCAAAAAAAAAAAAAAAAAAAAAAGCTAAAGTTGAGACCCCAGCCACTAAGACTCAAATGGAATTTCAGATTCTTGAGAAAACGCAGTCCTGAGTTGGTATGAGAAGACCTGACATGCCCAAGGTAATGTAAGTTGAATGAATGTGCTTTTCCTCAATATTTTACCTCTAACTTGCTTTGCAGTGAAGTGGCAGCCTAGAGCTCTCCTTACATGCAGCTCACACGCCATGGAGCCCCTTCCTACAAGCACCCCCACTTCCTGGCACTTGAGAGGCACGGAATGGAAGGTGGCTCCACGTTGTCCTCATCAGTCGGCTTTAGAAGGCCCTGAATAAAACAGTATTCCACTTTCTGCATAACTTTACATAATTAATAGTTTTCCATGCAAACTATTGTTTGCCGTAATTGTTGTTTCAACAGCTGTTTTCATTAAATTGTAAAGCCCGCTGTGTCTAATCCTTTGAGCCTCACTATTGATAACAAGAACAGCTCTGAAGCTTGCTCTGGAGGAGGGTTCCCTGCCAAGCTGCAAAACCGTCATGAAGTTACTTGAAAAATAAGGCCTACAGTGGGACTGGTTGTGTAGCTAATCCATTAGGCTTTTCAAAAGAGCCATGCTCTGTCCCCTTATGGCTAAATTGACCCAACAACCAATCAATGCCTTTATTTGCTGAGTGGCTGCTCCTGAAGGGTCTTACAGCTGGGTCCAAGTCGTAATCAAAGCCTCCATCAGTACTGGGGCCCTGATGACATAAATGGCCCAACTTTCAACGCAGCTGGCCCGAGTCCAGTCACACCATTTTGAAGATACAAAGAGGCTGTGTTGCACGGTGGAATTCATTTTCTTGTTTACTTCCTCCCGAAACAAGAGCATCATCAGCGCGCTCAGTGCATCGGATCAGACCGCGGAGTTGTTGACAGAAGCTTGGCGAGGCCTGCCAGCTTTCCACATGAAACGCTGGCTTTCTTCTCATACACCCCCTACCGTTTGTGTCTCTGCCAATTGTGGCACGTCAGAGCGGCCATTGAGATAATGACCGTGAAGTCTCATGATACACTTTGATGAAGTGTAACATTTTTTAAAGGATTTTTGTCTGTGCCAAAATGATCGAGGCAGCTGACTAAAAATCACCCCATCAAAATCAGGACTGATGAACAGCAGGCAGAGGCAGGAGTCTCCCCAGAGAAGATGGGGGGATTTCGCAGCCAAAGTGTCTTTCTTTCCATGTCTGTGTGCACCACAGATTCCTTTATAAAAAAGTTGTCTTTGTTTCAGATGAATATATGTCAGTTGCTGATGCTTCAGCCTCCAACATTTTTTAATTCTTCTTCTTTTTTTTTTCCTATCAAACCCCAGAAGATGCAGGGACTGATTCCTTTCTGACAGGTCCGTACTAATGACTTAGAACATAATGTTATTGTTAATAACTCCGTCTGGGTTGGGAAAAGTATTCCAGAGCTCATCAGTCCAATAGCAGAGGTTTTCAGTCGGAAGCTGACTCTAGATTCGTGTCCACGTAACTTTTCATTTCTCTAGTTTAGCAGGAATTGAGAGTGGGATACACGAAGTGGTTCTCAGCCAGGAAAAAAACAAAATTAAGCTGGTGAAACATAAAGATTCTGAGCTTTTTTGGGAGAAAAATCATGTGTTTCATTTACTGCCCGGTCCATCACGACTACCATTTATTGAACACCTGCTGAGTGCGGTGAGTGATAGGTGATAGTACCAGGTGATTTGGATATTCACATAGTGTCCCTGACCTGCAGGACAACTCCATTTCACAAGTGAGGAAACCAAGGCCCAGATGAGGAGCCTGAGTTGGGGCAATGTTAAGTGACTTGGCCAAGCCCAAACCAAAGAGCTGGGAAGTGGGAAGGCAGGTCTGACCCGTGCACTTCCTTACAAGATGTGATCCCTTTCTATCTGTGGTTTGCTGTTTCCACGGTGCACCTGATATGGCTTATTCAATGGTGCTCAGTGGGAGAAAACAATCTGTGGTTGAACTGGTAAAGGCAGTGAATCAAATGAATTTACAGTCTGCCACTCTGACCTCTTAGCTTTCTCGAAGGAAGACACTAGCTATGTGGCATCCTTTCATAGGAGTTAACAAATGTAGGCTCAGAAACCAGGTTTGAGTATGAAAGCAGCAGCAGTGAGGTTTTGGCTACCCTCTCTCCATCTGTAGTTTACCTTCTTACTCAAGGTTAAAGCTTGGGACAGTTCTCACCCTTGGGAGGAAATGGGAGCTGTGAACTCTAGGACTTCGCTGAATGTCATAATTAAAGAGACACCTGTACTTAAGTAAGTTTATGCAGAAACCACAAGTGGAAACCACAAGGGGGTTACGGGTCAGTTGCCTTTAGAATCGTTGCTTCTGTATAAGAATATGCATGCACATATATATTCTTGGCTACAGGACTATGTGTCAGAGTGGGGCAGAGGGTGGTAAATTAGGGGAAGAGTGAAGGTAAAGGAAGTCGGGGTAGCTGGCTTAATCATGATAAAAACACTTGTATTTGCATGTGCAAATGAGATTCCCTTGGGCTTCTTTTAAATGCCTTCATACTGTTCCCTAAGTACAGTCAAATAAAAGGTGACAGAAACTCAGACAACAGAACAAAAGAACCAAGCTAATTTTGTGCACACATTGCAAGCAGTAAACTGCAGAGCTTCACTACCCTCTTTCTAAAGAAAGCATATTTCAGGAGTCAAGATGGGTTCATCCCCGGTTTGCATTTAGATTTTGTTTCACTAATTATTTGGATTTTAGAAAGGAATGGTGTCCCAAATCCAAGTTTTGCAGACAAGTTTAGGCAGCCATATGTATACACCTGAGACATTGTGAAAGAAAAACGACAACAGTCTCTGTGGAGTTGGCGGAAGCGTGACTAAGGCTTCTCATCCCGTAGAAGCCAGGAAGGAGCTCCATAGATCCATTTGCACAGGGAAACTTGTCTAATGGACTCAGAGATTTTCTGAGAGTTCTTTCAGCCTCCCTTCTATGCCAAAGTATGGGCATATGCATTTTATAACCGGAGAGTATTCTGTTGGGAGAATCCATCACAAACTATCTCATTTCAAACAGAAAGCACTAAGACTCCAAAGGCAAAGAGGCTCTTTCTTTCTTCCAGGAGCTCCTGAGTGAGGGAACCACACAAACCCATTTAACTTTAAAGAAAACTTCTGCGATCTGTTTCAGCCTGTTTTCTTACCCTCACTTTGCTCATTTGTAGAATGATGGGTTTATATTCTCTGAATGCCCCCCAGCACCAAAAGTTTCTAATTTTTAAAGATTCATTAAGTATAGACTAATGCCTTTCATTTCCACTGTTTCTAAGAGGATCAGGAAACTAACTGAATCAGTCCAAATTGACAAATAAAAAGATCTATTTGCTACTTTCCAAATATGCTGTACTTCTGAACCTTTACTCAAGTCTGCGTCTCTCAGAGTGCGGTCCCTGGACCCAGGCCATCAGCATCACCTGAAATGCAAATTCTCAGGCTCCGTCCCAGACTTACTGAATTCCTCTGCCTCTCAGCCCAGCCACCACGTAAACCAGCCCAGTCATCCTGCTAGAGAGGTTCTGGGGTGAGGCTGTGAGGAGAGGTGCCTTGATTTGAAGCCTTAAGAGTGACCCTGAGCTAGAACCACCCAGTTAAGCTGTGTCTCCATTCCTGAGCCACAGAAACTGTGAGATGATAAATCTTTATTGCTCTAAGTTGCTAAATTTGGGGGTACTTTTTTATGCGTCAATAGATAACTAAATACACAGGGCTTGCATGTTTTTGTATTCTCTAAAGCTCATAATGGGATGCTTTGCTCATAATAGGAGTTTATTATATGATTGCTGGAATTGAAGGAATTTTGCCTTGAGAAATTTTCAAGAGTAATTTCTCGGTTTAAAAGGGATATATTCACTGTAGGTTCCAGGGAAAAGATGCCTGAATAAGTTATAGGAAAACAACAAAAAGGGTGGGGGTTGGAGGAACACAGAATGAAAGGAAGAAGGGAAAACGTGGTAAGTTTGAGGGAAACTGTCTATTAGGCTTCTCCGCGCGTTGAGTTTTCCTGCAGTTTCTCCAACTTATAAAATAAGGGAGAATTTTTTTTTTTTTTTTTTGTAAGAGACAGAGTCTCACTTTATCACCCAGGCTGGAGTGCAGTGGTGTGATCCTAACTTACTGCAGCCTGGAACTTTTGGGTTCAAGCAATCTTCCCACCTCAGCCTTCTGCCTCAGCTTCCCGAATAGCTGGAACTACAGTGCCACCAAGCCCATTATTTTTGTAGAGACAGGGGTCTTGCTTTGTTGCCCAGGCTGGTCTGAAAATCCTGGCCTCAAGCAATCCTCATGCCTTGGCCTCCCAAAATGTTGGGATTACAGGTGTGAGCCACCACACCCGGCAAGAGACATTTTATGTTACCATTTTAACAGGAATGAGGCCCAACTACCCAAATAAACATCTTCAGTGTGATAAAGGAAGTCCAGAAGTTCCAAACTGCCAGCCAGAGTCCACCATTTGAAGATAAAGGGTGACACTCAAGAGGCTGAGCCTGGATTTAGCTGAGACAAGTATCCGAATGACCACCCCTCACTTCTAGTCTTTCTTGCCACTACATTCATACCTTTGTTTTAAATTTTGACCAATAAAAATTGTGTAGATTCGGCCAGGCGTGGTGGCTCATGCCTGTAATACCAGCACTTTGAGAGGCCGAGGCGGCTGAATCATTTGAGGTCAAGAATTCGAAACCAGCCTGGCCCACATGGTGAAACCCCGTCTCTACTAAAAATACAAAACAGTTAGCCGGGCGTGGTGGCGTGTGTTTGTAATCCCAGCTACTTGGGAGGCTGAGGCGGGAGAACTGCTTGAATCCAGGAGGTGGAGGTTGCAGTGAGCCGAGATTGCGCCACTGCATTCCAACCTGGGTGACAGAGCAAGACTCTGTCTAAAAAAAAAAAAAATTGGGTATGTTTTTACAATTTGTGTAATGGTGTACAACATCATGTTTTGAAATATGTATGCACTGTGAAGTCACGCATCTCTTTCTCTCAACATCCTAACAGTCACATTTTCTCCTCCTCAGTTCCAGAAATTGCCATGAATAATCTGGAAGGTAAAACAACATCCTCTGGATCTGTGAGTAGCTGGAAGTTGGCCTTCCTTATTTTATGCATGTGCCCTTCTTGCCTAGCTCAGTGTCACCTCAAGTATCTTTCTTTCCTTCTTTCTTTCTTGCTTGCTTGCTTGCTTGCTTTCTCTTTCTTTCTTTCTTTCTTTCTTGCTTGCTTGCTTGCTTGCTTGCTTGCTTTCTTGCTTGCTTTTTTGTTTTCTTGTCTTTTTAAATTTTGAGACAGTGTCTCGCTCTGTCACCCAGGCTGGAGCGCAGTGACGTGATCTCAGCTCACTGCAACCTCTGTTTCCCGGGTTCAAGTGATTCTCCTGCCTCAGCCTCCAGAGTAGCTGGGATTACAGGCACCTGCTGTCATGCCTGGCTACTTTTTTGTATTTTTGTGGAAACAGGGTTTCACCATGTTGGCCAGCCTGGTCTTGAACTCCTGACCTCAGGCGATCCACCCACGTCGGCCTCCCAAAGTGCTGGGATTACAGGCAGGAACGACAGTTCCCAGCCTCTCCTCAAGTTTCTTTCCCTTTCTTGTCTAAAGGAGGGCTGAACATGCCTGGGAGGAAAGAGGGGTGTTGAAGACAGGTGAGCAGCCCATCTGCTGGTACAGTCACAGCAGCTTGTCCACACAGTGTTTGGCGTGGTACTTATTCTACCCTTCAGGACGATGCTTTCCTAGTACTTCTGAATGCTGCTGCTGGCTCCTGCAACCACACACACACACATACACACACACACACACACACACTGTGTGTGTGTGTGTGTGTAATGCACTCCTCTGAAAAACTCCAATCTCAGACAGAATTGCAGCCAGCTGAAACCAGCAGTGGAACATCCTTCTCTGGATACTTCAGGACATAATGGAGACTGACTTTCTGGGAGATTGCTTGGCTGGGTGGAGAATGAAGACTTTAATTTCAAACCATCTTGTTTGCAGTTTCCTTGAGAAAAAAATCTTGGTTTGGATGACACTCAGTATAATATGATTTATTTGGTGTAAGTGCAAGAATTTTTCTCTTCATTTAAATTTTCTTATTTCCTGAACATAGGGCCTTTTTTTGAGATTTTTTTTTCTTTCCACTGTTGTTGTCATATTTGGTTTCATTTTTAAGAGCAAAAAATTATTTAGGAGAAAAGCTCAATTAAGTTTTATGGGGATATTAGTTTGGTGATTACTTGTGTTACTTAACTAAAGAAAAGCCAAATAAAACAATATAGCTATGATTTCAAGGCACAGCACTTCAGAATAAGCGTCAGACAAAATTGTTTCTTGTTATGATCTGGGGAGTGGCCTACAAAAGTTGTTCTGAATTTGGAGGAATTTTGAAGTTGTTGTTTTATGCAAATTATGATCTTTCTGGAGAGATCCTCCAGGCTCCACATTCTGTAATTTCTTTTCTTTTTTTTTGAGATGGAGTTTCGCTCTTGTCACCCAGGCTGGAGTGCAGTGGTGCAATCTCTGCTCACTCCAACCTCTACTTCCTGGGTTCAAGCCATTCTCATGCCTCAGCCTCCCTGGGATTATAGGCATGCGCCACCATGGCCAGCTGATTTTTTGTATTTTTACTAGAGACAGTGTTTCACCATGCTGGCCAGGCTGGTCTCAAACTCCTGACCTCAGGTGATCCGCCCGCCTTGGTCCCCAAAGTGCTGGAATTACAGGCGTGAGCCACTGTGCCTGGCCACATCTGTAATTTCTTACTTGTCCCTTTCTCCACATGCCTGCCTCACCCTTCCCAGGAAATGTTCTTTTCTGAGGTGTGTTGGGTAGAAATGGCTGTCTCCTCTCCCTGAGTCTGGGGCTGTCCCCAGTGAGAAGGGCATGACTTTTCTGACTCTGAGATGATGAATGCTCCATGGCTACCAGTGCACAAGTTCAGCTGAGTGAGTGAGTTGATGAAATTGATGCTCACACGTGGCCAGTTTCTCTCTCTTGATTCTCAGTGGATCTGAGTCATGCTGTATCTCCATGGATGTGAGTTAGGATCAATGACTATTGCTCTGCAAACCTCTCTCCCTCCTTACAGGCTTACTAAAGACTACATTTTGAGGGAAGGAATAAAAACTTATTTTGACCTCTGGTCCAAGTAGTGATTGCTCAGCATATGTGCCAGATATGAGAAACAGTATCTTGATGCCTCTCCCACTCTGGCACCCATGTCTCCATTGGCTGAGCAATCCAAGCCCGGACCTCAACCCATACCCTAGTGAGTGCTGCTGCTCTGTGGGCTCATTCTAGCTCCCCAGATGGCTTGTTGTAACCTAATTTTGTCCTGCAGTTTCCAAACTTCTCTATGACCCAACCTGGATCCATTTGGTCTCGGAAATGCTGGGATGGGTTCTGCTCTTCCCCATCCCAGACTTCTTCCAGCTGAGGAAGATGCTGAGCCCAGGCACAGGCCAAACAATCGCAGAGCTCAGTGACAGCACTGAAGGAGCACTCGGGCCTCCTCCCTCTGTTTATCCTTTTGTCAACGTGGACGATGTTTGCCAGGGTAGAAAAGCCACGCATTCTTGGTATAATTGATGGGGCACTGTCAAGCCAACAGTATAAGTGGTTTATTTTGAAGGAGGTTATTACTGGCCACAAAACTTCAAGTCAGCTGTTTGCTGGGAACCCTCATGAAGGAAGCCCCTGTTTCGGTGTCCACCCTCAAAAGCATCTCACAGAGGGCTTACTGTACTTTTGCACCCAGCCACATGTAATCCATTTATAAGACCCCTTTGTCTGAGATGCCTTACCAGAGGAAATTAATGTAGGACATTGCAGACAGCTTTTAAGAATGTCTTTTCTATAGCACTGTGTAGTTCTGAGAGCAAAGTGGGTTCCTCCCCCCAACATTGTTATGACTTGACATCTCCGATGTGGAATGTTTCCAGCCAGTTATGATAAGAAAGGGCTGGACTTTTTACTCTTGTGGAAACCACAGCAGAAGAAAGCCATTATATGATCTATTCACTTACTCTCCTGTAAATATAAATGCATTTAAGAAATGGGTCCTCATTAGGGGAGGTGAGGTGGCAGCACTTAAAAGTCAGGCAATGAAAAATGGAAAGTTTGCCCGGATGCGGTGGCTCACGCCTGTAATCTCAGCACTTTGGGAGGCCGAGGCAGGCGGCTCACCTGAGGTCAGGAGTTTGAGACCAGCCTGACCAACATGGAGAAACTCTGTCTCTACTGAACATACAAAATTAGCTGAGTGTAGTGGTATATGCCTGTAATTCCAGCTACTCGGGAGACTGAGGCAGAAGAATAGCTTGAACCTGGGAGATGGAGGTTGCAGTGAGCCGAGATAGCACCATTATACTCCAGCCTGGGCAACAAGAGTGAAACTCAGTCTCAAAAAAGAAAAAAAAGAAAAAGAAAAATGGAAAGTTCAAGATCACAATGGTTACCATGTGGACAGCAGAAGAGAAACATGTGCCTGACAAGGAGGAAGATCTATTTAATAAACCTATCCCCATGTGAAAGGTCCTTAGTCTTTTGGTTTTTGCTGTTTTCGTTTCACAGCAGGTCAGTGAGCGTGTCCTTACTGCTTGGCCCCAGTTCAAATCCTGGTGTTAGTGCTTTGGCTTTGAAGTCAGATGACCTGGGGTCAAGTCTGTGCCTTGCCACTGGGTGACTGCATGGCCTTGGGCAAGCTCTTTGCTCAACTTTCTGTTTCTGCATCTATACAAAGTAAATAAGACTGAAACCTTCCCTTCATAAGGCTACTGGGGGCCAGGCGTGGTGGCTCACGCCTATAATCCCAGCACTTTAGGGGATCGAGGTGGAAGGGTCGCTTGAGTCCAGGAGTTTGAGTTCAGCCTGGCAAACACAGCCAGACCCCATTTCTACAAAAAAATTAAAAATTAGCTGGGTGTGGTGGCATGTGCCAGTAGTCCCAGCTACTCGGGAGGCTGAAGTGGGAGGATCTCTATGTCCAGAAGTTTGAAGCCATAGTGAACCATGATCCACTGCACTCCAGCCTGCATGACAGAGTGAGATCCTGTCTCAAAAACAAGAAAAAAAGGCTCTTCTAGAGGACTAAGTGAGGTAAAGGAAACATGTAACTGGGATATAATGGACACGCAGCCCTGGGAAGCTCTTGCCATCAGAGCACCAAGCACGCACCCCTTAAAACAGAAATATTTGGGCTGGGCGTGGTGGCTCATGCCTTGTAATCCCAGCACTTTGGGAGGCCAAGGCAGACGGATAACCTGAGGTTGGGAGTTCGAGACCAGCCTGACCAACGTGGGGAAACCCCCTCTCTACTCAAAATACAAAATTAGCTGGGCATGGTGGCACATGCCTATAATCCCACCTACTCGGGAGGCTGAGGCTGGGAATTGCTTGAACCCGGGAGGTGGAGGTTGCCGGGAAGCAGAGGTTGCCGTGAGCCAAGATTGCGCCATCGCAGTCTAGCCTGGGCAGCAAAAGCGAAACTCCATCTCAAAAAAAAACAAAAAAAAAAACACCCAGAAATATTCAAATGCTCAAATGATAAGGGCCAGGGTTTTTTGTTTTTGTTTTTGCTTGTTTCTTTGCCAAAGTCACCTGCATTTTATCATTTATATTTATAGGCAAATTATTTAGAAAATAAAGAGAATACATTTGGAAGACGAGAAGCAGTAACTCATTAAAGCATAGGTGGCCAGCATAGTAAATGGAGATCATAGAGGCAATGTTTGTTGCTCACTAAACAGAAAGACGTAAGATCTGGATATCAGACAAAATCTGCACTCTGAGAGCTGTTCTCTGTAGTCAGCCAGAGACAGCTCGGGGTCCCCCTCAATCCGTAGATACAAGAGTGCTTTCCCCACCACCATTGATCTTCTTTCCCTTGTTCTGATTTTGTGATCATTAGTCAACTTCTGATTAATTTAACTCATCTTTCCCAATACTTTTGCCTGAAACCTCCTTCAGCCACTGTCCTTTCCCCCTAATCAACTCCTATTTATCCTTTAAGATGTCCTCTTTGCTGGGCACGGTGGCTCACACC
>NW_012117877.1:1124628-1134106 GCF_000951035.1 Colobus angolensis palliatus | reverse complement strand
GGGTTTACGCCATTCTCCTGCCTCAGCCTCCCGAGTAGCTGGGACTACAGGCGCCCGCCACCTCGCCCGGCTATGGCCTCCTTTCTTAACTCTTTTATACTAAATCATAATTTGAGAAAATTACCTGGCTTTTTCATGACATTGTGAGCTTGACAAGAGTGATGGTGTTACAGTCTCACTATGGAGAGTTCCCTCTTCCCCAGGTGTCACATCTAGTCTGAAGGAAGCACTGAATCCATCCTTGAGGACTGGATATTGAATGAATACATCGAGTGAGTGAAGAGCAATTTGTGGGTCAATCAGTGTTAGACAGTGTGTTGGAGTTGAGTACTATGGGCCGAATTGTGTCCCTCAAAATTCATGTATTACAGTCCTAACCCCCAAGTACCTCAGAATGTGAGTGTTTTTGGAGACAGGGTCTTTAAAGAGGTGATGAAGTTAAAATGAGGTCATTGTTAGGGTAGGCCTTCATCTAGTCTCACTGCCGTCCTTATAAGAAGAGATACTATATGTTTGCCCATTCTTGCATTCCTATAAAGGAATATCTGAGACTGGATAGTTTATTTATTTATTTATGTATTATTATTATTATTTTGAGATGGAATCTCGCTCTGTCGCCCAGGCTGGAGTGCAGTGGCCTGATCTCGGCTCACTGCAAGCTCCGCCTCCCAGGTTCAAGTAATTCTCCTGCCTCAGCCTCCCAAGTAGCTGGGATTACAAGCATGTGCCACTGCACCCGGCTAATTTTTTTGTTTTTGTTTTTGTATTTAGTAGAGACAGGGTTTCACCATGTTGGTCAGGCTTGTCTCCAACTCATGACCTCAGGTGATCTATCCGCCTCGGCCTCCCAAAGTGCTGGGATTACAGGACTGTGTCACCGCACACGGCGAAGCTGGATAATTTATAAAGAAAAGAGGTTTAACTGACTTACGGTTCTGCAGGCTGTAGGAGAAACATGGCTTCTGGTAAGAAGGCCTGGGAGGCCGAGCTTTTACTCATGGTAGAAGCTTTTACTCATGGTAGAAGGCAACTTGGGAACTTACAGGACACATGGTAAAAACAGGGGCAAGACAGAGAGTGTTGTGGGGGAAAGATGCCACACACACTTTTTAAGGAGCAGATCATGCAAGAACTCACTATCGTGACGACAGCACCAAGCCATGAAGGACCCCACCCCTATGATCCAAACACCTCCAACTGGGCCCCCCACTCCAGCACTGGAGATTACAATTCAACATGAGGTTTGGGTGGGGAGAAATATCCAAAATGTATCCCACTAGAAGATTCAAGCACACAGGCCGGGCGCGGTGGCTCACGCCTGTAATCCCAGCACCCTGGGAGGCCGAGCGGGTGGATCACGAGGTCAGGAGATCGAGACCATCCTGGCTAACAAGCTGAAACCCCGTCTCTACTAAAAATACAAAAATTAGCCGGGCGTGGTGGCGGGCGCCTGTAGTCCCAGCTACACGGGAGGCTGAGGCAGGAGAATGGTATGAACCCGGGAGGCGGAGCTTGCAGTGAGCCCAGATCGTGCCACTGCACTCCAGCCTGGGCAGAGTGAGACTAGGTCTCAAAAAAAAAAAAGATTCAAGCACACAAAGAGGCACCAGGGAATCGCAGGCCCAGGGAACAAGCCCTGTGAGGACACTGGTGGATGATGGCCATCTTCAAGCCAAGGAGAGAAGTCTCAGGAGAAATCAAACCTGCCCACACCTTGATCTCGGACTACTAGCCGCCATCACTGTGAGAAAATAAATTTCGGTTATTTAAGCCACCCTGTTTGTGGCATTTTGTTATGATAGCCCTAGCAAACTAATACAGAATAATGTGAATGAGCTATTTCTGAGGAAAACGTCAATGTATTTTAAAGCTAATGTGGGCTGGGAGTGGTGGCTCAGGCCTGTAATCCCAGCAGTTTGGGTGGCTGAGGCAGGTGCATCACTTGAGGTCAGGAGTTCAAGACCAGCCTGGCTAACATGGTAAAACCCTGTTACTACTACAAACACAAAAAATTAGTCTGGCGTGGTGGTGCACGCCTGTAATCCAATTTATTTGGGAGGCTGGTGCAGGAGAATGGCTTTAACCTGGGAGGTGGAGGTTGCAGTGAGCAGATACTATACAACTGAACTCCAGCTAGGGCAACAGAGTGAGATGCTGTCTCAAAGAAAAAAAAGAAAAAACAGAATGGAAAGGAAGACTTAAGAGGAAGCTACTTAATATTAACTAAACAGCAATAATAAGAAGTCACCATTATTGAGTGGCTACTATCTGCTGACACTCTTCAAAGTGGCTGAAGTACGTTATTTAATTTTTACAATAATTCCATGAGGTAGTTATTATCATCTCTATTTTATAAATGAGGAGGAAAGTGAGGTTTGGGTGGGTTGAGTAAAATCTCATAGATCTCACAGGCACTGAGTAGTGGGCTGGGACCTGAACACAGGTCTGATTCCAAAGCTCATGTGCATATTGCGCCATATTGCCAAATTATATCCATCACAGGGAGCAGTCCCGAACAGCATCATAGAATTTGACTGGCCTCCGAGGCATGTTTTCTCAAAAGCATTAAGCTTCAAAGGAACATGTCTTCAGAGATACATGGAAATATTATAGCTGAGAAGATTCTGAAAGTTTGCTGATAGATGAAATTACATATTTGGGAACTTGCAAAGAATTTTTTATGGAGACAAAATTGATTTTGCAGTAGGCAATAACTGAGTAAAGCAAACAGGTACAAATGTGAGACTTGCCAAAAAATTGTAAAAGATTCAGCCTAAAACATTCCCAATTAATTTGTATGCGATGAGCTCAAACTCTGTGTGACTCTTCAGCAAATAAACCAGTGTCCATTTGCAGAGATGCTAAGTTGCCAGCATGCTCTTATAAGTGAATTGCAGAAAATGGGCTTGATTCTAGATCATTTCATTTAAGGTTTAGTTATTTTATCCCACAGGGTTACACTTAATAAACAAATAAAAAGGTTTAAAAATTTTTTTTCACACTAAGAATTTCCTCACCAAAGGCATTTTAAAAGGCTTTTTAAAAATGTGTATTTATTAATGAAAATATGCTGCTTAGTTACACCACTGATTACTGTGTTTTACTGATTCCAAAGTCTAGGAGGAGTCTATTAACTGGAAACTCAATACAATTCAGAAAATAAACCACAACACAATCCTGGAAAATAAAATACTTTGCCACAAAATCTTTTGACCCCTTATCATTCCTTTAGTGTTCTCCAACTTTCTTGAACACTGGGTTTGTGTGGACTATTGCTTTCATACATACCTACAGTTTTTAGCACCAGTTAAACTAAATTGAATTCTCATCTTCTTGGAATTAGCCCAAGTATTGATCAGTTTCCTTTGAAGTCAGTTCTAACTCTGCTTTTGGAATAGCAGAGGAGAATCAAGATTATTTTCCAGGTTTTCTTGACCATGGTTGCTCTTGGCATATCTTAATGTGTAGCATCTGCCCTTTTGGTTTTAAATTCACTCCATAAGCCAAAATTTTGACTAGCTTAAAATCTGTATGTAATACAGCAACATGTGATTTCAACCTGTAAAGACAAAAGAGTACCCTTTATCCTCTACTGTCCTAATTTCTTTGGAGGGAAAGATGAATTAATTGCAAGAAGGGGAGGTGTGTTGCCTGTAATTATGTGGTATGTGTAAGAAAAGGCCAGCTCAAGTGAAAGAATACAGCTTCTTTTATAAAACAAGATCTGACTTGGGTGTATAAAAGCAACACTGGGAATCAGACCAGAAAAAGATATCAACCCAGATGTCACTAAGTTTCATTATGAAAGTAACAATAGCATGAAATCACTTTTTTAAAAATTCAGAAACAACCTACACTTATTCTCAGTTAGAACTCATTATTGGTCCCTGGTTGAACTTCAGAAAGATTTAAGCTGAAAGAAACTAAATGTTCAGAATGCACCAGCAAAATTCTCCTTAATTTAATGATGGGAAAAGAATATAATCAGTAGAAGGTTAGATGTAGCATCAACTCTTTTTTTTTTTTGAGACGGAGTCTCACTCTGTCACCTAGGCTGGGGTGCAGTGGCACGATCTCAGCACACTGCAACCTCTGCCTCCCAGGTTCAAGCAATTTTCCTGCCTCAGCCTCCAGAGTAGCTGGGATCATGGGTACCCGCCACCATGCCTGGCTAATTTTTGTATTTTTAGTAGAGATGGGGTTTCACCATGTTGGCCAGGCTGGTCTTGAACTCCTGACCTCAGGTGGCCTCAGCCTCCCAAAGTGCTGGGATTACAGTCGTGAGTCACCATGCCCGGCTAAGCACCAAATTTAAAAAAAAAAAATCTGCTCAAAGACCACACATTTTCATATCGCATGGGACTAGGTATAACACTGACTTCTTTCAACAGTATTGGGTAAATATTTGACCTCCAATGTCATTATGGTTAATGTATATTCTAGACCTCACAGGACATTAGGACAGAAGACAAGCTTTCTGGTTGTCTCTCTAAAAGTCTTTGTTTGCTTGGGAACGACTGGTAATATACTGTATCCTTAACTTGGTGCAGTTCAAATCCTAGCTGTTCAATAGATAAAACAATAATGATCTCATCCTTTTGATCATGTAATTAAATGTGATTTGTAAATCAGTACATAATAATAATAACTTTGGGTTAATTATTAACTCTCAGAAAATACTCTCATCAATAACCTTCAGGGCTAATATCATTCCTTTATTTAATTATGGAAAGATTGAGATATGGGTGCTGCACATCCTTGAATGTCCCATACAATCAAAGTTGATTACAATGACACTAATATTTCCATAACTCATGTCTTTCTTGCAATTCCCTATAAGGATAAAACAAATTCCCCTATGTTAAATTACTCATTTTGATAACTCTGTGAGAAGATGATGCACAGATGGTATTTCTGAGAATGGCATCAAAGCATTTAAAATGCTGATTGGCAACATATCGCATATTTATATATGAGTGGAAAGTCATCTTTTGACTATATTAATGCTGCAAAAATAAACACACTTTGGTCTCTGATGCAGAGTTTTAAGTTCTCATGGCAATATCTGTTCACTTTGCTTACCAGGTACAATAATAGAGTCGACATTTTTATCAGTCAGCTGCATTTATTCAACACCCACCGTGTGTTCAGCATCAGGGGCTTTGGAGCCTTGGTGAGAAAGACATTCAAGGACTTTATAGTTTAATGGGGGAGAAGAAAAAACACAAATGTTACATGTAAACAAGCAGGGTTGGAGATGTCTAAACACACACACCATCCTGAGCATCTGTGCAAAGATACAGGCGGAACAAAGGGTGCGTGTGTAGAATGAGTGCAGCAGCTGAGGTGAGGTGAGTCTTGTTTTGGTCTAGGCTGTATTGGAGTTGGAACAGAATTTGTTTTCCATTTCTTAAAAAATTGAGGAATCATATACATTCACGAACAGAATTTTTTTTTTTTTTTTTGAGACAGAGTCTCTCTTCATTGCCCAGGCTGGAGTGCAGTGGTGAGATCTCAGCTCACTGCAAGCTCCGCTTCCCGGGTTCACACCATTCTCCTGCCTCAGCCTCCCGAGTAGCTGGGACTACAGGCGCCCGCCACCACGCCCGGCTAATTTTTTTGTATTTTTAGTAGAGATGGAGTTTCACCGTATTAGCCAGGATGGTCTCGATCTCCTGACCTTGTGATCTGCCCACCTTGGCCTCCCAAAGTGCTGGGATTACAGGCGTGAGCTACCATGCCCCGCCACGAACGGAATTTTTCATTCAATTTTTAGTGCAGCTGGAGGAGCTCTATGGGATTTGAAGTGAGGAAAGTATATTTCTAGTGGAGAGAAGTGTCCATGCAGTGGTTCCCAAAATGTGGTCCAGACCAGTGGCATCAGCATCCTCTGGGCGCTTGATGGAAATGCAGATTATCAGGCCCCACCTCAGATCTACTGAGTCTGAAACTCCAGGAGTGGGGCCTGGCAATCTGTGTTTTGGCAAACCTGCCAGGGGGTTCTGATGCTTAAGTGTGAGAAGCACTGCTCTATGAGATGGCTGTGAGTCTGGAGCAGGGGCAGTATTCCTTTGAAATGACAGGTCCAGAGGCAAGCTGATACCCATAGGAGGCATTCTACAAGACAAAAGCAGTTGGTGAGGCGGGGGCAGTTGTGAAGACCTCAAAGCTCACCACCAGAAACTTCAAGAGTCTACATTGAGCCCTCCGAAATGTGAAATGTTTATGTTAGAGCCACTATACTGACTTAATGTCTTCAGAGAATACTAACTTTTGCATTTCCTGAATTTTATGAGCATGTTGAGTGTTGTAATTTCACGAGGCTTTTAAATGTAATTTCCTTTGCTTTTAAGGAAAAGATGAGATGGTGGGGAGGGGATTTAGAGGGGCTGGGTAGTTAGTAGTGAGAGGGTAAAAATAGGAAAAAGATTTTCAAGAAAAATTCTTTAAAGACATTGCTGCAAAGCCTGTATGCCTGGACTGAAACACAATAGAATAATAATAGTTATACAAGCTAATATTGATATAGCTCTTATGTGCCAGGCATGTTCCAAAGTATTTAGGAACATGGTCATTAGTGTTCTTAAAAGCCATCTGTGCATCATCTTCTCACATAGTTATCAAAATGAGTAATTTTACATAGGGGAATTTGTTTGATCTTTATAGGGAATGGCAAGAAAGACATGACTTATAGAAACAATTCATTAATCCCCACAACCACTTCTGAGGTAGAACCTATTATTCTCATGTTAAAAAATAAGGAAACTGTAGCACAGAGAGGTTCAGAAACTTGCTCAAGGTCACGCAGCTAGAGCTGGTACTAGAGCTCTGGCTTGCAGGCTGTGGTTTTTATTTTATTTTATTTTATTTTATTTATTATTTATGTTTTTGAGACGGAGTCTCGCTCTGTCCCCTAGGCCGGAGTGCAGTGGCACGATCTTGGCTCACTGCAAGCTCCGTCTCCCAGGTTCACGCCGTTCTCCTGCCTCAGCCTTCCGAGTAGCTGGGACTACAGGCACCTGCCATCGGCTAATTTTTTGTACTTTTAGTAGATACGGGGTTTCACCGTGTTAATCAGGATGGTCTCAATCTGCTAACCTTGTGATCCACCCATCTGGGCCTCCTAAAGTGCTGGGATTACAGGCATGAGCCACCGCACCCAGCCAACTATTTTATTTTTTATTTTATTTTATTTATTTATTTTTACCTGGGATGGAGTCTTGCTCTGCCGCCCAGAGTTGGAGTTCTATGGCATGATCTTGGCTCACTGCAACCTCCACCTCCCGAGTTCAAGCAATTCTCCTGCCGCAGCCTCCCGAGTAGCTGGGATTACAGGCGTGCACCACCATGCCCAGCTAATTTTTGTATTTTTAGTGGAGATGGGGTTTCACCGTGTTGGCCAGGCTGGTCTCAAACTCCTGACCTCGTGATCCGCCTGCCTCGGCCTCTCAAAGTGCTGGGATTACAGGCATGAGCCACCGCGCCCAGTCACAGGCTATGTTTTTAACTATGACGCTATGTTATTCTGCAAGAGCTAAGACATTGGAAGACAACTATTTCTATTTTGAAAGAGTGACTCATTGTTCTAAATTGTTTGGCATTTGAGTATTAAGCTTCAGGGCCCGATGACTTTGTTATTTAATTTTCTGGTTGGCCCGCCGAGTATTTCCTGGGTCTACCCAGTTCTCACAGAAAGTAGGTGAGGCTGACTTCTGGGCAGGGTAAATCAGTTACAAAATAAAGGTTAGGCTGAGTGTCCGTAGCAAAGCTAGAAAAGGCTCTGGAGTGATTTCCCCTCAGCCCAGAGCAGTTTAGCTTGGACTCAGCAGCCCCTGCAGGTTTCAGGGGCTCCTTCAAGGCTTGAGTCCCCCTCAGAGCGCATGGAGAGCAAGTTTCCCAGGGTGGAGGGAGTTAGGGGAGAGAAAAAAAGAAGACAGTTTGTTGACACCATCTTGTCTTCTATGAGTCATTCTCAGGACAAAGCGTCGTCACCATTTATGGGTGAAGAGCATGGCCTTCCGGGTCAGACAAAAGCTTGAGTCTGAGTCCCAATTCTTTCACTTATTAGATGTGGGAACTTACTGCTTTTCCTCATTTTCCTCTCTTATAAAATGTAGACAGCATTAGTCCTTGCCTTAGTGGTATTGAGAAGATTAAATAAACAATACACTTAAAGTTCTTAAAGCAATGTGTGGCATGCAAAGCAAGCTCTAGATAAGTGTTAGTTCTTCTTGTATTGACCTCCTGCTGCACACGTGGCACCATTCTATAAGCTTTCAGAACACTAATGACCACCTACCCCTATTTCTCACAACAACTCTATGACTTAGGTATCCCCTGTTTTGCAGGGGTGTTCACTGGCCCAAGGTGACTCCAGCAGAGAAGAGCTCAGCCAGGCTTTAGCAGAGGTGGGCCTGAGCCTGCGGCTCGGCAGCACTGCTGTCCCCTCTCCCGCAGGCAGACATGCACCCCCACTGGATTGAAATAATTGTGTACGGGGTCCTGGGGAAACCGCTACTGAGTTACTGCTTTGTTCACCAGTTTTAAAGGCGGATTTGAAGCAGCTTTTAATCACTTTGCTCATAAACGTTCACTGCTCAGTGGGAGTCCTCCCCATAGGTTGTCTTACGGATGCATCAGCATAAGGAATGTTTGATGGGGCCTGCAATTTGCTTGTCATTTTCTGCCCACGCGAGTGATTGATAAGTGCTTTGAGTAACATCTGAGACTTCCTTTTAGGGAATGCATGTAGATGAGCAGTCACATTCCCTGACACCTCTCACACCTTCAGCTGTGCTGTCACCAACACACTGACATCAGAAGCTGGGGCCTCTGCTCATGGTGTACATAGGAAGGGACAGCTGGTCCAGGTCAGCAGAGAGGGAACATATGTCAGGGTCCACTATGAACTCTGACCTCTCTGCCCTCTGGCCCGGAGGACAGTCTCACGGCTAGGCTGCTGTCATTGTCATTCCCAGGTACACCATTTAACCTCATGTGGCTGCAAATTTAAGTTGCTGTTTTCTGTTTAGTCACACGACAGGTTTGAACTTCTTTAGCAAATTGATTTCCCTCCCTGGTGTCTTATAGCAGACATTCCAGATGAGACAGGGCAGTATTTCAGACCCCAAAATAGTTGCCCTTAATGTGTTGTGAGAGACTGAAAGTCAAAGGGCATATTAATAGGTGAGTGGTTCATATGTGTGCATGTTTTACTGCTATTTGCACTCTAAATTTTTTTTTTTTGAGACTGAGTTTCACTCTATAGCCCAGGCTGGAATGCAATGGCACTATCTTGGCTCACTGCAGCCTCTGCCTCCTGGGTTCGAGTGATTCTCCTGCCTCAGCCTCCCAAGTAGCTGGGTCTACAGGCATCTGCCACCGTGCTTGGCTACCTTTTTTGTTTGTTTGTTATTTTTAGTAGAGATGGAGTTTTGCCTTGTTGGCCAGGCTGGTCTCAAACTCCTGACCTCAGGTG
>NW_012117877.1:1109328-1123968 GCF_000951035.1 Colobus angolensis palliatus | reverse complement strand
TTGGCCTCCCGAAGTGCTGGGATTACCGGCGAGAGCCACCGCGAGATGTTCCAAACTAGATAGATAATCTTTTTTGAGGATCTATAGAGAAGACCTTCAATTTGAGACAGGTAACTTACATATTTCTCTAAGGCCTGTTTAAGCTTAGCATTAAACAGAAACATTCCTGAGTTTCTGTATCCCAGGGGATTTTAGTGAACATACACAGGATATTTCATGCCCTTCATGTTTCTACCCAGTAGAAAAAAATAAAATCAATTTGTAGCTTGGACCAGAAACAGGAGGTGATTCTTTTTACCATCAGCCTTGAAAATATGTTTCTCCTTGCGGTGTGTAAAGGGGACTTTAGCGTACGCCATCACCCTCCTCAGAGGACACCAAGGAGCTACAGGGGGTTGTGGACGGAGGGAGAACATTTTCTGAGCAGTTACTAAGCAAGTCAGGTAAGAGCATTTTGCAGGAAGCATTGGAGAGAAGCAAAGTCTCTGTGGCATTGTCATGGCAATGTCTATATTTTCAAGCAAAATGCATCAACAAGGGCTAAAGTCAGTTCTTCAAATGGTAATACGATTCCCATTCAAGGAAGATACACGATGCCAATTGGTAACATTTTCAAAATACCAGTAATACTCCTCCAAGGGTTCTAAATGCATTAAGTATGTTAATCCTGAAAATGCTCTGAGTCTAGTACCCCTTATAACAGATGATAAAACTGAGGCACAGCGGAGATTTAAAAGTTGTAGGTCCACACAGAAATGGATTAGGAAAAGCTGGGTATCACGGGGAGAAGAAAAACCTACCAAGGAACACAAGGTGTTTTTTTTTTTTTTGAGACAGTCTCACTCTGTCACCCAGGCTATAGTGCAGTGGCACAATCTCGGCTCACACTACAACCTCTGCCTCCTGGGTTCAAGTGATTCTTCTGCCTCAGCCTCCCGAATAGGTGAGACTACAGGCGTGCACCACCATGTCCAGCTAATTTTTGTATTTTTAGTAGTAATGGGGTTTTACCATGTTGGCCAGGCTGGTCTTGAACTCCTGGCCTCAAGTGATCTGCCGGCCGCACCTCCCAAAGTGCTGGAATTATAGGCATGAGCCACCACGCCTGTTAGGATTCTTTCAATTGGAAATAGTGCATAATCCCACTATGATTTACTTAATAGAAAAATACTACTATATATTAGTTAATTAAATATATTATACACACACACAAGTAGTTCATTCTCAGCTATTCTGTTTGTTGCCTTCATAAATCCTAAGATAACAAGTCTTTCCAAGTATTGTTAGAGATAGAAAACTGGTCCGATTGGGCTGCACCTGATATTGCGGTTTACATGCAGGATTTGGTGTTTTACTGACCTGAGTTAAGACCTCAGCTCCTGTATTCATCAGCCGTGTGACCCAAGTAAATTGCCTAGTAACTTTAACGATACCTACTTTACAGAGCTGCTGGAAGATTTAAATGAGATCATATGTCTAAAGCAGTTAGTACAGTACCTAACACATGGTAAACGCTTAATAAACAGTGACAAAAACAGCGATTTCTGGAGTAACTCAACAAGGTAAACCGCGTCCTTTCACAGCGCTCCCTTTGCCAGGTTTAACAGGTGTGACACTCTATAAACTTGCTCCCCAAGGCACTGTAGTAGACCCAACAAATAGAAAGATATTTAAAGTAATGAACTTGTTCATTATCTTGCCAATTTTATGGGCCAGTCCAACAGGATCTGCCCCAATCATAGAAATGCAGTGATAAAGGCAGTGCCACTAAGCTTATTTTATTTTATTTTTTTGCTGGGGTAGTTCTTCCCATAAGATGCCTCCAACAGACTTCCCTTTGCCCCATTTGCTTTTTCCACTTCTGTGCATGAAACCAGAGCTATGTGTATTTTCATTTCCAGTGTTCTCATATGTTGATCTTTTTCATCTACTAAAAAATAGTGAGCTTGAAAAGTTCAATTAAAATGAAACATAAATATTTTCTTTCTTACTGTGTCATTAAAAACTCTCTCCCACTCCCCAAAGTTACTTGGCACCCACCCAAAGAAAATGTTTTCCCCGTTAGGCCCCCAGTGTTTAAAGCATGGAGGAAACAGGTCTGGTTAGTCTGTCTGGACAGGATCCTCACATGGGGAGAAGAGCGGAGATTTCAAAGGAGTAGAAAACAGAGTACAAAGTAGAAAAGTAAGCAGAGGGAAAAAGGATGGTGACTGAAAACTAAAAGAGAGAGAGAGAGAAAATGATTTCATAGAACCAGTCTAGATTGGACAATTTCTGTAAGATTGTATCTTATCTTGGGTTTCTGCATCTAAGTGTAAAGCTTACTGTTAGGTGATGACCCGCTCCGGAAGAGAATCTAATATAACATTATCCCTGGTTATTTCTGGTCAATTCCAACATTATTCAATACAGCTGGTAGTTCAGATTTATGTTATCAGGGGATAGATCATCTTCAACAACAGCAGTGGCACAAATATTTATTAAGCATTTACTATGTGCTATGAAGTTAACAAGGATTAGTTTCTTTACGATCCCAATTTCAAAGATAGGAAACCTGAGTTTAGGGAGGTTCCAGCTAGTAGTTGACTGAGGCTGGATTCAAACCGTAGCAGTTGGACTCCAGAGCTTGTGCCCTCTATCATATTCCACAGGACGCACCAAGTTTTTGGACACCTTTTCAAAGTTCTTCTTCCTACAACTCCTCTTGCTCCCGCCCCCTTCTTCCTCTCTGTCATCCTCCTTCTTTTTCTCTTCTGCCTTCCTCTCTTTACATGGATCCTGCCCAGAGATTCAGGTTCTATTTTGTAAGTGGTGCATCATCCAATTTTATTTCCTATCACAGAGCTAATGTATTCCAACCAGTCCTTTTTCCAATAGTTGCTAATCCAGCAAAATCAGTATCAGTCACCACAGAAAATTCAAATATAGGGAACTGCTCCATCTAGAGTTTCATTTTGCAAATAAGTTATTTGTTGTTTCCATTTAGTGCTCTTCCTCTCTTCCTCCCTTCCCAAGATGATTTTGCCTTGTCTAAACATTTGGCTTTCTATTCCAGGTTAAGCCAAAAATAAACCAGTCTATGGTGGGCATGCTCAGTGAGTGGTTTCCTGTAGATATCTGAGGGCAGCACATTCCTTTTCATCTTCTCTTTTCTAAACAAATATATCTCGATTTCAATCTTTTTTCCTAGGGAAATACTCTTTCCTTTTTCTTCCCATACTCTGAGCTCTTTTTTCTCTTTGTTTTCTGCGTTTAGCTGCTTCAATTTCTGTCCTACTGACTTTAAAACAATATAGTCAAAACTGAGGTGAGAACAGCCTATTACTTTATGTTGAGCTTGTTCTAATCAGACCACTCTTACTTTGAAGTGGAAATATCTACCCCAAAATGTGACACAGAGGCAGCCGAAGTACAGAAAAGAGATTCTCTGATCTTCATTCATTGGGGTGATTGACACAGTTTTTCACTTTCACAATCCAATTCCAAATAAGATAAATCCTTAACCCTTAAAAGCAGCGATCGCTGAAACCCTTTAAAGTGGTTAGGCAAGAAGAGTCCCAGAGCAGATTATATTCTTGTGTTATGTGTGGTCATAATATCTCTTCCATTATAAAGTATAATATATTGCATTTGCTGGCTGTGTGATTTTGAGTAACCTCTATGTGGCTCAGTTTCCTCATCTATGAAGTGGGGAGAATAAAAATAACTATAGGGTTGTCATAAGAAAGAAATTAGTATATGTATGTATGGTATATATATATTAGAACAGTACCTAACATTGGAAGTTAAATGTGTGTTACCTACTGTTATCATTCACTTAAAATTCTAGCCGTCATTCTTATTTTAGCAGTATCAGTTTGCCACTCTTATTTATTCATTCATCATTCCTTCTGTCCATCCTTCCTTCCAAATGTATTTATTTAGTACCTAATATGTGCCAGGCACTGTGCTGGACTCTGGGATGCGGTGGTAAGCAAAAATAGAATCCTTGCCTTCATGGAACTCACAGTCTAGTGGGGAGACCAAGCAGAAGTCAAATGATCATGTGAGATCATGTAAATACCCTGTGAAGCATTCCATGAAGAATTCATGAGCTGGCTGATGGTGCAAAGGAGTTTACAACATGGGGTTCTGGATTAAGCAGGAAGCAGAGGTGCTTCCTCAAGTGCTCCTGAGGAACTGATAATATAAGTTAAGAGCTTAGGGGTGAGGAGAAGATGAGTTGGCAAAGTGAGGAGGGAAGAGTGCTCCAGGTGGGAGAATCTGGGCAGTGAGATGCAAAAGGAAGAGGGAAAGAGCGGCCACACAGATAACGCAGAGCTCTCTGGGCCAATTCAACTAGTTAAAGTCATCAGAGCAGCCGGGCGCGGTGACTTATGCCTGTAATCCCAGCATTTGTGGAGGCCGAGGAAGGAGAATCACCTGAGGTCAGGAGTTCAAGACCAGCCTGACCAACATGGTGAAAACCGGTCTCTACCAAACACAAACAAAAGTAGCCGGACGTTGTGGCACATGCCTGTAATCTCAGGTTCTTGGGAGGCTGAGGCAGGAGAATCTCTTGAACCCAGTAGGCAGAGGTTGCAGTGAGCCGAGATTGTGCCATTGCACTCCAGCCTGGGCAACAGAGTGAAACTCTGTCTCAAAAAATAATAATAATAATAAATAATAAAAATAAACTCTTCAGAGCAATGGGAGCCTGCAAATAATTTTAAGCTAGGTTTTATTTTTATTTTTATTTTTTGAGATAGAGTTTTGCTTTGTCACCCAGGCTGGAGTGCAGCTGGCTTACTGCAACTTCTGCTTCCCGGGTTCAAGTGATTCTCCTGCCTCAGCCTCCCAAGTAGCTGGGATTACAGGCGTGGGCCACTGCGCCCAGCTAATTTTTGTATTTTTAGTAGAGATGAGGTTTCACCATGTTGTCCAGGCTGGTCTTGAACTCCTGACTTCAGGTGATCCTCCCGCCCTGGCCTCCCAAAGTGCTGGGATTGCAGGCGTGAGCCACTGTGCCTGGCTTTAAGGTAGGTTTTGTGTGTGTGTGGTAGGGGTGGCAGTGGTATTCAGATTTTAGTAGCTTTATGTGAGTTTCTGA
Source organism: Colobus angolensis palliatus (assembly GCF_000951035.1). NCBI lineage: Eukaryota > Metazoa > Chordata > Mammalia > Primates > Cercopithecidae > Colobus > Colobus angolensis. The sequence goes on along the minus strand of NW_012117877.1, from coordinate 1,118,879 downwards.
AAGATTACTATGGCTGCAGTGTGAAGAATGGTTCAGAAGAGCTAATCAGGATGCTGAGAGACTGGTGAGAAAGCTGTTGCAGTAATCTACAGGAGACATGGTGACAGCATGGCCATGCTGACAGTGGCCAAGGTAGAGTGGTGAGGATGGAGGCGAATGGCATTTAGCAAATAAAATTCATACCATTTGGAGATGGATGATGTTGAGAATGGGGCAGGGAGGGCTGGGTGCCATGGGTGACTTCATTAATTCTAGTGAGGTTGAATGTTTTTCCTTTTGTTCCCCTTGAGTGCTCTTACCTCCTAGGTCCATAAGCTGACGTGTGGAATCTTTTACAGAGCTGAAATAATCAGTGTTACACAGAACATTTGAGCAACACTGCTTGGGCATGCTAATTAGCCAAAATAAAAGAAGGAAGTTGACCTTCAACCCTTGTCTTTGTTTGTTTTCCAGCTGCAGAAGTCATTTTCAGTTGTTCTCTGACTCCAGTAAACAACAATTCCTGTTGCCTTATCCCTTTGGTGGCTGGTTCCACTTCTATATTTTCACTTGGACATGATTCTCACTGACAGTAGAAAGTTCGGCACCAAGACCTACAGCTGTGAAAATACTTGCTCCTCTTCAGAACTATTAGTACTCCTAGGAATCGTGTCGCAGTGCCAACCACTTGCTGGTCCTGAAGTGACCCTGTTATTTTGGGAGGTAGTAAAGGAAATGATATTTTTAAAACCTCAAGTGGCACTCTCTTTGGACACTGAAAGGTGTGTAAGTGATAAAACTCTCACTCTGCTGAAGGAGTAGGGGAGCACACAGGTGCTGGAGGCTCTCTAGCGTCTCTATTTGTGGCTGCAAAATACCGCTGAGCTCACTGAAATAACCCAGGACCAAAGTGTTCTCTTCTGTTGAATAATTAGACAACATAAGTGGTCAGTTTAGAAAAGCTAGCTCTCTTCTTCTGTATGTGTTTTAGGATTTTTATTACAAACAAAACACAATCCTTGGGCAGATTTAAGAGCATAGGAAAAAGACTGCTAGATTTTGACTGTGAACAGAACCTATGTTTTATTATTTTTTGTATCCCAAGCATACCACGGTGCTTCTCATTTAGCAGGTGCCCCAAAAATATTTGTTGAATAAAAGATTCGTTGATGTTTTCTTTTCTTTTCTGTTTTTCTTTTTTTGAGACGGAGTCTTGCTTTGTCATCCAGGCTGGAGTGCAATGGCCCGATCTTAGCTCATTGCAACCTCTGCCTTCAGGGTTCAAGCAATTCTCCTGCCTCAGCCTCCTGAGTAGCTGGGATTACAGGCACATGCCACCATGCCTGGCTAATTTTTGTATTCTTAGTAGAGATGGGTTTCATGGTGTTGGCTAGGCTGGTCTTGAACTCCTGACCTCAGGTGATCCACCAGCCTTGGTCTCCCAAAGTGTTGGGATTACAGGCGTGAGCCACTGTGCCCGGCCGCTCGTTAATGCTTTCATGGAGTATTATTTCTATGGTGTGGTGAGTTGAGCGTTTTTGTTTTTTTGTTTTTTTTTGAAATGGAGTTTCACTCTTGTTGCCTAGGCTGGAGTACAGTGGCATGATCATGGCTCACTGTAACCTCCACCTCCCGGGTTCAAGTGATCCTCCTCCCTCAGCCACCTGAGTAGCTGGGACTACAGGCGCCACCACGCCCAGCTAGTTTTTTGTATTTTTAGTAGGGACAGTGTTTCACCATGTTGGCCAGGTTGGTCTTGAACTCCTGACCTCAGGTGATCCACCCACCTTGGCCTCCCAAACTGCTGGGATTACAGGTGTGAGCCACCGCACTCAGTCAGAGTTGAGCATCTTTTGTTCTACTTGGTAGAGACAATCACTTCCTGTGCTCTTTATTTTGACCATTATTTAGCTACAATGATGTTCTAAAATGAAATAATAAGAAATCATTTTGAGTGCCATTTTGCATGTACAGATACATACACTTGCTGACCAGGTGCAGATAGAGATGATCTGCCTGGAAGATGCTTTTGCAACTTAATTGCACTGAAATGAGGTTAGTGATGTGGGAGGAAGGGAAAGTAAGACAAAACTCACAACTCAATTTCTAGACAGGATTGCTATTTAAAAAACAAATTTTAAGTGCTTCTTGCATACCCAGCATAGGCACTGGGGGATTTACTGGTGATTTGTGATTTGTAATTACCCGGAATATGGTCCAATGGTCCCTTGTTGTTTGAAGCAATTGGCCCATTCTCTTGACTGCTGCTCTGTACTTTCCCTCTCAGCTCTCTCGTCAGGGCCCCATTCCTTCTGGTCTATTGGAACAGTCTCTTTCCCCTTCATTCTTAATTTCTCCTTGTTGCTGGATTACTGTATGTTAGTGCCTCTCAAATTGTGTTCCCCTGACCAGCACATTAGCATCACCTGGAAATGTATTAGAAATGCAAATTCCTGGCTGGGCACGGTGGTTCATGCCTGTAATCCCAGCACTTTGGGAGGCCGAGGTGGGCAGCTCACCTGAGGTCAGGAGTTCGAGAGCAGCCTGGCCAACACAGTGAAACCCCGTCTCTACTAAAAACACAAAAAAATTAGCCAGGCGTGGTGGCGTGCACCTGTAGTCTCAGCTACTTGTGAGGCTGAGGCAGGAGAATCACTTGAACCTGGGAGGCAAAGGTCGCAGTGAGACGAGATTGTGCCACTGTACTCCAGCTTAGGTGACAAAGTGAGACTGTCTCTCAAAATAAAATAAAATAAAATAAAATAAATAAAAAGAAATGCAAATTCCTGAGCCCTACCCTGGACCTACTAGAGAAGACACTGGAGGCCTTAGCAGTTTTGTTTTAATAAGTAAATGATTTCGATGCACTTTCAAATTTGAGAACTACTAGCATATATAAAGCTCATTCTAAGTCTGTCACCTCTGTTCAACACCTTTTGTCTTTTTTTCCCCATAACCTGTCTGAGCGTTGTTTTTATTTCCCTCTATTCAATGCTTTCTACTATACAATACCAGCTGATGTCTCCCTAAACATATAAGTGTATCACTCACTGCACAATTAAAATAGAATACTTGTTTTCCCTCTCTTATTTCTTCTTGTAGAAACCATACTCATTCTTGAGAGCTCATTAAAAACTTAACATTTATCTAAGTAATTCATACGTGTGGTTTTAAAATCAACTGATATCAAAGGGTCTATGAAGAAACACAGCAGGCCTCACCTGACCTCTCAACCACGCTTTTCTATTTCCCAGGGAAAGTAACTTTGATCTTTGCTATTTTCAGTTTTTCCTACAATGACCTTTATTTATATAACTAACCTGCAAACACCTCTAATTAAAAATAATTAAACATTTTATCAACTAACTTTTATGTTTATCGACTGATTTTTGCTATGGTAGTGCATTAGTCATAGTTTTCTAAAGGGACAGAGCTCTATACAATTTGAAAAAATAAAATTTTAGGTACGTAAAATCTAATAGACACCTTATTTCTCCTCTTGACTCTTCCCAATATATCTTCTGTTAAATCTTGATCTTGTGCCAAGTTTATCCTTTTCAGGGAGTGTTTTCAGATACTGCTCTCTTCCCTGCCATAATAGTGCTTTGCTTCTCTCTTTTAATGCACGACAGTCCTATCTTGTATTACAGCAGTGTTTGAAAACGTGCATTTCCTACCCCAGCTAGGTTAGAAGGGCTAAGGAAATCTAACTTGTGTTTCATTTTCTCTGTATCCTCCCAAGGCCAACCACAGGACCTGGGACATAGTATAGTCACATGTTGCATAATGATGGGGGTATGCTCTGAGAAGTGCATCCTTAGACAGTTTCATTATTGTGCAAGCATCATAGAGCGTATTTGCCCAAACCTAGGGGTACGGCGTACTACACACCTAGGCTATATGGGACAGTCTATTGCTTCTAAGCTACAAACCTGTACAGCACATTACTGTACTGAATACTGTAGGCAAGTGTAGCATGATGATATTTGTATATCTAAACATATCCAAACATTAAAAGGTGCAGTAAAAATATAGTATGAAAGACAAAAATGATACATTTGTATAGGGCACAAATGATACCTTGGATAGAGCTTATAGGGCTGGAAGTGGCTTTGGGTGAGTGAGTGGGGTGAGTGGTGAGGGAATGTGAGGGCTTAGGATATTCACTCGTGTACATTACTGTGGACTTCTTAAACACTGTACACTTAGGCTACAGTAAACTTATTAAAATACTTTTTCTTCAATAATAAATAAACTTTAGCTTACTATAACTTTTTTAACTTTGTGAACTTTAAAATTTTTATAAAACCTTTTGACTCTTGTAATAACTCTTAGCTTAAAACAAACACAATGTACAGCTAGACAACAAATATCTTCTTTATGTTCTTATCCTATAAGCTTTCTCTATTTTAAAAAATTTAATTTTTTTTAACTTTTTTTTTTTTTTTTTTAGACGGAGTCTCGCTCTGTCGCCCAGGCTGGAGTGCAGTGGCCAGATCTCAGCTCACTGCAAGCTCCGCCTCCTGGGTTCACGCCATTCTCCTGCCTCAGCCTCCCGAGTGGCTGGGACTACAGGCGCCCACCACCTCGCCCGGCTAGTTTTTTCTTTTGTATTTTTTAGTAGAGACGGGGTTTCACCGTGTTCGCCAGGATGGTCTCGATCTCCTGACCTCGTGATCCGCCCGTCTCAGCCTCCCAAAGTGCTGGGATTACAGGCTTGAGCCACTGCGCCCGGCTAACTTTTTAAACTTTTTTCTTAAAAACTAAGACACAAACTCACACATTAGCCTGGGTCTACACAGGGTCAGGATCATCAATATCACTGTCTTCCACCTCCACATCTTGCCCCACTTGGAAGGTCTTCAGGGGCAATAACACGCATGAAGCTGTCATCTCCTATGATAACGAGGTCTTCTGCTGGGATACCTCCTGAAGGATTTGCCTGAGGCTGTTTTACAGTTAGCTTTTTCTCTCTTTTTTTTTTTTTTCTTTTTTTGAAACTGCATCACTGGCAACTTTTTTTAATAAGTAGAAAAGTACAGTTTAAAAATAACAATAAAAGTATAGTATAGTAAATACAGAAAGCGGTAACACAGTCATTTATTATTATTATCAAGTATTATACACTGTACATAATTGTATGTGCTAGACTTTTAAACCACTGGAGCACAGTAGGTGTGTTTATACCAGCATCGTGAGTAATGAGTTGTGCTATGATGATGTTACAATAGCTATGACATTAGGAGGTGACAGGAATTTTTCATCTCCATTATAACCTCATGAGACCACCAATGTATATGTGGTCTGTCATTGCCTGAAACGTTGTTATGCAGTGTATGAGTGTACACACTAAGTAAATGTGGCAGATTTCACAACACAGTAAAATACATTTGTCCAACTTTGAAGCTTGGTGCTGTTACATCAGTACTAAGAATATGGCTTTTCTTTCCAATGTGGTTTTCCAACACGAGTGCAGGGAATAGTAAACCTGGAGTCAGGAGACTTGAGACACACTAGTCTTCTTGGTGACTTCTTCTAAGACCTTCCGTGAGGTGCCTGATGGCTTTGTCCATTTTTTCTTTTTCTTTTTGAGACGGAGTCTCGCTCTGTTGCCCAGGCTGGAGTGCAGTGGCGCCATCTCGGCTCACTGCAAGCTCCGCTTCCCGGGTTCATGCAATTCTCCTGCCTCAGCCCTCGAGTAGCTGGGACTACAGGTGCCCACCACCATGCCCAGCTAATTTTTTGTAATTTTAGTACAGATGGGGTTTTACCGAGTTAGCCAGGATGGTCTCAATCTCCTGACCTTGTGATCCGCCCGCCTCGGCCTCCCAAAGTGCTGGGATGACAGGTGTGAGCCACCGCACCTGGCCCATTTTTTCTTTTCTTTTCTTTCTATGTTGAGACCGAGTTTCGCTTTTATTGCCCAGGCTGGAGTGCAATGGTGCTATCTCTGCTCACTGCAACTTCCGCCTCTCAAGTTCAACGATTCTTCTGCCTCAGCCTCCCAAGTAGCTGGGTTTACAGGCTCCCACCACCACACCCAGCTACTTTTTGTGTTTTTAGTAGAGACAGGTTTTGCCATGTTGACCAGACTGGTCTCGAACTCCTGATCTCAGGGGATCCATCTGCCTTGACCTCTCAAAGTACTGGGATTACAGATGTGAGCCACGGTGCTTGACCCATTTTTTTCCATCAATAAAATGATGGGTTAGGGCGTGCACGGTGGCTCACACCTGTAATCCCAGCACTTTGGGAGGCCAAGGCAGGCAGATCCTCTGAGGTCAGGAGTTCGAGACCAGCCTGGCCAACATGGCAAAACCCTGTTTCTACTAAAAATACAAAAAATTAGCTGGACAAGGTGGCGCACACCTGTAATCCCAGCTACTCAGGAGTTTGAGGTAGGAGAATCGCTTGAACCCGAGAGGCAGAGGTTGCAGTGAGCCGAGATCGCATGATTGCACTCCAGCCTGGGTAACAGAGCAAGACTCCATCTCAAAAAAACAAAACAAAACAAAAAAACAACAAAAAAAGATGGGCTGCAGTGAGGAGCAATTGCAACAACACATGTTATAAAGCTTATGTTGATTCCTTATATTTAAAACAAAAAGACAAACCATTTTATGTTGTTGCGCATAAGGGTACAAAAAACATTAACAATAACCTTTAAATAGAAAAGTTCATTTTTAGATTATCCAGAGGTTCTTTCTTCCAAGATCAGCTTAAGAGTTTTTGGGTGAAATTGTATTCTCATTGTCTGAAATTTGAAGCAAGAAAATTCAAACATTTAGTCTCCCTTGCCTATTCTTACTTGTTGATGAGAAATCAGCATTACTGCCAACCTTTCAGGCTTTGAAGGGATTTTAAACTTTATCTTGATTTGGTGGTTAAAAAAAAAAATTAACCAAAGGCACGTTTTCTAAGCCCCTGTCTGGCCCTACCCATTAGAAAGTGTGAGCTACTGTTCTATCGAAACTAATTAAACCTTAAATGTATAACCAACTCTCAATTACCAAGGTTAATGGGACTACATGCATACATAATTATATCTTACATTTATACAGTGCTTTTAACTTCTTCAAAGCACTTTTCCCTGAATTGCATATATAAAACAGATGGGTTTTTTTTTTGGAAATTCACAAATAAGGCAAAAAAATCTTGGAATCAATAATTTCAACTTTGTACCTTTTCTAAGCTATTACAGTTAGTGAAATTGTCTAATAGGACTTTCATTGCCCTACTCTCTTCTTCACCCCTCTCAATTAAAGGCAAGAAATTACTGAAAGATCTGGAGCAAGAAGGAAAGGAAAGCCAAGGACCAGAGCCATCCATGAACTAGATCATTAGCTCCAGGGTAATTAAGAGTAATTGACTGTAGGTGTGACTCTATCCAGACAGGCCAGAAAGAGACAAAAGGGCATAGGAAATGCTGTGTAAATAACAGTATTTACAGGACTCTTATTGTCATTCATTCAACAAGCATTATCGAGCACCTACTGTATGCCAGACATAGCTCTCAACAAAGAAGACAGGTGCAGAAGTGAACAACTCAGGCAAGGATGCCACCATCACTGAGATGATCTTCTTTTTTTTTTTTGAGGCAGAGTCTTGCTCTGTTGCAGGGCTGAAGTGCAGTGGTGTGATCTCAGCTCATTGGAACCTCCGCCTCCCGGATTAAAGTGATTCTCCTGCCTCAGCCTCACAAGTAGCTGGGATTACAGGCGCTGCCACCACGCCCAGCTAATTTTTGTATTTTTAGTAGAGACAGGGTTTCACCATGTTGGCCAGGCTGGTCTCCATCTCTTGACCTTGTGATCCGCCTGCTGGGATTACAGGCGTGAGCCGCCATGCTCAGCCCTAGATGATCTTCTTAAATGGTGAAAACAAATAATAAACAAGAACATTAATACGCAAACAAGATAATTCCAGGTGACTCTAAGCACTGTGACGTCCATACGGCACAGCAATAGTGTCTAGCGGAGGGGATGCTATCTTAGATAGGGAACCAGGGAAGGCCTCTCCAAGGAGGTGATATTTGAGCTGCAACCTACAAGGGGAGAAGGAGCCGGCCTGAGAAGGTTTGCTAACCAGAACCATGGAATGAATTTGCTGGACACATATGCTACAGGGAGTACAAAGCGGGCCCCAGGTCTGTGGTTATTCATTTTGTGTCCTTCTGTCAATATTCCTAAAACCTCTCCAGGACCCCTAATTTATTGCCTCTACAATGGGCATTGCTAATACAGATCACCTTGACAGAGGTGCTCTGAGGAATAATAGGTAAACAATTGTGAGGAGCTATATAAATGCTAAATAATGATCACAGTAATAACCTTTTATTCAAGTCAGTACTGTGATAGGCAGCTCACACTTGGATGCTTTGGCAAATGTGGAAATCGATACAGCTGCTCCCTGAGCACACCAGCGCCATCCTTTAAAATAGAAAAAATAAATGAGCCGATGATCATGATATTCAAAGTGGTTAGTGATCAAATAACTGTCTTGAGAGAAAGCTGGTGTGTGAAGTATAAAATGGGAGTAGCAACATAATGGCACATTGCAGCACAGAGCAGCTAGAGGGTAACTGGGAAATGCAACTGGATGCTCGCTGGGGCACACGCTGCCCACTCCAGGATGGGTATTTTACCCTCATCAGGACAGGCACTGCCACCACCAAAAGCACTGGCAGACAGAAAGTGGGATGAGAAAGAGCCGGATCAGCAACATCTTTGCCAGCAGCCCCATCTGGCCCTCTTGGCCTTGGTAAACCTCCCTGGGGGGAGAACTAAGAAGCTGGTACCAAGGGCCCTCCCTTGGAAGGGCACCAAGGAGGGAAGGAAGGAGGGAGGGAGGGAGGGAGGGGAGGGGGGAATGAGCATTGCATTTTTTCTTTTCTAGAACGGAATATCTGAAATATCCCAATGCCTGGAGAGGCTTCTGCAGTCTTCATAGCAGAGCTTCTCTACACAATTGCAGATAGGAATCCATCCTTCTAGTTGTTCCTCCTTTCCCTGAAACCCCGCTTCCTTCCTTTTCTCTAAATCTCTCCTCCCCCCAATATTATATTAACACTATAAAATTATAATTTTTGTGTGTCATACTATCTCTTTGACATAAATATTGATGTGCCTGAACATTCTTTCCTGACTCCCACCCCACATCAGCAATTATGTGGCCATATAGGGGCACATACATGTGCACTCACACGTACGTGCACACACACACAGCCCTCCTTTGTTAAACCCTGGCTCAGTTATTACAGAATGCTTGTGGAGTATAGGCCATATAGCAGAAAAATTTAAATTATAGTTGCTTCTTGTCTGAAAAGCAGAAAGAAAGATAACAATTGAAGAAGCAGATATTGGCCAGGCTCGGTGGCTCACGCCTGTAATCCCAGCACTTTGGGAGGTTGAGGTGGGCAGATCACAAGGTCAGAAGTTCAAGACCAGCCTGGCCAATATGGTGACGCCCCATCTCTATCAAAAATTGGCCGGGCGCGGTGGCTCAAGCCTGTAATCCCAGCACTTTGGGAGGCCGAGACGGGCGGATCACGAGGTCAGGAGATCGAGACCATC
>NW_012117877.1:1103768-1108948 GCF_000951035.1 Colobus angolensis palliatus | reverse complement strand
AAAAAAAAAAAAAAAAAGCAGATATTTATTTTAAGGCTAATATCTGACACTTAATACTTTCCTGCATATTGGCTGATGCTCCATAGTGACTGACAGTCACTTTTCCATGGTGGGACAGGTAGACTGCATATGCTCTCTGAGGTGCTGTGAGATCCCAGTGCATATTTAACCTTTTGAGGCTTGGCTTGAAATGAGGGGGGTAAAAAAGAATATGGCAAGATAATCTTAGTCTATAGGAAGTTATGGTTTAAATTTGACTGAGGCAGGATCAAGATCCTTGAAAAAGTCTAACTGATTTTAACCAAATAGGATAATATTCAAATGTTAGATATTCTGTGATACTGTATTTAAAGTACTTGGAGCCAGTATGCTATATGCACCCCAACATTTTTGGCACCTGGGACCAGTTTTGTGGAAGACAATTTTTCCATGGGTGATTTTGGGATGAAGCTGTTCTACCTCAGATCATCAGGCATTTGTTAGATTCTCATAGAGCTGCAACCTTGATCTCTCACATGAACAGTTCACGGTAGGGTTCGTGCTGTTGTGAGAATCTAGTCTCAAATTCTACAGTTAGTAGTGCCCATTGAAGAGGTAATAAATCAGGGGTCCTGGAGTGGTGTTAGACATACTGACAGAGAACACAAAATAAATAGCCACTGACCTGGGGCTGGCTTTGGCCTCCCTGCTGAGGCCACCACTGATCTGCCAGGAGACGGAGCTCATGCTGTAATGCTTGCCGGCCGACTGCTCACTTCCTGCTATGCGGCCCACTTCCTAACAGGCCACGGACTGGTACAGGTCCCCGGCTGGGGGGTACCCACATGGGATGCAGTAAGTGCTCAGTAAAATTTCGGTTGGTAAGTAAGGTGTGGTATTGCTTTCTATCTCCCAGTGCCTCAAGCTGCTTATAACTGAACTCACATAACCTTTGTTCAAAGGCTTTATTCCAAAAATAGTCAATGGAGGAATCTGGGGAAAATTTTCCTCAGGAGATGTGATTATCTTTATGGCCAAATCAGTCTAGACTAGGTTGTTTCATTAGCAGGCATGACTACATGGCTTCCAGATTTTGTTTGTTTATTTGTTTGTTTTTTGAGACGGAGTCTCTCTGTCACCTACGCTGGAGTACAGTGGTGTGATCTCAGCTTACTGCAATCTCCACCTCCCAGGTTCAAGTGATTCTTCTGCCTCAGCCTCCTGAGTAGAAGGGATTACAGGCGCTCGCCACCATACTTGGCTAATTTTTGTACTTTTAATAGAGATGGAGTTTCGTCATATTGACCAGGCTGGTCTCGAACTCCTGACCTCAGGTGATCTGCCCACCTTGGCCACCCAAAGTGCTGGGATTACAGGTATGAGTCACCACTCCCGGCCTTGTTTGGTATTTTTAATGCCTTGAACTGTCAATAAATGGGAGGGCAAGTTATAAGGAAGGAAGGAACCTGCTCAGATCTCATGCTTTTAAATGAAGATAACTCATACTCAACAAAATCCAGGATTGAAATTCAAGGGATGATTCCCAGTTATTGTCTTAGACCCTTTATTTCTCTTGATCTTGCCTTTTTTTCTTCTTTTCCCCCTCAAAAAGAAAATGTCACCTGGTACTTGACTTTCCTGACTCACCTTCTTTCCTCAGCCTCAGGTTCTGTTGCTCACTCCTTTGGACTTGATGACTAATTTTGACTTTCCTGCTTCTCATTTTTGGCATCCCTCAAAAGTGATTTATATCTATCTGGTGACTCTTTCCCCTGCTGTCTGTGCAGAAGTTTTGACCCTACTCAGTCAAGTTTTGATCCCAGGACTCTTGACTGGCTTTGACCTATCTCTGTGGCATCCATACTGGGCTTGACTCCACCACAGATGGGGGTGGGGGTTGGCAAGAGGAAAGACCCAGCAAGGAAAGAGGAAGAATATCTGGCTCAACTTAAGCTGCTTTGCTCATTGTACAGTCTCTGTCCCTTTATTCTTCTGGGGTTTGTTTTGTTTTGTTCCCTTCTATCTCTGACTCTTTCTCTTTTTATTTGTATTAAACCTCAGCCTTATAACTTGTCTATCCTCCCCTAGTATCCGTTTGTAAGACTTAAGTGGGAGTGAGAGTCAATGAAATCTATTAGCTAAAATAAGTTGGATGGCTGGAAGAAACAGGTGACTCTACAGTGTCTTTTTTTTTTTTCTTTTTTTTTTGAGATGGAGTCTTGCTCTGTCGCCCAGGCTGGAGTGCAGTGGTGTGATCTTGGCCCACGGCAACCTCCACCTCTCAGGTTCAGGTGATTCTCCTGCCTCAGCTTCCTGAGTAGCTACGATTACATGCACCCACCACCACACCTGGCTAATTTTTGTATTTTTAGTAGAGACGGGGTTTCACCATGTTGGCCAAGCTGGCCTCGAACTGCTGACCTTGTGATTGACCCCCTACTCGGCCTCCCAAAGTGTTGGGATTACAGGCGTGAGCCACCATGCCTGGCCTCTGTAGTGTCTTTAGAGAACCATCAGGTGCCATTTAACCATGCTAGTTGGCCAACTCCTCTGACTTGCCAAGGTTTGTAGAAAAGTCAGTAATGCTTGTCAAATGAGTGAATGAATGGGTATCAATTCCTAAATACATACTAGTTTGGAAGTATTGTATCAGGTACTTTATATAATACAAAATGTAAGGCTTAGTTCTTGGCTTAAGTAGTGCTTCTTGGCTGGGTGCGGTGGCTCACGTCTGTAATCCCAGGACTTTGGGAGGCCAAGGCGGGAGGATTATGAAGTCGAGAGTTCGAGACCAGCCTGGCCAACATAGTGAAACATCGTCTTTACTAGAAATACAAAAATTAGCCAGGCATGGTGGCATGCACCTGTAATCCCAGCTACTTGGGAGGCTGAGGCAGGAGAATTGCTTGAACCCAGGAGGCGGAGGTTGCAGTGAGCTGAGATAGTGCCACTGCACTCCAGTAAGTGACAGAGTGAGACTATGTCTCAAAAAAAAAAAAAAAAAATTGCATCTTCTCATATCCATCACTCACAAAAAGACTGTTTCAGAGTATCACAGAAAGCCAGACAAGGTTCGCTATTTCTTCTGGAAAACAATAAATCATCTCTTAAAATGAAATATTAGTAAAATATTGGTTACGGCAGTAACAGACATGAGCTAATACATCGTGGAAGTCAAACGCTTCATTACTATCAGTGGGTTTTCTACCTAATGTCTTTATAAACAGCAAATGCATAAAACAAGACAAATAACATAAAGTGAGGACCGAGGGAATCAACCCCATCTCGAGGAACACAACTTTGACATGATCCAGAAGCCTTGAGTCTCCTGTCTATTACAATAAGCTTTTACTTATTTTTCTTTAAAAATTTACTACCTTTATAAACTACCCTAAATAAAGCTTAATTTTACCCAGTTTTGAATCCAAAATATATTTTATTTATTTATTTTTTTGAGGCGGAGTTTTGCCCTTGTTGCCCAGGCTGGAGAGCAATGGTGCGATCTTGGCTCACCATAGCCTCAAGCAACTCTCCTGCCTCAGCCTCCCGAGTAGCTGGGATTACAGGCATGTGCCACCGTGCTCAACTAACTTTGTATTTTTAGTAGCAACGAGGTTTCTCCATGTTGGTCAGGCTGGTCTCGAACTCCTGACATCAGGTGATCTGCCTGCCTAGGCCTCCCAAAATGCTGGGATTACAGGGGTGAGCCACCATGCCCAGCCCCTAAAATAGATTTTTAAAAACAACAACTGCATGTGCATTCAATATTGGACTTAAAAAGGAAACCATTTTTTTTCTTTTAAATAAGATATTTTGAAGTGTACTGATCTCTATTGGAGATCAAGACATTTATGCGTTAGTTGACTTTTATGTTTGCTGACTGCCAGTCGACCTGCTCCTTAATACTTCAAAGATATCCTTTCCCAAAGCTGCCTTTGGTCTTATACTAATGCTTTCCCTGATTCAATGACAATTTGAAGGATGCTGAGCTCACCACGATGAAATAGGTGTTGACATTCCTTGAACATCACAGTAATTATTCCTAATTTGTACTTTGCCTCAAAACGTCTCTTCCCCTGCCCCCTAAAGTCTGTACTTTCAAAATGGTATCTACAGCTTTAATTATAACCGACAATAAACTGCTCTTACCACAAAATCTGTTTGATCATGTACCACACTCAGACTATGTAATCAGATATCATCTCCAGATATTCTATTTTTTAGAAAATCTCAATTTATATTGTGCTTTTAAAGAGCTACAATACTTGTGACAGTGTTTTTAACTGTTACTGTACATTTTTTGGTAATTATTGCAGACCAAACTTGTGACAAATGATTGAATGCTAGTTGAATTACCTACCAAACTGGGGTGAAATAGTCCTTTGAACTACTGTATGCTGTACAAGCCTATTGAGTAAAAAGTGAAATGGAAATTGGGTGATTTGATCTCCACAGAGAATCATATTAGATGGTATAGTGACTTTGGGTTCAGAATAATCCTGCTAATCACATCAACTTCCCAATGACTCAGCTATATCAATTCCTTTGTGTGTGTGTGTGTGTGTGTGTGTGTATCCCTCAGGTTTCTTGCTGTTTTAAAACTTTTTATGTTCATAGGTTGTTGGGAAACAGGTGGTATTTGTTTACATAAGTAAGTTCTTTAGTGGTGATTTGTGAGATTTTGGTGCACCCATCACCTGCACATACGTACTGCACCCGATTTGTAGTCTTTTATCTCTCACCCTCTTTCCACCCTTTACCCCTGAGTCCCCAAAATCTATTATGTCATTCTTATGCCTTTGCACCCTCATAGCTTAGCTCCCACTCATGAGTGAGAACATATGATGTATGGTTTTCCATTCCTGAGTTACTTCACTTAGAATAATAGTCTCCAATCCCATCCAGGTTACTGCAAATGTCATTAATACATTCCTTTCTATGGCTGAATCATATTCCATCATATAGACATACCACAGTTTCTTTATCCACTTGATTGATGAGCATTTGGGTTGGTTTCACATTTTTGCCACTGCAAATTGTTCAGCTAATATCAATTCCTATGAAGAAGAAGTCTTCTTGTGGTCCTTGTGAGACAGGCCTTGGGAAGGCAGAGAGGATGAATGAAAGCACCTAGTGAGGTTCATTGGTACAAAGGACAGGAGACAAAAATGAAGTCTGTATTCTTTTTTTTTTTTTTTTTT
>NW_012117877.1:1100115-1101051 GCF_000951035.1 Colobus angolensis palliatus | reverse complement strand
CCATTCTCTGGCCTCAGCCTCCCAAGTAGCTGGGACTATAGGCACCTGCCACCATGCCCGGCAAATTTTTTTTTTTTTTTTTTTTTTTTTTGTATTTTTAGTAGAGACGGGGTTTCACCGTGTTAGCCAGGATGGTGAACTGACCTATTCTCAACCAGAAATCCTTGGAAAAATTTAAGCAAAATTTTTTCCAACTTTAATTTTAGCTTTGGGGGCACATGTGCAGGTTTGTTACATGGGTAAATTGCATGTTATGGGGGTTTGGTGTACAGATGATTTTGTCACCAAGGTAACCAACATAGTACCTGATAGGTAGTTCTTCTTCTTCTTTTCTTTTCTTTTCTTTTTTTTTTTTTTTGAGACGTAGTTTCCCTCTTGTTGCCCAGGCTGCAGTGCAATGGTGTGATCTCGGCTCACAGCAACCTCCGCCTCCCAGGTTCAAGCGATTCTCCTGCCTCAGCCTCCCACCTGATAGGTAGTTTTTCAATCCTCACCCTCCTTCCACCCTCCACCCTCAAGTAGGCACCAGTGTCTATTATTCCCTTTTTGTGCCTATGTGCACTCAATGTTTAGCTCCCACTTGTAAGTGACAACATGCAGTATTTGGCTTTCTTTTCCTATGTTAACTTGCTTAGGATAATGGTCTCCAGCTCCATCCATGTTGCTGCAGATATCATGATTTTATTTTTTGTTTTTATGGCTGCACAGTATTCCACTTTGTATATGTACCACATTTTCTTTATCCAGTCCACCATTGGTGGGTGGGCATCTTGCTTGATTCCATGTCTTTGCTATTATAAATAGTTAAGCAAATATTTTAATCACTGTAATTTTTTTTTTTTTTTTTTTTGAAATGGCGTCTTACTCTGTCTCCAAGCCTGGCGTGCATAGAGGCTATGTCGTGCCTGCTGGGCCACGGCAGCCTTCTGGTCTTCT
>NW_012117877.1:1090207-1100054 GCF_000951035.1 Colobus angolensis palliatus | reverse complement strand
ATTTTTGTATTTTTAGTAGAGATGGGGTTTCAGCATGTTAGCCAGGCTGGACTTGAACTCCTGACCTCAGGCAGTCTGCCCGCCTCAGCTTCCCAAAGTGCTGGGATTACAGGCGTGAGTCATGGAGCCCGGCCTAATCACTATAATATTTTCAGTACTAGTCAGGATAAAGTGATGTAGATGTGACAAGAATAATTGATGTGTAATCAGAGGATGGGTTTAAATATTAATTTTGTCATTTATCACTGTGTGACCTGGAGCAAATTATTTAACATCTCTGATTCCTGGATTCCAATGCTATCATGTATATTAATTTGCTGCATAATGATGTTCTGGTCAACAACATATTGCATACACAGTGGTGGGACTGTAAGATTACCATGGAGCTCTACACAGGCATACCATTTTTATCTTCTATACAGTATTTTTACTGTGCTTTTTTAATGTTTAGATACACAAATGCTTACCACTGTGTTACGATTGCCTAAAGTATACACTGCAGTAACATGCTACACATGCTTGTAGACTAAAAACAATATAGCCTAGGTGTGTAGCACACTATACTGTTGATGCTTGTGTACCTGCACTCTGTGTTGTTCACACAATGATGAAATCACCTAATGATGCATTTCTCAGAATGTATCCCTGTTGTTAAGTGACACGTGACTGAATTTGAAAGTATTTAGTAGGCCGGGCGCGGTGGCTCACACCTGTAATCCCAGCACTTTGGGAGGCCGAGATGGGCAGATCACGAGGTCAGGAGATCGAGACCATCCTGGCTAACACGGTGAAACCCTGTCTCTACTAAAAACACAAAAAATTAGCCGGGCGTGGTGGCGGGCACCTGTAGCCCAGCTATTCGGGAGACCGAGGCAGGAGAATCGCTTGAACCTGGGAGGCAGAGGTTGCAGTGAGCCGAGATTGTGCCACTGCACTCCAGCTTGGGCGGCAAAGTGAGACTCCATCTCAAAAAAAAAAAAAAAAAAGTATTTAGTAATGCCTGACAAAACAGACATTCAATAAATGTTTCTTTCTTTGCTATCAAATCCTGCGATCATGAGTACAACCATGTTGAAGCTTAACATGATTTTGTATGACTTCCTAAAGCTTAATATTTTTATTATTTATCAAATATCTCTCTTGATAAGTTCTTGAAAAGTATTTCATGAGCTTCCATGGTGTTGCTTTTAGTCGTGGATCTACCTTAGTTTTCCTATGGGGATGACTTTTTTAATAGATTTTTGAGGAGTCATTTTGTTGCTAGAATCTTACAAAGGCACTTTTGTGGCAACCTGCTTTGATTTTCAAGGACATGACCCTATTTCACATCTTGAATGTGGTTCCCTATTCCAGCGCAAATGTTAATAAGTGAATATCAAATAAGAATTTTAATTCAGTTTATCATATGTTTATGTATTTAAATTTAAGAGTCAAATTGATATAATTGGTAACATTACCCATTTGCTTTGATTTGAGATGCCAAGTGATTGAAAAAAATTTTAATTTAGAAGTGAATTACCTTGCTTATTTGAATTTATCATTTTTGCATAATTAGGACAAACTAATTTAATTTGCAGTTATCCTTGTAAATGATGTCTGCTGAGATACTCAAGGCCGCATGACTCGTGGAATCATCCCGAATATTTCCCTGTTTTACAGGATTGGGATGTATTCAAGTGCAACTCATGAAGCTCGGAGACAGAGTCAGAAGATTATGCCTTTCTCCATTAATGTATGTATTTTTGTTTTGTTTTGTTGCCCTTGCCCCATTGTAGGCTGTTTTGTGTTTTCCAGAGGGATAAACTTTGCATTTAGTGATGGAGTGCCCTTCTTTTTCAATTCTGTTCTTTTCTGTGTCATTTTCACTTCATGTTTAGCTCACATCTCAGCTCTGCGAAGGGAAAGCTGGGTGTTCATTTGATGAGTCATGGTGAGACTCTCCAAGACAATGCTCTTGATGGGGACTGAGGTTTCTTCAGCAAATATGGCTTTTTGATGATGCATTTTAATGAGCTTTAAAAAATTTGGACACCCAACTGCTGGATAGAGTAGCTGGAATCTATAATCTTAGAATAGTGTTTTTCAAACTTCAAGTCCTGGATCATAAAGTAATTCCGGGAATTGTGAAAAGCACTTAAGAAACAACAAAACTAACTGGAATAGATAATATTAGATATATTACATGTACCAAAGGAAAGGAGTTTCATAAAACTTTTGTATTAGCTTTGTGTGTTTGTGTATGTTAGTTTATGATAAAAATTATTTTACTTATTTTTTGTGAGTTACTGTCCCAAGAGTTTGAAAGCCACAGTCTTGGATTTAAAGCTGTCTGAGGCAATCTGATAATACAGCAGTTTAAAAAGACAATATACTTGAAATATAAAAGTGTAGATTGCCTTTAGTTACATAATTTAAAAAGATTAGCACGTTGCCTTTGCCTGGGAAACCTTTCCCTGGCACGACTGGGCATTTTCCAAAGGGCAGGGACACAGTCATCCCCACATAACTGGGTCCTGTAGGAGCCCAAGTGCTATCTCCCTGGGAGGGTCTGATGAAACAAGTTATTCATGTAGCCTTGATGTTGCTGCTGCCCTGCTCATGTTGTTTGTTGGCAATATGTTGTCTTACCCTACCAGATCAGAAGGACCCAGTTTTCCCCAGGTCTCAGTCTGCTGGGAAGATGGCACACACTTGTCCGTCATTAGTGGGACCTGCACTTTGCCTGGAAGGCTGGCAAATTCTAATCCTGAACTCCTTTCTTTTTTCTTTTCTTTTCTTTTTTTTTTGAGGCAGAGTCTTGCTCTGTCGCCCAGGCTGAAGTACAGTGGCACTATCTTGGCCCACTGCAAGCTCCACCTCCCATTCTCTGGCCTCAGCCTCCCAAGTAGCTGGGACTACAGGCATGTGCCACCACACCAGGCTAATTTTTTTGTATTTTTGGTAGAGACGGGGTTTCATCATGTTGGCCAGGATGGTCTCCATCTCCTGACCTTGTATGCACCCGCCTTGGCCTCCCAAAGTGTTGGGATTACAGGCGTGAGCCACCGCGCCCTGCCTGAACTCCTTTCTTTACTAGAGAACCTCCCTTTTGCTTCCCACTGGATCTTAGGAAGATAGGAGGCAGCAGGGGAGGTTATTTCTCTTTTATTCATATCATGTGAGTCTGGGCTTTTGTGTAAAGGCCTATTCATTCGAGGAAAGTTCCATTCCTGGAATTAGAAAATTAATCCTTAATCAGAGTAATGCAGTGTCACAATTTCAATCTGCTAATAACCTTTGGAGAGACACGGCACATCTCTCCAACTGATGGATTTCCCTTTTAGAGGATAAATGACATCCTCCCCAGGCTTCTCTCAGCTGGACCAACACACTTCAGAACCAAAGAATCCTTCGGGCGGGAAGTGACCCCTTACGTTTCTGACACTGGCCATTAAGTTTCCCCAACTTCTCCCAATTTTACAATTTACTTTCCCTCCTATTAACGTGGACTTATTGTGTCACTTAACTTTTTCCACTGCTTATTGCATTTAACTTTTTCATAGAGCAGCCCTCACCTATTTTTTATTGTTCTTTTGTAATGCTTTTATTTTTACCTTATGACTGCTGAAAATCAACTAAACTTCATAATTACTCCTCCTCACCCCTGCTCCCTAATCTCTATCAACTTTTACCTGTTATCCAGGTTTATTTTTTTATTTTTATTTATTTATTATTATTATTTTTTTCAGAGTCTGGCTCTTGTCGCCCAGGCTGGAGTACAGTGGCGCGATCTTGGCTCACTGCAACCTCTGTCTCCCGGGTCCAAACGATTCTCCTGCCTCAACCTCCCGAGTAGGTGGGATTACAGGCACCTGGCACCATGCCCAGCTAATTTTTGTATTTTTAGTAGAGATGGGGTTTCACCATATTGGCCAGGCTGATGTTGAACTGCTGACCTCAGGTGATCCGCCCGCCTCGGCGTCCCAAAGTGCTGGGATTACAGGTGTGAGCAACCGCACCCGGCTTATCCAGGTTTTTAAAATATGCACTCTAGACAGTAGTCAAAAAAGATTGACTGAATCTTTACATAATGTATACATTTTTTTCCGCATGGGACATTTTCAAGAATAGCTATAACCCCTTTTCTTAAGACTTTAGATGGATTAAGGAAATAAAATAAGTAAATTTGTTAATAGCATTAGAATTTCATTCTGAAATCTTTTCTACAGGTCGAAATGTGGCAGAAGACAGATGTCTATTTAAGGGGAAAGACCTTGTTACGAGTTGTCTTGCAGACTCTTAGATTGTCCTCAAAAGCAGTGTTATGATTGAGGATGCGAGGCACGGTTTCGGTTACCACCGTGTTTAATTTCAACGGGGAAAGTGAAATGGTGTCTCAAAGCACCGGATTGACTTTCCCTGAGCCTCTCCTTGGTTTTACATTCTTATAATTACAGGATACAGAAGACAGAAACTTGGCATTCATTTTATCTGTCGTACTCTACATACTAGGAAATTGAGGCTCAGAGACAGGAAGTCATTAAGATAATTCATTATTTTATTACTTGACTAGAATGTTTTCAGAAAGGATGCAGAAAAGTAGAAATATTTGAAAGGCGTTTAGGAATTGTAATAGTCAACACTAACTGGACATGGAGGTGTGCACCTGTAGTCCCAGCTACTTGGGAGGCTGAGGTGGGAGGATCACCTGAGCCTGGGAAATTGAGGCTGCAGTGAGCCAATTCAGGCCAATTGCGCCACTACACTCCAGCCTGGGTGATGGGAGTGAGATCATGTCTAAAAAAAAAAAAAAAGGTCAATGCTGATGGACTGGCCGGTGGTGGGCTGGGGATTGGGTGCTCAGGGAGGGGAAAAATTCAAGGATGCTACTTGGGCCTTTAGCTTTGGTATCCGTGCAAATGGGAGGAGTTACTTTTGAAGAAGGACACAGGAGGAAAGGTACATCTGCAGAGAAAGATTGTGAGTTTAGTTTGGGGGTGTTGCATCTTGGGTGGCTTTGTGAATCCAAGACAACATATTACAATGGAACATAAACAGAAGGAAAACCACGAGAGTATTGAGTCATAAAAGTTAGTGAAGAGAGTTTTTCCAAGAGGGAGTTATTCTCATCCATAGCCTCTGTGAAGCCAATTAAGATACAGATGGAAACGTGTTTGTTACGTTTAGCTATAAGGAAGTTGTTGGTGACCTTGGCAAGTGGTGTTTCAATGGAGCATGGGGTTAGAAGCCAAAGCAGTAAGCTGAGAAATGAGTGGGAGGAGGGGAAGTAGAAAAACGGAATGTAAACAACTATCAAGAAATTTGGGACGGTCAAGGAAAGGGGGAATGTAGGGTCCTACCTACCAGAGAAGATGTAGAAAAATGATTTTATTTGATACAAGAGTGAGTTGGGCATGTTTAAGTGCTGATGGGAAAGGACCAATTTTTCTATGGAAGTAATTTTTCTCTTTTCTGGCTCCTGCCTTCTGTCTAAAGGTCTGTGTAGTTCCTGGAAATTGTGGAGCAGGTCTTTTAGGAGCATCAGAATTATCTCTTATGGATCCATTATCAACTAACTTTTGACTACTAGCTCTTGTTATCAATCCATATGCCTACATTCCCCATAGACTCCTTCCTGAATGCTCACACTCATGTTAGAAAAAAAGCGTCAAATTTGTTAGCAGGAGTAAAGAGAGCAAAAGCAATTTATCCACTTTTCAAATTGGCCTGGATGTGAGTTCAAACTGGGAAATTCTCATTTTAGATCAGTTTTGCAAGAAGCTTTGAATAACACTATTTATCATTAATGTTAATCATGCATCTAACAACTGGCTCTATATTTACCTAGTGAGGTAAATATACATATATATGTGTGTGTGTATATATATATATATATATAAAATTATTATTATTATTATTATTTTGAGACGGAGTCTTGCGCTGTCGCCCAGGCTGGAGTGCAGTTGTGCCACCTCAGCTCACTCGCAAGCTCCACCTCCCAGGTTCATGCCATTCTCCTGCCTCGGCCTCTGGAGTAGCTGGGACTACAGGCACCCGCCACCACACCCAGCTAATTTTTTTGTATTTTCAGTAGAGACAGGGTTTCACCGTGTTAGCCAGCATGGTCTTGATCTCCTGACCTTGAGATCTGCCCGCCTCGGCCTCCCAAAGTGCTGGGATTACATGTGTGAGGCACTGCGCCCAGCCTATACATATACATATATATATATATATATATATATACCCGGCCTTGTAGATATAGGCTTTATTTCCTTACCACTTATTAAACTCTTCCTATGTGTCAGACACTGTGCTTAGTACTTTACTCACACTATCTTATACCATTCCCACGGGAAGTGTGTGAATTAGATTTATTATCTATTTTACAGAAGAAGAAATGAGAACAAGAAAGATTAAATAACTTCTTTCAAGATGTGTCTATGAGTTGCAGCGTTGAGATTTGAACATGCTTTGTTTTGGTTTGGTTTGATTTTCATTCCAGTGCCTCTGCTCTTAACACTCTACACACTATCTGCATCTGTTATTGTACTTCCATGGGTAATGCTTCCCTCTTGCACTGGACTGAGGCAGAGTCTGCATTTTACTTGTCTTTTTCACTCCCTCTCAATTGCCTAGGAGGGAAGGCAAATCTGTTACTTATAGCTGCTTCACTCATTCCTCTGTCCATGGCAGACATCACTAGTCAATGATTACTTCACTTTGTCCCAGTAACCTATCTTGAGAATTCATCTCCCACTGTTCTACAAGAAGTCACTCCCAATTGGTTACAGATCTATCCAGTTAGCTGTTCCTGGCCTAGAACAATGCCTCTCACACAAATGTGCTTAGTAAACTGGTAGGGTGTTGCAATTTTCCTCATTTTACAGATGAAGAAATAATGATTAGAGAATTAAATGGTGAACCATTTACCGGAAGATATTAGGGCCCACCTCATTGGGTTTTTGTGAGGATTAATTGAATTTGAGCACAATTCAACTGGTGTCTTGGCACAAGAGTTAGCTATTATTACTGCTTCTCAAAACACACAGGTTGTACCCAGAAGAGGTAAATCCATTGAGACAGCAAGGTTGTTGCTGGGTGCCAGGGGCTTGGTGGGGAGTGGGAGGGAGAATGGGAGTAATCGCTTACTAGGTGTGGGTTTTTTTGTGTGGTGATAAAAACATTTTGGAACCAGATAGATGGTTGTGCAACATTGTGACTATGCCAGTTGCAGTACAAAATAAATTGTGTGCTTCAAAATGGTTAATTTTGTGTTATGCGAATTCCACTTTAATTTAAAAAAGTAACATAGGTTGTTACTTTTTCACCCTGGGAGTGAGAGCTGCCTTAAATTTTGCACCCTAGGTTCCTCAATCAATTTACCTTAGTGCTAGTCCTGGTAATGTAGCCAGAGGTCAGACCTAAGCCTTTGGTTCTCTAAATAAAGTGCCCTTTTTACTTTAATATGTTGCTTCAGAAGTCACGGAAAGTCCTTCCTCACTGGCGGATAGTGGTGTTAAGTGTGTGTTGAGAATTGCAGTAGGAGGCTGGAAAACAAGTGAATTGTTAAAGCCCTTCATAGTTTACAAAGCCATTTAAGAGAACAATGGGTTGCAAACAATAGGAACTTACTGTACATTTAGTGACCTATCCAATATGTGTAATAAACATGACTCAAGAGGAGGAGTTGGCCGGAAGCGAACTCTTAAACATTCACAGACAGAAACTTCCTGCACTTTGGGTCTCTCTTTACTGACTGCAGAGGAAACTCAAGACTTTAGAACCAGGACTATGAAAAGCTAGGGATCACCATTTCACCTCCCTGGTCTGCAAGCAGCTCCACCAAGCTTGCTGTGGCATTTAGGGGCTGATGACTGCCTCAGAGAAGGCTAAATAGATCTTAAGGTGCAGTGGGAAGCAACTGGCAGAGTCCTCGTGAAAACAAATAAAACCTCAGATCTTCCACGGCTAATCTCTTTGCAGTTTGCTTTATTTATAACTGTGTAAATGTGTTGTAGCAACATCCCAGTTCATAAACACAGCCACCTCATTGCTCATTAATAAACAGGAAGATATTAATAAACAGCCACCTCTCATTTCAAGGCAACTTGACATATAGAATTTAGCTAAGAAATAAGGATTGCAGAAGAAGGTTTTGATTTATTACATGCCGTTCCTTGTGTTTGTTTTAAAGGAATGTGGAGGTGGCCTCGACCCAATTTCGGGGTCCTTGCCAGGGTCAAAGTGGGAAACCCAGAAGTCAGCCAGCGCCTTGTCGTCTAGGCTCTGAGGAACCAGTGAGCAGAGGAGAGTACACAGGGTGACTTTCAGTGCTTAGGAAACCTTTAAGACAGCTTGAAAATCTTTTCAGACTTATTTTCTTTCTTTTCGCATACATTATGGACCTTCTCCCTCTGCCACTGGGGACATAAAAATAAATGGCACAGTTTCTGCCCCTGAAAGCTCACAGTCTCATGGGGAAGATGGTCCCATAAGTAGCAACTGTAATGTGGGTGATAAGCACCATTCTAAAGTTTGCGTACTAAATACTAGGTGAGCAGAGAAGAGATGTTTGATTATGTTGGTCACTCTGGGGATAGGGGGTGTAGTATGGGGTGAGACTGGTGAGAGTTTGAGAAAAGAGATGACTTTTAAGCCGGATCTTGACAGTAACAGTCAGAGAAGATGTGCTTATGTGTGGGTGTGAGTGTGGGGGCAGGGAAGAAAGTTGTCCAGAAAACACAGAACTCTGAGTTTCACTGAGTTTAGAAAGAGAGACTTTTATGGTTGGAATGTGGGAACCAGTTGGAGGGGCAGGTTGGGGAAAGAGTTTAATTGACCATATCTCACGTCCCTATTGCATCAGAGAGAAAAAACAAACATGTAGAACATTTAGGTGACCTACTTTACCTTCACAAAAATGAGAATGCAAGGAGTCAAGGAAAAATGACGCCTAGGAGATGATCTTCTGAGATGCTAAGAAGGACAAAGCTTCCTGTTTTCCTTGGAGTACAGATGATTTTATAATAGCATGATTTTAGATGTCAGATGTCAGAAAACATACTACTGAAGGCCTGTCACAGCAAAAACGTTGTTGAGGGCAGGACTTGAATGTTAGATGCAGAGGCGCTGGTGTGGGGTGAAACGGGTCTCCGGCTTCTGGCCTCTATTTGTGGTCTTAGGTAGCATCGTGATTTCTCCACTTTCAATTTTCAGCAATTTTATTTTGAGATTTTGTTTTGGTGATTATTATTATGATTTTCTTTTTTCTTTTTCTTTTTTTTTGAGACAGAGTTTCGCTCTTGTTGCCCAGGCTGGAGTGCAATGGTGCGATCTCGACTCACTGCAACCTTTGCCTCCCAGTCTCAAGTGATTCCCCTGCCTCAGCCTCCTGAGTAGCTGGGATTACAGGTGTGGGCCACCACGCCTGGCTAATTTTGTATTTTTAGTACAGACAGGGTTTCTCCATGTTGGTCAGGCTAGTCTCAAACTCCCGACCTCAGGTGATCTGCCCGCCTCGGCCTCCCAAAGTGCTGGGATTGCAGGTGTGAGCCACTGCGCCTGGCCTTGGTGATTATTTTCTATTATGTATTTATCCATATTCACTTTAGATTTTAGGCTAGCAATATTTTTGTTCAAATGCATTTTCTACACTTTGCAGGCTGATTTCATTGACCTAAGCTTAAACTTTTCTTTCCTTGGGGAATGTAGTATCATTCTGACCAAGGGACTCAGTGGAAAAATTCTACTTTATTCTGCAAATTCCTACCAGGTTCAAGTAATTTGAGTATTTCATATATCAATTAAAATTCCATTTGCCAGAATTCAGAAAGTGAAATCTATTATTTACTACTTTTTTTTTTTTTTT
>NW_012117877.1:1084257-1090157 GCF_000951035.1 Colobus angolensis palliatus | reverse complement strand
GTGCAGTGGCAGGATCATAGCTCACTGCAGCCTCCAACTTCCAGGCTGAAGTGATCCTCCCACCTCAGCCTCCCAAGTAGCTGCGACCACAGGCTCACACCGCCACCCTGGCTAATTTCTTTCTTTCTTTTTTCTTTTTTTTTGTAGAGATGGGGTCTCCCTATATAGCTCAATTTGGTCTTGAACTTCTGGTCTCAAGTGAGCCTCCCACCTATGCCTCCCAAAGTGCTGAGATCACAGGTAGGAGCCATCATACCCAAATAGAAATTGAAATATATGTGCTAAATATTCACCATTTGCTAATTGAAATGAGCTGTTTATCTCTCTCTATTCTGCTCTGTGCCCAGCACTTCCTGGACTTTCCTTGCTTGTTGGTGTCCAAGGCACTTTGAGGCAACCACTCCCTCCACCCCACAACCCACCCATCCCCACCCCACTGATCCTGCCAGGCAAACCAACCAAAGATGGTGGGATTGCCTAGCCTAAGCATTACTAGGGCTCCTGCTGTC
This sequence comes from Colobus angolensis palliatus, assembly GCF_000951035.1. Classification (NCBI taxonomy): domain Eukaryota; kingdom Metazoa; phylum Chordata; class Mammalia; order Primates; family Cercopithecidae; genus Colobus; species Colobus angolensis. Next base: position 1,089,648 of record NW_012117877.1, on the reverse strand, counting down.
TTTGGTTGGTTTGCTAATTCCTTAAGAGCCCCACCCACATCTTTGTAAACAGTATCTTCATTGAACTCTCCTTAATTGCTCTCTTTGAAAGCATGGTTTCTTGCAGACCCAACTGATGCATTATTTAAGTGTGCTCACAAAGTATATTGAAGATACAGATTGATGCGTTGCATTTATATGTTAAGCTTATTAAATAAGCTGAATTTAGTAGGGTGCAATTAGGAAACTACATTTTCTTTACATAAAAAATGTATTGCTTGATGACTTGTGATATAGAAATTTAAAACAGTAATGTAAAACTTTAAAAAGTGTTTCCACAACGAGTGTAAAATAATATTCTTTTGGATTTTTCTTCCTCACGTCTGGAAAGCAGCTTCAACAAGGTTTTGTGTTTCTTGTTTGTTTCTTTTTTTTTGTTTTGAGTTTCACTCTGTCATCCAGGCTAGAGTGCAGTGGTGCCATCTCAGCACACTGCAACCTCCACCTCCTGGGGACTATAGGCACACGCCACCATACCTGGCTAATTTTTTTGTATTTTTAGTAGAGAGGGGGTTTCACCATGTTGGCCAGGCCGGTCTTGAACTCCTGACCTCAGGTAATCTGCCCGCCTTGGCCTCTCAAAGTGCTGGGATTACAGGTGTGAGTCTCCGCGCCTGGCCTAGCAAGGTTATTTTGTATCAGTAGAGAGTGATGTTTTCAGGTACTTGGAAGCCCAGTTCAACCTAAATAAATCTTTCATCCTTCATACATCTTAAAAGTTTCGTCCAACCTCCCACCCTCTGCCCAACAAAATCCTGATGCAAAGCTTGGGTTCAGCAGTGGGAAGGATAGGCAATATCTGTTCTTTTACTTTCCCTTCCTCTCCTGTCTCCCCTATACTCCAAGATTGTGGCTCTTGATAAATATCCAGTTTAAGAATAAGAGACCAGCTTCTGACAAGCACCAGCACTCTATGAGTGATCCACTTAAAAGCCTACCTCTCTTGGCTCAGGGAGAGACCATCCATCTCATCTCTACATAAAAATTCAACTTTGAAAACTTTCTTCCTAATGAATCTCCAGTTTTCTTTTTTATAGGTTGCTGGAGAGAACTGCAATGGATAAGTTTGGCCCCGCCTTAGTAATTCCTGAGGGGGTTTGTCCATGCCTCTGTAGGAGGACTCTGTCACCTGTGTCAACAGCTTTGAGACTGTAGCTAAAATTGTGAGAGATCAGAAAATGTCTAATCTTACATTCTGTTATGTTTGCATATATTAAAATGCATATTGAGAGAAGGAAACAGGACTATATAAATGGAAGGAAGAAAGTGAGAAAAAGAAAAGATTATCAGCAAAATTGAGCGAAAGAAAAACAAGGAGAAGTGGAGAGGAAAAAAGAACAAGAAAGACTCCTAACTTAGATGTCTTGAAATTCCTCCTAACATCTTGCCTTGCATTAGTTGACTCTTAGTTTATGGTTGCCTTTGGATGTTAAAGCCTAATATTTTATTTGGAAAGAGTCTAATATAGTGAAATAAGTGATTTTTTTTTTTTTTTTTAAGACAGAGTCTTGCTCTGTCACCCAGGCTGGAGTGCAGTGGCGTGATCTCGGCTCACTGCAACCTCCACCTCCTGGATTCAAGTGATTCTCCTGCCTCAGCCTCCCGAGTAGGTGAGACTACAGGCACCCACCACCATGCCCAGCTAATTTTTGTATTTTTAGTAGAGATGGGGTTTCACAATATTGGCCAGGCTGGTCTCAAACTCCTGACCTTGTGATCCACCTACCTCAGCCTCCCAAAGTGCTGTGATTACAGGCGTGGGCTACTGCGCCCAGCCTAAGCAGTAATTTTAAAGTGAAGGAAAGGCATTTAGGAACCCTGCACTAAATTGCTAAAATAATAATAATAATAATAATAATAAACCACAATAATAATGAAAATAAACCACGCCCGGCTAATTTTTTGTATTTTTAGTAGAGACGGGGTTTCACCGTGTTAGCCAGGATGGTTTCGATCTCCTGACCTCGTGATCTGCCCTCCTTGGCCTCCCAAAGTGCTGGGATTACAGGCGTGAGCCACCTGGCCCAGCCAAAATTATTTTTTAATTGTAATTAAATTATTGAAATTATTCTTCTACTACCCATTTCAGTTCCCTTGAGTGACAGCCATGATGTTTAGGAGTGGACCTCATATTCAGATCCAGAAGAGGGACCTGATTTTCTAGATCACTGAGAATAATTCCATTTCCTTGTCATAGGGATTGATACAGATTGAAGTCAATCAGAGGATGGCACCCCCCTAGCTACAGAAATAGGATCAGAATCCATGGCCGTATCACCCGGCACATGCCTGATCTCAGAAGTTAAGCAGGGTTGGGCCTGGGAAGTGCTTGGATGGGAGAAATAGGATCAGGGTAGTCCAATCAGAGTGAAGCTTGGGGCTTTTGTATGGCGGTCCTAAAAACTGGCCTTGGCCTTAGCTGTGTTGGATGTGAATGAGAAACCACCACGAATGCTGTTAGCAGTCATTTTATGAGGCCAGCCTGAGAACAAAGCCAACATTTAGAGGCAGGCAAAAACTGAGAGGATTGCAGGAAAAATTGAGCCAGAGCCTGGACCAAACCATCCCTGGATCAAGCTGTGAAAAGTCCTGTGGACTTTTCAGTTACAGGAGCCAGTAAATTCCCTTAATTGTTTAAGCCAGTTGAACAGCTTTTCTGTTACTTGCCACAGAAATAATCTCAATCGATAACTTCTTTGTTGTGCTTGAGTAATTTAGGCTTAATTGAAACAAACAGGCCTCATTAGAAAAAGGATACATTTATAGCTTCAGAATATAAAATACATTTATTGTTTTTGTTATATGCATATTGTAAAGGATCAAAACTAAAGTCCCAAAAGCCAAACCTCACTGTCTCATTCACAAAGAATATGAGCTATGAAATTTTAAGAAAAGCAAACCGTTATAATTAAAGTTGTCTGAAGATAAAGAAAAAATTATGGATGAGCCAAAGCTGAAGCAGTTTGAAAGAGCAATAGCTATTTTGACAAACTTCTGCCGAGCTAGGCAGAATAGAAATGAAGAAAAATGGATACCAGTTTAAGATCTGCGATTTGCTAGTTTCTTTCGTGCGTGTTATCACACTGAATTCTTACAATAAGCCTTTGAGATTGCAATTATCCCCTCCCCCATCTCACCACCATTTGTGGAAAGAGGCTCAGAGAGGAAAAGTAATTTTTTTAAGATCATATAGTTATTAGGATCAGAGGCAGGATTTGAGTGCAGATTATGCTCTTTCTACAAACTTGCTGTTTCCTTATGATATATAGCTGGAAACTGTAGGGGTCCTTAATGCCAGCCAGGGTTGGAACAACTTAGCTGAAACTGTCATCCCCTGGTTTTGGATGCATTTAGCAGTTGCTCCATGTGCTGGAGGTGCCTTATATTTAAGATCCTACGCTTTAGCTATTTTGGATATTATTTAATTTACAAACAAGACTGGCCTGTTGCCTTGGGAATTGCAAATGCAAGGAAAGAATTGGACTCAGTAGTGTTTGCCTGCACATAACCTAACCAAACATAGGCTGCCTTATTCTGATGCATTGCCTCCTTCTTGCTTTTCTAAAAAGATTCACTAACCCTCTGCCAATACGATAAGTGTTGGGGGAAATGAGTTTCTGAATTGTCATTCTAGGAATTGCCTTTTGCAGCTGAAACCTCACCACTTAGTTAAGCCCTCCCTTGCCATCTGCTCGGCTCCAAAACTGCTGCAAAGGTTGAGAGGAACTGCTAAAATTACAAAAAACCATATCTATGATAGAAATTCCATGGCATGAAATCTTCTCATTTTTACATCTTGTTGAACACTGGCTTCAGAGGACCATACTCTTAAGATCACCAAGGATACTGTCTTCAAAGGCAGTCCTTTCATCAACAGAGGATTGTTCACAAAAATTCATCTGAACCAACCTCATAGTACATGCTTGCAAACTCATCTTGTCCCCAGCTCTGGGGCCAACCAAGTCTGAGAGAATCCAAGGAAACCTGAATCACTTTTGACAGCTTACTATTATCTTAGTCTGTTGGTACATATGAAACTAGCTTACACAGTGCTGGGCACACAGTAGGCGTTGTTCCTCAGGTCTAATTGGTAGATTTGCCCTCATGGTTATGAGCAAATTCATTATCTTGTGATCTTGTTCAAGAATCAACATCATTATCTTTTCTCTACGTCTCCAGTCTATAATTTGTCAAGAACTGAAGTTTCTTTTTTTTCTTTCTTTTTTTTTTTTGAGATGGAGTCTCACTCTGTCACCCAGGCTGGAGTGCAGTAGTGGGATCTTGGCTCACTGCAACTTCTGCCTCCTGGGTTCGAGTGATTCTCCTGCCTCAGCCTCCCAAGTAGCACAGGAATGTGCCACCACACCTGGCTAATTTTTGTATTTTCAGTAGAGACGGTTTTACCATGTTGGCTAGGCTGGTCTTGAACTCCTGACCTCGGGTGATCCACCCACCTCGACCTCCCAAAGTGCTGGGATTACAGGTGTGAGCCACTGCAACCCGGCCAAGAACTGAAGTTTCTTTTATGATCAGTTCAGTCCATGTAAAGGCCTGGCTAGGTCTTTGGTACTTGCTTCCATGTCTCTCTAACTTTACTCATTCAATATGAGTGTTTATTAGATCATTTTTGCCAGTGTTAATGCTTGTCATGGAGATCCAAAGTGTCATGTTCCCTAGAAGCAGAGATTGAGATGGGAATTCTTAGGCAAGTGATTTAGTAAGGGAATGCCATAAAGGTAGGAGGCATACAGTATAAGGTAGGGGAAGAAGCAAGGCAATGATGTGATTTGATGGGGCACTATGGAAAGTGAATTATACCCATACAGGTTATTCTCCCCGTTAGCAAAGATGCTGGGCTTTGATACCCCTGCCATCACCAGTGATTGGCTATGGACCACCCCGAGACCAGGGATGAGTGAAAGCCCATGCAGACTCTCCAGCTTCTCTAGGCCAAATGTATGAGCATGTGTACTGGTGAACACGGCTGTGTGATGATTTTTGTGTGCTCTGGGCACTTTTGCCTTCTAAGGGCTCCTTCCTTCATTAAACAATATATTAAAAATTAAAGTGGTGGGGCTGGGCGTGGTGGCTCATGCCAGTAATCCCAGCACTTTGGGAGGCCAAGGCTGGTGGATCATGAGGTCAGGAGATTGAGACCATCCTGGCTAACATGGTGAAACCCCGTTTCTACTAAAAAAATACAAAAACTTAGCCAGGCATGGTGGCAGGCGCCTGTAGTCCCAGCTCTTTGGGAGACTGAGGCAGGAGAATGGTGTGAACCCGGGAGGAGGAGCTTGCAGTGAGCCATGATCACACCACTGCACTCTAGCCTGGGTGACAGAGGGAGACTCC
>NW_012117877.1:1083635-1084000 GCF_000951035.1 Colobus angolensis palliatus | reverse complement strand
TTGCAGTGAGCCGAGATTGCACCACTGCACTCCAGCCTTGCCAACAGAGCGAGACTCCATCTCAAAAAAAAAAAAAAAAAAAAAAATTAGGGTGGTGATGACCCCAACATTTCATCTGAATGCCTGTGCTGAAACCCAGAGGCTGTTTCTGAACCACTGCATAAAAAAGCATTAAAAATAAATTTTATGACTGCATTGATATACATATGAATATAATCCAGGTTGGATTATATTTGTTTATTTATTTTTAGATTTTGAAAGAGATTAAAACATTTTCATGGGTTTCTAAAAGCATCATGGGACCTTGGCTTTGTGCCTACTGTGTGTAATGGATAAACTGGCCCTGTTAGTGAAGGTGGAATCAT
>NW_012117877.1:1065625-1075475 GCF_000951035.1 Colobus angolensis palliatus | reverse complement strand
GTGTTAGCCAGGATGGTCTCGATCTCCTGACCTCGTGATCCGCCCGTCTCGGCCTCCCAAAGTGCTGGGATTACAGGTGTGAGCCAGCACAGGCTTGAGCCACCGCGCCCGGCCTATGACCTTCTTTTTCTAAAGTCCATGCTCTTCTGAGACTGTACTGGGTTGAACAACAGTGTCCCCCCAAAATTTATGTCCTCCTGGAAACTCAGGATGTATCTTGTTTAGAAATAGAATCCTTGTAGATATAATTAGTTAAATTTAGGTGAATGTCCTGAATTAGGGCCCTAAATTAAATGACTGGTGTCCTTGGAAGTGGAGAGAACACAGCAGCGTCACCACCATTGACTATGGAGGCAGAGATTGGAGTGATGTAGCCAGAAGCCAAGGAAAGCCAAGTTTCCCAGCAACTATCAGAAGCTAGAAGAGAGGGAGGAACAGTTTCTTCTTTAGAGCCTTCAGAGGGGTCATGCACCTGCTGACACCTTGATGCTGGATTTCTAGCCTCCAGAGTGATGAGAGAATAATTTTTTTATTTTTTTATTTTTTTATTTTTTGAGATGGAATCTTGCTCCGTCACCCAGGCTGGAGTGCAGTGACATGATCTTGGCTCACTGCAAACTCTGCCTCCTGGGTTCTCCTGCCTCAGCCTCCCGAGTAGCTGGAACTACAGGTGCCCGCCACCACACCCGGCTAATTTTTTGTAGTTTTAGTAGAGAAGGGGTTTCACCGTGTTAGCCAGGATGGTCTCGATCTCCTGACCTCATGATCCACCCGCCTCGGTCTCCTGAAGTGCTGGGATTATAAGCGTGAGCCACCACGCCTGGCCTAAACTTTGTTGTTTTAAGTCACCTGGCTTATGGAACTTTGATATGGCAGCCCTAAAAACTAATACAAAGTATCTCTGCAAATGTCTTGTTTGAATCTTAGGCCTCTCTGGCTTTGACTATCTCCGTACAGTTGGGCCCAGACTCCTAAACTCTTTGCCCATTACTTTCTAGAGCTTGCTGTCCACTTCCCAGCACAGATATTTAATCCTGCAGTACTGAAGAGCAAGCAGAGAATTGTTCAGGTCAGAGAAGTTACCAAGGTAACTTTCACCCTACCAGAGTAGCTCCCTTCCTTCATTTCATCACACTTACTATCAGCAGTGCTGGATGCCAGAAGAAAATGTAACAATGTCTTCAAAGTTCCGAAGAAAATTATTTGTTTTTGAAGACAGGAAGAGGAGAGGAAGAGAGGTGCACTTGTTTAATATCTTTCTCTTATCCCCAATTCAGAAGGAATAGCCATAAATACCCGGTCCATAAAACTAAATCTTTCCTAGTTTTTAAGCTATTTAACAACAACAAAAAATTGGTTGAGAAATACAAGCAGGCCAGGCACAGTGGCTCACGCCTGTAATCCTAGCTCTTTGGGAGGCCAAGGCAGGTGGATCATGAGGTCAAGAGTTCAAGACCAGCCTGGCCAACATGATGAAACCCCGTTTCTACTAAAAATACAAAAATTAGCTGGGCATGGTGGTGTGCGCCTGCAGTCCCAGCTACCCGGGAGGCTGAGGCAGGAGAAGAGAATTGCTTGGACCCAGGAGGCAGAGGTTGCAGTGAGTTGAGAACACACCACCGCACTCCAGCCTGGGTGACAGAGCAAGACTGTGTATCACAAAAAAAAAAAAAAAAGAAATACATGCAGATATGAAGATGATATGCTGCAAAATCTCATAGACTTGGTTTTACTTGAGGAGAAGGACCATATCTTTTTACTCAGTGCTCAGCATCTAGTACAGTAACTGGAATATCATAATTTTCCAGCTATTGCATTGATCACCAAGCTTATTTAGCTCACGTGGGTCACTGGGCAGATGTCCGGAGCTGCAGCACATGCACAAACCCTGAAGTTGCATCATTTGAATAGGATCTTGGTTTCTTTGCTGACATGTGTGAATGAATACTTATGTTCTCCAGGTAGTACCTCCTGGTTTGATCTTGAAAACTCTTGAACAAGTCTTCAAGATCAAATACTCTCCACTTATCTGTTGATATACTTGCCCTTTAGATATAGTAATAATTCAGGAACACCAATACAAAGTCAAAATTTGACAATGGAAAATTTTTGTAAGTGATTTAACACACTTTATTTCTAGTAAGTTTTTGGATATGAAAAGTAATTTTAACGATTTACTGAGTACTTAGTATAAACCGGGACTATGCTAAGCACTGTCTATGTAGCATGTCACTTAATCATCATAAGTAGCCTGTGAGTTTGTAAATTATCATTGCTTTCTTGGTGAAAAAATTGAAATATAGATGGCTTAGTAAATACTCCTATATGTGGCAAAGGTGGGATTCAGATGGTTGCTTTCCTAAATGAAAAACACTGTGCCAGTCGGGCGTGGTGGCTCATGCCTATAATCCCAGCATTTTGGGAGGTTGAGGCAGGTGGATCACCTGAGACCAGGAGTTCGAGGCTTGCCTGGGCAACATGGTGAAGCCCTGTCTCTACTAAAAATACAAAAATGAGCCAGGTGTGGTGGCGTGTGCCTGTAATCCCAGCTACTCAGGAAGCGGAGGCAGGAGAATCACTTGAACCCAGGGGGCAGAGGTTACAGTGAAGTGAGATCCAGCCACTGCACTCCAGCCTGGGCAACAGAGTGAGACCCTGTCTCAAAAAACAACAACAACAACAACAACAAAAAACAAAACAAAAACAAAAACAAAAAACACTGTGCTGATGAAGCTGCAGCTTTAGTGTACTGAAAATCATCTAAGGGAGTTTAGGCTGGGCATGGTGGCTCACGCCTGTAATTCCAGCACTTTGGGAGCTGAGGTGGGTGGATCACAAGGTCAGAAGATTGAGACCATCCCGGCTAACATTGTGAAACCCCGTCTCTACTAAAAATATGAAAACTTAGCCTGGTGTGGTGGCGGGCGCCTGTAGTCCCAGCAACTCGGGAGGCTGAGGCAGGAGAATGGCGTGAACCCAGGAGGCGGAACTTGCAGTGAGCCGAGATTGCACCACTGCACTCCAGCCTGGGAGACAGAGGGAGATTCCATCTCAAAAAAAAAAAAAAGAAAAAGAAAAGAAAAGAAAATCATCTAAGGGAGTTTAACAAAAATGCAGATTGTTAGGTTTCACTCCTAGAGAATCAGAGTCTTAGGCTCAAGAATCTGCATCTTTACTTATAACCCCGGTGACTTGGATCAAGTGGTCCACAAACCACACTTTGAAAAGCACTGCTCTATACTATGAGATGCCAAACACACAGTGTGAATTATTTTGGATCCAACAATATTTTATTCAATACAAGTTTGCCCCTTGTGGATGTCTCGCTGTTCCAGCACCATTCATTGTAATGACCTTTCTTTCTCCACTGCGTGTGGTTTCATTTTTGTCGTAAATCAAGTGTCCATATGTACTCAAGTTCTAGGCATGACTCTCCTATTTTATTCTCTCTATATAATCCCTATCATCATCCATTGTAAACACACTTTGAGAAATTCTTCCGTGGATCAAAGGGCAAGAAACCTTGGAACACCCCATGAGTCATTTTATGAGTGGGCATAATATCAGTAAAATTTAGAGGTGGTCATTTAGAAAGCAGTGCCCGGCATTTCCTGGAATCCTCGTTTAAATACATCCATATGATCTACCAAATACAATTTCTGATATTTTCAGAAATCTGTGTATAGTTCAGTAACACCCAGGAACCACTCTTTTTCCCTCTTCATTTTCATTGCTTTCCTTCCCCAAAACCTCTTTTGCCAAATCAGTAGTACAACATTTTGGAAAACAAGTTCTTTTTTATTAAGAGTACCTTATCTCACATTCAAACATCATCAGGAAAGAAAAATAAAATATAGACTTAGTAGTATTTATCTCTCAGCTGTTGTACATTTGAACAAAGGTTTCACCTCCCAGCGATTTGCTACTGCCTCAAATAGGGTACCTGTTGTAAGTGTAGCTTGACTGAGTTCTATTTAAAAATAAGAAAAAAGGCCCGGTGTGGTGGCTCACGCTTGTAATCCCAGCACTTTGGGAGGCCGAGGTGGGCGGATGACGAGGTCAAAAGATTGAGACCATCCTGGCCAACATGGTGAAATGTCATCTCTACTAAAAATACAAAAATTAGCTGGGCATGGTGGTGCATGCCTGTAGTCCCAACAACTCAAGAGGCTGAGGTGGTAGAATTGCTTGAACTCAGGAGGCAGAGGTTGCAGTGAGCCAAGACTGCACCACTGCACTCCAGCCCAGACTGGCGACAGAGCAAGACTCTATCTCAAAAAAAAAAAAAAAAAAAGAGAAAAAACCCTCAATATATTGTACATATTTGTTCCCTGGAAAAATAGACTTCTGTTTAAATGTAGTTTAATACCAGCAAAGTAATTTTGTCAAACAAGCTCTTAAAAACAACTTTTAGGCCAGGTACGGTGGCTCACGCCTGTAATCCCAGCACTTTGGGAGGTCAAGGCAGGCTGATCATGAGGTCAGGAGTTTAAGACCAGCCTGGCCAAGATGGTGAAACCCCATCTCCACTAAAAATACAAAGCTTAGCCGGGCGTGGTGGTGGGAGCTCGTAATCTCAGCTACATGGGAGGCTGAGACAGAGAATTGCTTGAATCCGGGACACAGAGGTTGCAGTGAGCCGAGATTGCACTACTGCACTCTAGCCTGGGCGACAAAGTGACACTCCATCTCAAAAAACAAAACAAAACAACAACAACAGCAACAACAACAAAACAAAAAAATCTTATTTTTATAATATTATATAAAACAAGTTAAAAAGATTGCATTTGTGATGAATCACAGGTGAGGAAACTGAGGCACACAGCTGTGAAATTACTTAGCTAAAACCATGAAGGAAATTGTATAAACAACAGGAGATTTCACTGCATTGCTTTTCAGTGAGTTCTGAGGTTGGAGGCAGTCACCCAGCTGGATTCCCAGGGAGGGCAGCAGCTTTCCATTAGAAATAGTTCAGACTCGCAATACCAAGTTTCCATTTATATCTGTAGTTGTGGATAGTCAAGTGGTGACCCAGCTGGTCACAGGAAAAGCGTGTGGGCTAAATGAAGGGTTGCTATTCGGATGATTACAGTATCACCACCTCCAATTCTGAACACTAATACCTCAACAGCACAGAAGGGACTTTTTGTTTTGTTTTGTTCTTCAGTGTAGGGGGTGTGATGGCCTCAGAATGAGCCATGTTATGTGGTATATACCATTTCTCCATTCTCTGTCAGTAAGAAGCCCAACAACTAAGTGTTGAAGGAATTTCAATTACTCTATAGCCAACTGCCAAGCACGTGGGACCTCAGCTGATGAACTGGTGATCAACTGGGGAGAAGCAAATAGGTTTGGAGACCTTAGAAGTCACCCATAGCTACCATGCTAATGGCAGAAGTGCATGGGCCCTCCTCTTTCTGCTCAGACAGCATATTCTCTACTTTTCTTTTTTTTTTTCTTTCTTTTTTTTTGAGACAGGGTCTCACTCTGTCACCCAGTCTGGAGTGCAGTGGCATGATCTTGACTCACTGCAACCTCTGCTTCCCAGGCTTAAACAATCCTCCCACCTCAGCCTCCCGAGTAGCTGGGATTACAGGCATGTGCTACCATGCCTGGCTAATTTTTGTATTTTTAGTAGAGATGGGGTTTCGCCATGTTGACCAGCTGGTCTCAAACTCCTGGGCTCAACTGATTCACCTGCCTCGGCCTCCCAAAGTGCTGAAATTACAGGCGTCAGCCACTGTGCCCAGCTTCTCTACCTTTTGAGCATAATTAGCTGAAAATTTCCTCCAGTAGTGTGCATAATTATTCCAATGACCGGTACTTTCTGCTAGTCTAGTCATATTTTATTGTCATATTAGAAATAAAGGTCATTATGTTAATGGTTGAAGTGGATGTTTTTGTTAGCCATTGTCCCTGACGGGGGAGTGGGCAGTGCTGGGGAACAGGATGGTGAGTCATATCTGTAAGAGAAAAGGGAATTCCCTTTGAACATATTTCTCAAGCTTCCCTGATAATATGGGTTACCTGCAGTGTTGGTTAAACATACAGATTTCCAGGCTTTTTCTTTGGAGATGCTGATTCAGTAAGATTGAGATACGTCCCTGGAACATGTATTTTTAACAACCATGTGATTTTTGTCATTAGAGAAGTGTTGGAAGCACTACCCTATGAAGTATGATTTTGAAAAAGTGGTCAGAGACCGGGAGTCCCTGATTCCCAAATATCCACCATCATTGCCTTAGAGTATGTGTCTCTATCTTACCACTTTCTCAAACCTCTACTGTCTACCTCCCACTAATTACCATTCAGTCCCACCTGGTTGTCTTATTCTTACCTCTAATTTATCGTGTCCTCATCATTTCACCTCTGTCAACAATTTGCATTCCATTTCAAGTCATACCCATTCTACACACTGAGTCACAGTGGCATGAAGTGATTTGCTAGTCCACCCTATATCATGCTCTTCAAACCTTTTTACGTTTCCAACATTGCATTTTCTGCATAGACTGCCTTCTCTCACTATTCAGCCCATTGCACTTCTGTTTCTTCTTCAAGAGTTCATACATCATTTCCTTAGGGAAAGCTGGCTAACCATATGCAGAAACATGAAACTGGACCCCTACCTATCACCATAGACAAAAATTAACTCAAGATGGATTAAAGACAAATGTAAGACCTCAAACTATAAAGCTTCTAGAATAAGATCTAAGAAATCCCCTCTGGACATCAGCCTTGACAAATAATTTATGACCAAGTCCTCAAAAGCAATTGCAGCAAAAATAAAAATTGACAACTGAGACCTAATTAAACTAAAGAGCTTCTGCACAGAAAAAAAGAAAAAGAAAAAGAAAAAAAAATAACTATCAAAAGAGTAAACAGACAACCGACAAAATGGCAGAAAATTCTCAAACTATGCATCTGATAAAGGATTAATATCCAGAATCTATAAAAAATTTAAATCAACACACAAAAAAACCATAAATCCATTAAAAAGTAGGCAAAGGACATGGACAGATACTTCTTAAAAGAAGACATACAAATGGCCAACAAAAATATAAAAAAATGCTCAGCATCACTAATCATCAGAGAGGTTCAAATCAAAACTAGAATGAGATACCATCTCACATCTGGCAGAATGGCTATTAGTAAAAAGTAAAAACACAACGGATGGTGTCAAGGCTGTGGGGAAAAGGGAACACTTATATACTGTTGGTGGGAATATAAATTATAGGTAAGTGCAAAAGTAACTGCAGTTTTACTGCAATGGCAAAAACCTCAGTTACTTTTGCACCAACCTAATAGTTAAGCCACTGTGGAACCAATTTGGAGATTTGTCAAAGAACTGAAAGTAGAGCTATCATTTGACCCAGCAATCCCATTACTGAATATATACCCAGAGGAAAATAAATCTAAAATAATCTAAAATAAATCTAAAAAGACACATGCACTCATATATTCATTGCAGCACTATTCATAGTAACAAAAACATGGAATCAACTTGGGTGTCCATCAATGGTGGACTGGATAAACAAATCACGGTTATAGTCCCAGCACTTTGGGAAGTCAAGGTGGGCGGATCACGAGGTCAGGAGTTCGAGACCAGCCTGGTCAACATAGTGAAACCCCGTCTCTACTAAAAATACAAAAATTAGCTGGGCATGGTGGTGCACACCTGTTGACCCAGCTACTCGGGAGGCTGAGGCAGGAGAATCACTTGAACCCGGGGGGCAGAGGTGGTGGTGAGAGATCATGCTACTGCACTCCAGCCTGGGTGACAGAGCAAGACTCCATCTCAAAAAAAAAAAAAATGTGGGACATATACACCATGGAATACTATGCAGCCATAAAAAGAACAAAATCAGGTTCTTTTCAGCAATGTGGATGCAGCTGGAGGCTATTATCCTAAGTGAATTAATACAGAAACAGAAATCCAAATGCTGCAGGTTCTTACCTGTAAGAGGGAGCCGAACATTGGGTACTCATGGACACAATGGGACGCAGATGAGAACAATAGACACTGGGGACTCCAGAAGGAGGGTGGAAGGGATGGGGCAGGGGCTGAAGAACTTCCTGTTGGGTACTATGTTCACTCTCTGGGTGATGAAATCATTTATACCCTACACCTCAGCATCACGTAATATAACCATGTAATAAAGCAGCACATGTACCCACTGAATCGAAAATAAGAAATAGAAAACAAAAAATAAATGAAACTGAAAATAAAATAAAAGGAAGTCTTCTGCAGCTCCTCCAGGAGGAGTTAATTCTTGCCTCTGTCTCCTGACACTTTGGATTTCTCTTGTCTAGAATGCAGGGTGTATTGTAATTATTTGTTTTCTTGTCTGTGTCTCTCAGTAGGCAGCATGCGTAGGGACAATGCCTTCATCTTTATATTCCAGTGCCTAGCAGAGTATACAGTGCGAATTTTAGAGATATTTGCTGAGCAAACTTTAGGCTTAATAACTTTATTGAATGATTACTATCAGATAAAAAGATATGGGTTAATTCAAAGGAAAAAAGTCATATGAAAAAGACACATGTACACATATGTTTATAGTAGCACAATTTGCAATTACAATGATATGGAACCAATCTAAGGGCCTATCAAGCAATGAATGGGTAAAACAAAATATATTATATATACACCATAGAATACTACTTAGCCCTGAAAAGGAACGAAATAATATTTTTTGCAGCATCTTAAATGGAGCTGGAGGCCATTATTCTAAGTTAAGTAATTCTGGAATGGAAAACCCAGTATCACATATTCTCCCTTATAGGGAGCTAAGCTATGAAGATTCAAAGGTATCAGAATGATATAATGGACTTTGGGGACTCAGCGGGGAAGGGTTGGAAAAGGGTGAGGGATAAAATACTGCATATTGGGTTCTGTGTACACTACTTTGGGGACAGGTGCACCAAAGTCTTAGAAATCACCACTAAAGAATTTATCCATGTAACTAAAAACACCTGTACCCTTATTGAAATAAAAGCTATTGAAATAAAAATGGGCCTGGCGTGGTGGCTCACGCCTGTAATTCCAGCACTTTGGGAGGCCAAAGCAGGCGGATCACGAGGTCAGGAAATCGAGACCATCCTGGCTAACACAGCAAAACCCCGTCTCTACTAAAAATACAAAGAATTAGCCTTTCGTGGTGGTGGGCGCCTGTAGTTCCAGCTACTCGGGAGACTGAGGCAGGAGAATGGCGTGAACCCGGGAGATGGAGCTTGCAGTGAGCCGAGATTGCACCACTGCACTCCAGCCTGGGCGACAGAGAGAGACTCCTTCTCAAAAATAATAACAATAATAATAAAATAAGTAAATAAAATAAAAATGAAAACGTTATGGGTTTATTTATGTAACTCCAGGTATTCATTCATTCATGGGTCCATTTATTTATATGCTAAGCATGTAAGTGGAGAGATGCCTATTTTTTACTTAACATTTTTTTCTTCTTTTTCTTTTCTTGGGTTAACTTCAGCCTGAATAGAAACAAATATAAACTAATTATATAATGAATGAAAGATTTGCTGCAGTGAAATAGTGCCAAGAAGGACACGCATTGGGGACAGTGGAAGTATATAGAGTGTGGGGTGAGTGCTGCTGATGAAAAGAAATGGTCTAGGGAAAAGGGGAGTGCAGAGCCTTCCAGGCCCAGGAAACAGTCTGCTCAAAGACCTGGGGTGGAAGGGAGCATAGTCAGACTGGGAACCTTAAGACAGTGTGTCTGGAGCAGAGAGAGCAAGTGGACCTATGTCCAGAAGAAAGACTGTTTCCCAGAGCACACAGATTCTCACAGGCCCTTTTAGGAAGCTTTGTCTTTATCTTTTTGTTGTTGTTGTTGTT
>NW_012117877.1:1058149-1063692 GCF_000951035.1 Colobus angolensis palliatus | reverse complement strand
CCCCTCCCCTCTCCTTTCCTTTTTCTTCCTTCTTTTCACGGTTAATCAAAAGCCTTTAATGAGACAGGGCCACAGACCTGATCACTCAACATCTGATATAAGGAAGGGGGAGGTTAAATACATGTGCACGGTGTCAATGAGTCATAGGCCACAGCCAATATTCAGGAGTGTGTTGGATGGGTCTACATGATCCCTATGGACTACTAATCATGGGGGCTCCATGCAGGGGCAGGACCAGGTGGGATGGGGGTGTCCCAGTGCCTGCTGCATAGCTCTCTGGGGCTGTGGCTTCCTCTCAGCTCAGCAGGCTGCAGGGTTTGCCTGCACCAGGACACTCACTGGTTTTATGGCAGGAGGCAGAAACCGTGGAAGAAGCGAGTGGGAAACAGAGCACACAGCTGACTTCACAGTAGTGGATACTGGTGACACTTCATGGCTGTGACCCAGAATGAACTAACACACGCAGGGACACAGGGCGTCTGTGCATGACCAGGTCTCTGTCCATGACCAGGCGGTCAGCAGAAGGACTTCTGCACCTCACTATGCAATAAGCCTTTGTGTTTCTTTCTTTCTTTTTTTTTTTTTTGAGACGGAGGCTGGCTCTGACACCCCGGCTGGAGTGCAGTGGCCGGATCTCAGCTCACTGCAAGCTCCGCCTCCTGGGTTTACGCCATTCTCCTGCTTCAGCCTCCTGAGTAGCTGAAGTACAGGCGCCCACCACCTCGCCCGGCTAGTTTTTTGTATTTTTTTAGTAGAGACGGGGTTTCACCGGGTTAGCCAGGATGGTCTCGATCTCCTGACCTCGTGATCCACCCGTCTCGGCCTCCCAAAGTGCTGGGATTACAGGCTTGAGCCATCGCGCCCGGCAAGCCTTTGTGTTTCAACAGACATCTGAAATTCACTTTTCAGGAACAAGTTATTTGTGTAAGGTAAGGCTTTCATTAGAATATCAGTACGGCTAATATTAAAATAGTGCTTTCTTATCTTCCACCAAATTCTCCAGACTGCTTTATTTGTCCCATTGCTCAGCAAATTCCTAGTTGTTGGAAGGGAAATGAATGGAGAGAGTCCCTGTTGAGGTTTTGGGCTGAGAGTGGTTTTTCCAGATTATTCCATGATAATTTGAAATTTTCACTCTCTGCATGATGGGGGCACATTTCCAGTGTATGCTTTCCATGATGATTATTCTTATTTCCCTTTAGGGTGTTCCCCACTGTGCCCTGTGGATTTCTACATTACTTTCAAGTTTGGCAATTGTGCCTCATGGAATCAATTGGTGACATGGCAAATCTTGTATTAAAAATAGTTTTTAAATGAATAAAACCATTCTATTAGGAAATGTAACTACATTATTTTCTCACAGATTCACCAGAGATGTCATAGATCTTCTTTGGGATTTCAATAAATTAAAAAATCACCACCTATGGATAAATATGTCATTATTCAAGCCACCACACTAACCAAAAACCGATCTGCCCATTTTTTTAACCTTTTCCCCTGAGAGATGGTCAAGTTCTATGATTCACCAAGTAGAGTCTTAAGTCAGGGGACAGTAAACAGTAGTTCAAATCTGGCTAGCAGAATTTCTCTGTAAATACATTTTTATTAGAAATTAGCCATGCCATTTGTTTAAAGGACTGGCTATGGCTGCTTTTATGCTACAGCATCAGAGCTGAGTAGTTGCCACAGAGTCTGATGACCCACAGCACTGACAGCTTTGACTATCTGACCCTTTACAGAAAATATTTGCTGATATTGGACTAAGATATGTTTCTATATATTCTTTGGCCATTAGTTAGGCTTGAACTCCTTGAAAGCACAGACTATCTCCTATTTCCCTTTGTATCTTCAGTGCACATCACACTATGTCTTGTTGGAAAGAAGAGCTCAGGTTCAAATGAAGGAAAGGAACCTAATCGAGCTGTAAAAATAATCATGGGCGCCCCTCTCAAAATCTTAAATATTACAGGAAAGAATCATTGAAAACCAGCCATTGGGTGATTTTAAAATTTAATTAATCAATTAATTAATTTTTTGAGATGGAGTTTAGCTCTGTTGACCAGGCTGGAATGCAGTGGTATGATCTTAGCTCACTGCAACCTCCGTCTCCTGGACTTAAATGATCCTCCCACCTCAGCCTCCCAAGCAGCTAGGACTACAGGCACATGCCACCACACCTGGCTAATTTTTGTATTTTTAGTAGAGACAAGGTTTTACCATGTTGCAGAGGCTGGTCTCGAACTCCTGACTTCAAGTGAGCCACCCACCTTGGACTCTCAAAGTGCTGGGATTACAGGTGCGAGCCATCGTGCCTGGCTGAATGATTTTTTTAATAACGACAATTTTAGATTGATTCTCAGAAATATCTGTGTCAATAGGGCAGACTCTGCTCTTGGTGCCCTCCAAAGGGTTGCCTGTGTTCTCATTCCAGCAATCCAGGGATGGGAAGAGATCAATGCAACTTTTGCTTTACAAAGAGAATTTTCATGCCTAATCTCCCAAAAGTATTTCTAAGGACGCCCCAGTGTCAGGTGCTGGGCAGCATGGCCAAGAAATAGCTAAGCCAGGATGCTAGGGATAGTTGTATTCTCCACTCACTCTCCAGCAGGCAAATTCTGTTTCGCAATTTGTTATTACATGAAAAAAAGGAAGTGTTTGGGAAGCAATGTAGCCTGCACTCTGTACTTTTTCTACCCTTGTTTGAATGCTCTTGGTTGACTTTGCCTACAATGTAAATTTGAGAAATGACTGGAATGTAATTTTTTTAAATTGATGTATTTAATGCCTTGTTTGAGTAAGCATTGGAAAGGGCTCAGAAAAGGTAATCTTGGGTAGTTTCCTTAATATCCAAGCCAAAGGTGGCAAATACATAGCAAGTTTGTTATCAGTCTGACCCCTTTCCTCCCTTCTCCTACCAGATGTCACTAACAGATCACTGCATTTTTTTTTTTTTTCACACAGACCCTTAGAATCCTTAAAATGTGCCCAGATAGCCGCCATTATTAGAATTGGCACATGAGGTGAACTTACCTTCCCAAGCTGATCTTACGTCTTTCTAGGTGTGAGAATCTTAAGTGATGTAAGTCACATTTCAGTTGGATTTGCATACGTTTTCAGCTAGATTTTAGTTAGATTTTCACAAAAAGCGTTACCATCTTAATTGTTTGTGAGGTTCAATTAGGCAAAAATTATGTATTTCAAGGCAACACTAGATAAAACTTGATGCTTTTTGAGCCCTCGTCTTGGTCCTGGCAGGTGATTTAGGGCCTTGGAAAGGAAGAAATCTCATATTCTGTGTCTAAATTATGTTAAAACTGTTCAGACATCCAGTTTCCAAGGTCCCTGAGAGAAAACACACATACAGACACATGTGCACATGTGCATGCAACAATGAATTAAGGAGAAAAGAATTAAACCTGTCTTGGCCTCAGTTTCCAATTTGTAAAGTGACAAAGCAGACGAGGTTTCTCAGTCAGACTGGAAAGTTCTCCAAGGTCACTTCCAAGAGTGTAGCAGACATCTCACCTCCTCTTGTCCGTATTAGCCCTTCATGGACAGTGAGATTAAAAACACAGGTTGCTCTCCAGTGAAACTTTAATTGCAGAGCTTTAATTAGAAAAAGAAACAAAATACTCTTAGATTCTGTTTTTTTAATTTTATTTTTAATTGTGTTTTTATTGTTTCCATTTTATTTCAAAAGAGAAATGAAAACTTCAAGTTTCCAAAGAGCTGCACACATTTCTTCCCCATACAACTGCTTTAGCAGGTTAACCTAAAACAATTTCCTAAAATGTACTTTTAATGAGAAACTCCAATCTCCGAAATTTGTCTTGAACATTTTTTTTTTTTCTTCAGACCTCTTATAGGAATCTGGAGTTTCCATACCTCAGTGCCAAGAACATAGCAAAGGAATTTGACTCAATTTAGTAATTACCTTGTGTTAGTCTAGCTCAGAGTTGTTTTGCTCTTAATGGCTTAGGAGAGCCATTTGGATACTTTGATTCCAGCAATACAGTTCCAATGGGAAGGTGGGTGAATGGCCATGTAATGTTTAGCTTATTATAATGGCCATAGCCAAAGCTTTTGCAGAGTAAATTTTTACCAGACTTGGACTAAGGATGGGTCATTGTGGAGGAAAGCATGAGAAAATAGGAGGGAGAAAATAAGGCTGGGAGAGTCCTTTCCCTCTCCAAATTAGGCCCCAGGATTATAGTGGACATTTGTTTTAGTCCTTTCTCATAGCCAGAGGGAAAGGTTTCCCCAGAGTTCTCCCCATGTGCTTCCAAGATCCTGACGCATCCTTACTGTATTAGTCAGTGTTCTCCAGAAAAACAGAACCAGTAAGATATATATAAGCTATGGCCTGAGAACCAAAGGGCCCCATGGTATAAGTCTCAGTCTGAGGGCAGGAAAACATTGATGCCCCAGCTCAGGCAGGAAGGTAGAAAAAAGGGGCAAATTCTTCTTTCCCTCATGTTAACTCATAAAATTAACCATACACCAAGGCTTCACAGTGGAGCATGTACATTAAACCACAGATTCTAAAACTATCTATGGTGAAGGACTCCCCACCCCTGCCTCCACTGTGGATTGATACTTGTGTAAAATACAACAAAAATGAATCAATGAAAAAAATGACACACAAGACTGGGCATGGTGGCTGACGCCTGTGGTCCGTGCACTTTGGGAGGCCGAGAAGGGTGGATTATGAGGTCAGGAGATCGAGACCATCCTGGCTAACACGTCTCTACTAAAAATACAAATAATTAGCCAGGCGTCATGGCGGTTGCCTGTAGCCCCAGCTACTTGGGAGGCTGAGGCAGGAGAATGGTGTGAACCCAGGAGGCGGAGCTTGCAGTGAGCCGAGATCGTGCCACTGCACTCCAGCCTGGGTGACAGAGCAAGACTCCATCTCAAAAAAAAAAAAAAAAAAAAAGACACACACACAAAAAGACATACAGAATATAAGCCTCAATTTTTTATTATCAGATTGAATTGCCCTTTCAAATTGCAGTAAAACTTCTAACCACTCTCAATTTCTATATTCATCTTGTCACACACAGTCACAAAATGTGTGGACAGGGACTGGTCCACAGATCACGCTTTGAGTAACCTGACTTAGCTAGACCATTAGTGCTTTCTGGTTACCAGTGATTATTTCAGGAGTATTCTTATAACCTAAGCTGGTCCTGGACCCTCAAAGTTGGGACTTTACTTGGGAATGCCAGGACAATGATTCTCCTTTCTCCTGGCTGGATGCGTCTTTGGCCACCAGAGACATGGGCTGAGAATGAGTGAATACTAAGAAGGCAGATCCAAGGAAGAGTAAGTGAGAAGCTGGATCTACTCCTCTATTGTGGAGAAATAAAAGCCCATAAGTTAACATTTTTGTATAAACCAGAATTCATCTGGTTTTGTGTTATTGCCTGGAGAAAGAGTATTATGTGATACAGTAATTCGTTTGTATGTTTCCCCACGGACTGTCACCAGCTTCTATTTGTCAGTCATCTTTCCAAAACACAGAGCTGAGTGTGCTGTTCTTA
>NW_012117877.1:1052566-1058032 GCF_000951035.1 Colobus angolensis palliatus | reverse complement strand
TTTCACAATTGGGTCCCCTTCTACTTTTTCAGCCGATTTTTTTGCTAGGCTCATGCTCAGGCACATATCTTATGCTTTAGTTTGACCAGACATGCACTTTTCTAGATATTGTAGATTTGTTCATGTTCTCTGTGTGGATTGCCTTTCCCCTTTGGACACCCTCTTCTGACTTACTAAGAATAGAACCTCAAAAATATAAGGTGTTTATTACTTCTTTTTTTTTTTGAGTTGGAGTCTGGCTGTGTCGCCCAGGCTGGAGCGCAGTGGTGCGATCTCGGCTCACTGCAAGCTCTGCCTCCCGGGTTCAAGCCATTCTCCTGCCTCAGCCTCCCGAGTAGCTGGGACTACAGGCGCCCGCCACCATGCCCGGCTAATTTTTATATTTTTAGTAGAGACACGGTTTCACTGTGTTAGCCAGGATGGTCTCCATCTCCTGACCTCGTGATCTGCCCTCCTCGGCCTCCCAAAGTGCTGGGATTACAGGCGTGAGCCACCGCGACCATGCCCGGCTAATTTTTTATATTTTTAGTAGAGACACGGTTTCACTGTGTTAGCCAGGATGGTCTCCATCTCCTGACCTCGTGATCTGCCCTCCTCGGCCTCCCAAAGTGCTGGGATTACAGGCGTGAGCCACCGCGCCCGGCTAGGTGTTCATTACTCTTAAATGTTAATTATTACACGTCATCATTCTGGCTGATTTCAAGGGCTAAGTTTGAGAGTGTTGGCAAGAGGGCAAAGTGAGGCACCCAGAGACTTGATGAAAAGTGCATTTAGACCCCAAAGCTCTCATTTCGTAGAGATTGTAATATGGTTGGTTGTACTACAAAAATCTCAGAGAGCAACAAGCTTAGACAAAATGTAACTTCATTGCCGTGTCTACTGAGTATCCTCAAATGGCAGCATATTACTGTAGTAGAGTTTTTGGAAAAGACTCCTCCTTGGAGACAATATGACCAAGTGCAGTGTGAAATCCAAGAACAGACTCTGGGTGGCGATGTAGGTAAATTGGGAGGATGTCATGGGGTAGTGGTGAGACAGTCCCACTCTACTATAAGCCACCTCTGCCACCTCCCAAAGGCTGTCTAAAATCCTCTGGTAAGAGCTTATTACAAGGCTTGGAGGTAGATGTATGTAGAATGTGTGAAATGTTTTCCTGGGAGGGATGACATTTTAAACTTTAATTTTATACATTACTGGGAGTCATATGTAATATAGTTCTTGAAAGCAAGTATAGGAAAAAAAAAATGCTATAAAGACAATGATGCTAAGTGTGGAAAGAAAAAGTTACCTAAGAGGTGATAGAGTACCAAAAATAGCTTTTCGTTACTTCTCAAATTTGTTAGCATTTAATGGGCAAAGTGAATATTCTTAGCTATACAACTGCTTTAATTTTAGGATTAGGGGATACTTTTAATTTTACAAAATTACGTGTTAATATTGTTTAAAGTAGAAGCATTGAGAATGTAGAGAATTTATTCATCAGGGCTCTAATATTTACTTGCTGTCTGATCTAGAGAAGTCACTTACCCTCTCTGAGCTTTGGTTGAGCATTGATAAAACAGGCATAATATTCAGAGAAAATCTAAGTGCCTGTTACAATAAAAACAAATTAAAAGAGAAAAAAACAAAAACAGGCACAATACCTGACCTGCTAACCTCATAGGTTGTGAAAATGCACTGAGAGGGCTGGAAGTAGAATTCTTTATAAAGTAGACAAATTTATTGTTTATAGTTGGTGCTAGTGCAGAAAGGATAAGTGGTGTGAAGCACTGCCACTCAGTGTCAATGGAATTTACTGTTGATGGTACAAAAAAAGAAAATAAATATATCTCTAGTCTCTTGTTCCTTTAAATTTTGAAGGAGCTTCTACCAGGTTCAGAAAGGGAATTCAGTAAAAAAGCCTTTTTACTGAAACTTCTTGAAGCTTTCAACGGTGGGTACACATACATTTGTAAAGACATCCAGCCAATGAATGACATTTTAAAAGAGAGAAGCTGTTCTTTGACCATCTTCTCAAAGAATTATTAATTTGTATCAGAAAATTGGAGAGGGTGCACGTGCAGGGATTCTTTGCTAAAGAGCATGATGTGTCTGAGGAGTTATGACCCACAGTATCTGATCTGTTCCAGCGATCGCTTGGAGATTGTAACTGCTGGGGGTGAGAGAAACTCTTCTGTATGTTTGTATAGCTCTTGAGCTATGTAGAACTAATTACTCTAACTGCACTAGGAGGTGAAGGGCAGAGCCCGTGGCTTACAAATGCTTGTGTCTCCTAGTTCCCAGCAGTAAATATTTATTAAGCGAAAACTTGGCTGAGGCTGCATATCAAAGAGAGGAGAAAGGGGCATCTCTTGGCAGATTTTATCCTCAAGGCAGGTTACCTGCTCCTGTATAATTGAAAGGAGACCTGGCCTGAGTTGAAGGCTGTCTTACCCCTTCAGAAGAGATCAAGTAGCAGTGGTGGCCCATAGGTGTCAAATAAAGGGCTTCATAGTTTAAGAAAGACATGAGAAGTTAAGAGCCAGTTCAGAGGACAGCTGTCATGATAAAGAGTTTAGAAAAGAATGTGTAGGAAGATGGGTCAGGGATGGGGGATATTGGGATCATTTAAATCTGACAAGAGGAGCCTGAATAAAGTATGACAGGTAGTTGGTATTTGGACATTTGCAGAAGTGATTATATAGAATATAGAGCAGATGTTCTCAAGTTTTTTTTGGATGCCAAGGCACCCAGGAAAAGATGATATTTACATGGCCCACAGTATAATCAGGTGAGGTTGCTTAAGACTCCATTCTGTTCTAAGGCTTTGACATGCCTGGGTCCCACTCTGCTACCAAAGACTGATGGCATCAGTAGTATCATCCAAAAGACCACCAAGATGGCTAAATAGTAGAAAGGAGAGCCTAATTGCTCTCATCAGTTTGCAAGCCAGTAAGGGAAAGCATCCAGTGTGTACTGAAGGTGCTCTGTGTTGGAATAGGGGAAGGACAGGTTGGGTTTTATATTCATATTCATACATATTCAACAAGTTTGGGGGAAAAGCTATACATATTATTGTCGGAGCCGGGCACACTATAATGAGTGAACATACGTAATATACATCCCATGTTCACTTTGGAATGGGGTTTAGCACTAAAATGAGGTAGAATTTGGCCCTTTACATCATAAGGTGAACTACAGGACACAAATGTGGTTTGTGTGCCACCTCTATAAGCTGGTAGAAACTGGCAGTCTAATATTAATAGCTTATCAGAAAAGAATGTTTGTAAGGCCGGTCATCTGTCCAGTCAGAGCTGATAGCTGGTTTGGTTAGAGGGAGTTTAATTATAGTAAGTTAGAAATTTGCCATGCCATCCGGGCCCTGAACCCTCCACCCATAGGTAACTTTGTTTCCTTAACCTTAGGGTTAGTCTTAGTTGATAAAGGGGCATCTATTTTGGTTTCTTAGATCACAATAGCTTAGGGCACTGTAACCTATCCCTGGTTTAAGGGAGTTGCATACTTGTTACCAAATTGATGTAGAGGGTTGGATCTGTCTGTGTTTGAGGTAGAGTTAGAAAATGTGGGGTCAAAATGACAAATAAGGGATTGAAATAAAAGGAGGAACTAATTGATTCTGGATTTGAAAATACTGATTGATTTGTCACAGGATGGGTGTGTGGGTGTGTTTGTAAAGAAAATAACTTTTATCTGAGGACCGTGAGTCCTCTTAAATGATCAGGCTTAGAGAGACATTATAATGAGGCAGGAATCATGGTCCTACTTCCTCCTTGAGGTATGTATTCATCTCTTGAAACTGTTTGCTATTGCCACATGGAGCTATACATTAACCAAATGATGCCACACCTGACACTATAACCCACACCCTATAGCTTAACAGTGTATAGCCAATCACTAACCAATGTCATTTCTGTAAACCAATGAGAATTCCTGATAACAACTTGGTATCAGCCCACTCCTTGTCCCCTTTATTGACTTTTAAAAACCCACTTGTAACTGCTGCTAATTGGAGTGTATATTTAGGGCGACTTGCATCTGTGTTCCCAGGTTGCAATCCATCCAGCTTGACCCAAATGAACTCTCTACTTTGATAAAAGAAACACTTCAGCCAAATTAAATTTAAAGGAATTTAATTGAGCAATGAATGATTCATGAATCCGGCAGCCTCCAGAATCACAGCAGATTTACAGAGACTCCAGGGGTGCCTGTGGTTAGAACAAATTTATAGACAAAAAGGTAAAATGACACACAGGAATTGGAAGTGAGGTACAGAAACAATGAGATTGGTTATAGCTTGGCATTTGCCTTATTTGAATGCAGTTTGAATGTTCAGCAGGCTATGAGTGGTTGAAGTATGTCCGCTGGGATTGGCCAACACTCAGCTGTTGTTACAGGTGCATACTATTGAGCTAGGTTTTCAATTTTTCTGACTATTAAGCTAGATTACAGTTCATCTATGAGGACTCAAATATAGAAATGTGGAGTCCTTCTCAGGCCATATTTAGTTTGCTTTAAAAATTCCCCCCTTTTGGTCATTTTCTCAATTTTGAGAGATTGATGTTACTATCACGATTGTAAATGTACTTATACGGTTTTGAAACCACTGGGAAAGAGAAAAACAGTGGGTTTTGCAAGGAGAGAATAAAGACTGAGTGTAGGGTACCGCCTTACACTGGAGCACCCTGTTTACAGGAGAAAAGCAAAACCCTGTCTGCTATAGGATCAATTTTTTTTTTTTAAAGCTTTAGTTTGATTATGTCACATTTAGCATGAGTGACTTCATTTTCATTTGGTTTCGTTTGGTTTTTTGGGGCCAAGTGCATGAGCTCAGTCCAAAATAATGGCTTCCCATAATTTTATTTAAAAAAAATTTCCCCCTCTTTGGCCAGGTTCTCATGTAAGTGAGAATGTGACCAACACTTAGGGCCTTAGTGCCACTCTCAGTTACCATCACTTTGGTTTCTGGTCTCAGCATGTTATTCATAGGTTATGGTGTCCTCGTAGTCACACATTTCTTTCACCTTTTCCATTCCAGTTGAAGAGAGAACATTTGGTGTTCTAGAGATGGCTGCATGCAAATATTTAAAACTTTTGAGAGAATACACCACACCAGGGAGACTGTTAGGACTACTGGGAGGATAATACCAAGAGTTTGGAGTGTGACCCTTACCCAGGTCCCCCATACACCAAATGACATAAAATTAAATAGATTAAAGAATGACCCGGCTGAAGAGTCTACTCATGTGACCAAGTAGATTTTCCATTAATCCCCTGAAACTGAATTTTTATAATCTAAATTTGATGTGTTTCTCCATAGGCCACGATGTCAGCAGCTGCACAGGCACTTTTCTGTTTAGCCGGTTGTATTATTTAGCATAACTTTCAGGAGAGAATTTAAAGTCTGTTGTGTAATGATAGCCTTTAAAGTAAAATTTGCTGTAGAACCTATTATGAGGGAGACATTTC
>NW_012117877.1:1038921-1052516 GCF_000951035.1 Colobus angolensis palliatus | reverse complement strand
TCTGACGTGCCCTAAACATTTCTGGCATAAATGCTTTTTCATAAATTCTTTCATGACTTACACAGACCATGTACAACATATTTAGACTTTCTGACTTGCCCTAAATATCCCTCTTTTTAAACAACCAGTCATTTTACTTCAGGACAAGAATTTACCATATGACATCCTTTCTTATATAAAATCTCTTTTCTTTATAACCTTCTTTGCATAGCTAAGGGGCATGGTTAATTCCATAAATCTCCAGGCCTTATTTAGAACATAACATCTCCAAAATAAATTGAACAATTTTCAAAAGTCAAAGTAGCTTATGATCTTAAAGCATTTAGCAAACCTAATATCCAACCTGCACAGTTTAGACAATATGTCTGTATTTATTTATTTATTTTTGAGATGGAGTCTCTCTCTGTCGCCCAGGCTGGAGTGCAGGGGCATGATCTCGGCTCATTGCAACCTCTGTCTCCTGGGTTCACACCGTTCTCCCTCCTCAGTCTCCCGAGTAGCTGGGACTACAGGCGCCCGCCACCACGCCTGGCTAATTTTTTTGTATTTTTAGTAGAGATGGGGTTTCACCATGTTAGCCAGGATAGCATAACTTTCAGAAGAGAATTTAAAGTCTGTTGTGTAATGATAGCCTTTAAAGTAAAATTTGCTGTAGAACCTATTATGAGGGAGACATTTCTAATTATTGTTTCTTTTATTCTAAGTCACAGAAAAAGAAACTAACAAATGATGTCCTTCTAGAAGAGTGAAGGCCTCCTGGCAATGTTCTCTTTAACCCATGATGTATGTTAAAAGGAGTTTTGACTGATTATGAAGCAATGTATGAACCACTAACCTTTCTCACTTACATTGGGCTTTCATCTTCTATCTATTAAAGTACAAGTTTATTCACATATAAGGCTGGCTGCAAAATCATTCACAAATAAATGTATACCCTGTAAGTTTACATAATAGCCCTTTTTTTATTTCTATTGTTCATAGAGGCATAAACACAGAAAAAGTATTCAAAGACAAGAGTCTCGTGATTGTAGAATTCTTGATCCGTGATCTTGGGAAAAGCTGTTCACATCAGGGATGCCATCTTCTTCTGGGGAGAAAGTGTCCTGGTTAGTTTTACCTTGAGGGTTCCAATGGATATACAGTTCTAGGAGTGTGGCGGAACCCTTCTCAGTTGTGAGATTATGAACCCAAGGTTCAAGGCTCCAGTTTTGCTGTAGTGTGGATGGCAAGGACAGTCTTTCTCTGATAGTCTCAGAATATCCAATCTTCAGGTTCTAGACTGTGAAGGGATTGTCCTCAGTGAACCATAAAAACCTTTCTTTACCTGGTGAAAATACACTGTAGCATAATAATCTACTGTTGTAACATCAGCCCTCTTGCATGGGAAGGCTTTTATACAACGAGAAAACATGCATTGAAAATGACAATTGAATGAAATCCCTTTATAAATGTTTATATGGCCCATCAAGTAGCCAAATGTACCTGAAGCTTTGATTGTCTTCCCAGGAATATGGAACCAAACATTGGTTTTAAGCTATTTCTGCAATTTACAAGTCATCACATCAATATATTCAATTTGGGTTATCTTTTCCATGATGAGTCATGGAATGCAGAGCCTTTAATAACAAAAGCTTTAAGGACTCAGGAAGGACAAGGCAGCTGTCCTGCTTCTTCATGAGTCCATGCTTAACAATGGACTTATGTCCTCTTGAGTACCAGCTGTTTCTCCAATGTGGGTACATAGCACTGACAACTAATGGGTTATCATAGGTAATTTGACTTAGACCATGGAGTTCATTCAAATTGTATATTTAAACAATTTTAGTATTGACTGATTTAGCATGATAGTCTAGAGCTTGATTTTGAAAGGTTTGTTAAATACCACAGGTTTAAAATGTTGGCTATTATAAAATAGAATCTTAGGTTACCATAAGTCATTCATTTAGCCAAAAAGATAACTGAAAACTTTTTTCAAAGGAAAAACATCATTCTGATAGAAAAGGGACTCAGCTTCCCAAACAAGACCCAATGAAGATTGCATGAGGCTAACTGATTCTCTCTTCTTTCCTTCCCTTCCCCGCTTTGTCCTTTGTAGTTTACTTAAAAGGTAAACAAAAAACTTTCATCTTTTAATATTACATAAAAATCCTTTTTAAAAGAGAAAATCCAAATTTTATGTTTTCATTACTGTATTTTTAATGTTAAAGCTAGTTTTTAATAACATTTTATGAATCTATTCAGTTTTAACTAATTTGACCATAAAGATTTTTATAAGCCTTTTATAATCCTTTACAATTTTTTTTTTCTCAGAGCAGAACAATGTTCTAAGAAAATTCTGTTGTGCTTTAATTCCAATGTCTAATTTATGGAAAAAACTGAAAAATGCCATTTTAACTTTAGCCAATTTGTTTACACATAGAATCTCTTACAATCAATTTTTCATAAACTTTCCACAACTTGTTCAAACCTTTAGCTTTATTTAATTTAAAACAATCCTTTAACCCTCTAACCTAGGCAAAAATTTACATTCTCATACCTTCATATAATCTCTTACAAAAAACACATTTCATTCTCCTTACACACCTTGAATCTAAACCTATTTTTTCAGCAGTCTCAATTACATATTACAATGTTAAGTCTTAGCAACTTTTACTTTTGGTGAAAACCTCGGTAAGTAAGGGATTTCAATTATGTACTAGGTGTGGATCCTAGGACCCAGACAGAAATGCAGATAAGGCCTGACTCTTTCCAACATCTAACTCCACGTATCTCAGGCCTTACCAAGCTGTAAAACATGCAAGGCAAGCTGTCCAGTTAAGAGTCATAGTGGCATTTTATGAAGCATCTAGGAGGCCTAATCACCTTTAAATTGTACGACGTTTCTGGCATAAATTCTTTCATGACTTACACAGACCATGTACAACATATTTAGACTTTCTGACGTGCCCTAAACATTTCTGGCATAAATGCTTTTTCATAAATTCTTTCATGACTTACACAGACCATGTACAACATATTTAGACTTTCTGACTTGCCCTAAATATCCCTCTTTTTAAACAACCAGTCATTTTACTTCAGGACAAGAATTTACCATATGACATCCTTTCTTATATAAAATCTCTTTTCTTTATAACCTTCTTTGCATAGCTAAGGGGCATGGTTAATTCCATAAATCTCCAGGCCTTATTTAGAACATAACATCTCCAAAATAAATTGAACAATTTTCAAAAGTCAAAGTAGCTTATGATCTTAAAGCATTTAGCAAACCTAATATCCAACCTGCACAGTTTAGACAATATGTCTGTATTTATTTATTTATTTTTGAGATGGAGTCTCTCTCTGTCGCCCAGGCTGGAGTGCAGGGGCACGATCTCGGCTCACTGCAACCTCCGCCTCCCGGGTTCACACCATTCTCCCGCCTCAGCCTCCCGAGTAGCTGGGACTACAGGCGCCCGCCACCACGCCTGGCTAATTTTTTTGTATTTTTAGTAGAGATGGGGTTTCACCATGTTAGCCAGGATGGTCTCCATCTCCTGACCTTGTGATCTGCCCGCCTCGGCCTCCCAAAGTGCAGGGAGTACTGCCTTTAGTTACCTGGGATTACAGCCGTGAGCCACTGCACCAGGCCAAAATGTCTTTATTTTATCAATAATCTTTAAAGCTGTTTTTATTTCCCAAAGATTACTAAAGTCACATCAACTAAAAGGCATTACAGTTTTTATTTTGCTTTCAAAATATTTGATTTAAGTGCTTGTTTTTGCTTAAGCCAATTAATTAGAGCTCTTTTATATAAACATTATACATAATACATGTATAATTACACAGACAGACAGAAAGAAGATTACTACAGTAGTTGTAAGATTTTTCATTTGCCAGTTTTTAAGTTTCTTAATTGCTTACTGACTTTATGGCGGAGTCCTTGGAAGAACAGGGCCATGAAAGGGGTCTCTGTCTCTGG
This sequence comes from Colobus angolensis palliatus, assembly GCF_000951035.1. NCBI lineage: Eukaryota > Metazoa > Chordata > Mammalia > Primates > Cercopithecidae > Colobus > Colobus angolensis. Next base: position 1,048,558 of record NW_012117877.1, on the reverse strand, counting down.
TGCCTCCTGTTTTTCCCAAGGAGCCCAGGCTTTTAGAGCTTAAATATCCACTTTTAAGTAAGCCGACTTTTAACCACAGTATTCTTTAATAAAGTCTTTTAAAATTTCTTATTACCTTATTTTAGCCAGGCCAAATGGCTGATATTTCTGGCTTTTGAACTTTACCAAAAGTAACCTCCCAGGTGCTCAGAGAAAGGAAAATTTAAGATAGCCCATGGAGGAGCAGAGACTATACAAGGTCATGCAGATATTAAACCAGAAAGAACTTACTTTCTAAGTAGGGAATCGAATCTGACTGCCAGTGTGAAAGGGCACTACCTTAGCTACCGAGCTACAGCACAGGGCACATCACAATAGCTTAGCATACTGTAACGTACATCTGGTTGAAGGGAGTCACAGACTTGTTATGAAATTGATGTAGAGGGCTGGGACTGTCTGTATTTGAGGTAGAGTTAGAAAATGTGGGTCCAAATGACAAATAAGAGATTGAAATAAAAGGAGGAAATAATAGATTCTGGATTTGAAAATACTGATTGATTTGTCACATGATGGGTATGTGTGTGTGTTTGTAAAGAAAGGAACTTTTATCTGAGGAATGTGAGTCCTTTTAAGTTATCAGGCCTAGAGAGACATTAAAATGAGACAGCAAACATGGCCCTACTTCCTCCTTGAGCTATGTATTCATCTCTTGAAGCTGCTTGCTGTTGCCACATGTAGCTAGACATTAACCAAATAATGCCACATTTGACACTATAACCCACCCCCTATAGCTTAACAATGTAGAGCCAATCACTAATCATTTCTGTAAACCAATGAGAATTCCTGATAACAACTTTGTATCAGCCCACTCCTTGTCCCCTTTTTTGACTTAAAAAAACCCATTTGTAACCGCTGCTAATTACAGTTTATATTTAGGGTGACTTGCCTCTGTGTTCCCAGGTTGTGATCCTCAAGCTTGACCCAAATGAATTCTCTATTTATATTAATTTTGCCTCAACTTCTTCATTTTAGGTCGATGTGTATCTGTGTTTGTGTACAGAACATGTTCCAAAAGGCTTTGAACAATTTAAACGTCACTAACTTCAGAAAAATGAGTGTTATAAATTCACCCCAAGAATCCTTGAAGTTTTAATTATATACATTTATTTTATTCTTGTTTTAGTTTTGTAGATGTTAAATAATGAATTATTAGTTAAACAATATTCCAGAGAGTTACAAAACCAATGACTGACAAAAATCATCAGTTTACAGGATAGCAGATTAAACAACAACAGCTTGCTAAAATGCCAAAATTGTCTCTGCTTGTGGGATTAAAAAACTGGCTAAAATGGATTAAAACTAATAAGACCAACTGGAGTTGGCACAGAACAAGCTTGCTGAAGTCATAGATCAAATTTCTACCATGTTTCAAACTAACTCCCCCAAAATGTACACATGCGATCCATGAGGTAGCGTTAAACAAAACTGTGCATGCCTGAGGATGTCCTAGACCTCTTTCCTTCCGCCGATCACCTACTAATCCCAGAGGCCACCCACTAGACCTTTTCTAATAAAATGACTGCATGAAAGCCAGCACACGGGACAGATTTTAGCTGGACTCCTAGCTCCTTGTTGGTTAATTTACAATAAAAATCTTCTTTTCTCAAAAACCCAAATTGGGCAGTGAGCCTCTTTTCCTTGATGACATTAGTTTTAATCATTTGAGACATTCCCTCTGATTGGAACTAGCAAAGGCTGACTTCGAAACAAAATATGTAATGTTCAACATTCACAAAATGAAGTAAGTATAAAGGAAATTTAAGTTTCATATCTGGGTTAATGTAAGGCAAAAACATTCTGTAAATAAGATGGATTTGAGGACATAGGTGATCCTGAGAGTAGCAAAGCCTGGGTACAGCAAATATTCCAGGCAGTATTTCAGGCTTTCAAGGCAGTGTAGTTGGCAGGATCCAAGTTAAGGGCTCCAAACAGTAAAGGGGGACTCAGATAATACCTGGTTTACTGTTGGAACCAATGGAAAATTCCAGTAAGTATATGATATGAAGAAAGGATGGAGTTGGGAAATGGAGTGGCAGGGTAGGACAGAGGGTCCTAGAGGGCCCAGGAGGGGTGGAGTTAGCTGGGTTGGTAAAAGGCAGGGCTGTGGACACACCTTTCTCTTGTTGCTACCCCCACCCTCAGAAACCATCTGTGACTCTTCCATGCTCTGTGATGCAGGCCTGGGCCTATCGTTAAGACTGGGCACCCACAACACTCAGTTACCTTCAGAAGTCATGCTATTCAAAGCATGGAGAATATCCTCTGTTTTCTAAACAGCTATACTGATGCAGGGCTGAGCCCTGACTCACCTTGCTTGGATGGATATTGACCACAACTGCATCTACTTGAGTGGGTTGGGGTTGTTTATGCTGTACTTTTTCTATGTGGTATCGATGCTGTGTTTGTCAACCCGTGGGAAAAATAATGACATCCAAAAGGTAAGGAACTGTGGGTGAACACCCAAGAGAGATGCCCTGTTGTTGTTTCCCAATCCTATTCCCACATTTTTAAATAAGTTTGGTTGGTTCAGAGACATGTCTTACATGGGAAGTCTGAAGAGAGGATAGGACTTCACTCTTCTGTGGCAGAGGTTGGGCAGACGTAGGGGTTCAGGAGGACTAAGGTTTCCGTCTGTAGCTCATAGACTACCTATCTGGCTGTGGTGGAGAGTTCCAGGATAAAATCCCAAACACTGTAACACTGTGGTCCTGGATTGGATTATTTAGAAAATGTGGACTCTCTGAAAGAGAACAGTTTCTCCTAAAGTTTAATCATGAGTCACATTCCCATGTCACCTGTCACTTGACCACATTTTCCTTCGTGTTGGGCTGATCAGTGGAGTAATGCTGAGAGTCTCTGAGCAGAGGCTGCAGTCAGAGTTCTGTCTGAGGGACACTTGTCCTGTGAGGGAGCACAGATGTGACTGTTGGCCTCTGAGTCTGTGCCCTCCTTGAGGACTGCTAACTGAGCACATCAAGTGTGGCTCTCATAGACAAAATCCTCTTGAGTTTTTCACAGAAGGAAAAATTAGAAATATTTTATCACCTTCAAAAATTGATAACAGGAACACTTTTCTATTAATTACAGTCATGTTATTCTTGTATAATGAATGAATGTGCTTCCTAGAGGAGTGAGAGAAGTGAGTCCCAGCCCATCATCATGTTTCTTTTTTCTCAGCATCAAGGCAGAGCCAGGAGGAGAAGGAAAGGTGGGACGTTTAAAGGTAATGCCAGCCTGCTCTATCTGAGCTTCAAGGGTGACCCTTCCTGTCTCTTTCATGAGGACTCAGTCCCATGATTTCTTAGAATGTCAGTTACTAGATACAGTTTCAGAAAACAGAGCCCTCAGAAGACAGGCTCATGGGAAAGCAATCAGACCTGAGACAATGCTCACAGGCATGGGCATGACAGAGTGATGGACCTGAGTAATGGGTGTTGCCCAATAGATGGCCAAGTTAGATATCAAGGAAGGACTACTGGTTGGCTTGGAGTCAGAGTTTCTGTCTCACAACTCTGCATAAGTACTTTGACTTCCTTGATGCTCGGATTCCTCCTGGAGGTAACCACTGATGTCTGTGTTTCACGTGGTGGTTTTGAGCATCACATGGGGTAATGTATATGAAAGGACTTTACTAATGATGCCACATACACAAGTGAACCTGTGAATATTATCAATGACTATTTGCCCTTTTGTACTGATTCTTGGGGCTATCAGAGTTTAAAATCCCAAGGGTCTTCCACAGAGTGACTTCTGTATGATCCCTGTGCCTCTACCTTCATTGCACATACCATACTGTTTTCCCAGACCGGAAAAGTTTCCAGAGGGAAGCAGAAGAGGAAAGGAAGCTGCTTTCTATTCTGAAAGGGTGATTAATCGGTCCCCTTCTGTCCTGTTCCCCCACTTTTTTTTTTTTGCATGTTCTATTCACTTCAGGGATTCCTTGTAGCCTGCTGTAGCTGTGCAAGTGGGTCCCCACAGGAATGGGTATGTGAATTCAATGCACTGGGGAGAGGCTACAGAATATGCAGTGAGGTCATGGGCGGGGGGGCAATGTGAAGCTGGTAGCAGGATTCAGGGGACCCCACCCCTGCCAAGCTAACAGACCCTCCTTTCCTTGTTCTGATCCTGGCTGCAGCTTTGGACCTCCTGCTTCCTGCAGTCCCCTGGACTAGCATCATGATACCATCCACTTTTGTTGACTGTTCTGCCCAGATCCTGTCTGTCAGGTGTGTAACAGAGCAACTGCTGATATCCAGCGACTGCTGTCTTGGGAGTCCCTGAAAGATGCTGCTCCCTGTGTGTCCTCTTTGGCTTCTGCAGCTTCTGTGACTGAGTCATCATTCACTCTGTCTTCTGCCCCCTCAGCAATTCCTCCAGAAGACCTAACATTGTCTCCTCGGCCTAAGTCCTCTCTACTGTCCTCCTTAATTCTCTCACATGACCCGATCACCCTCTTAGCTGACTTATTTTCACCCTCACCTCTGAGGCACCCTCTGCCACCACATCCTGTTTCTCCCCTGGATTCCAAGTTCCTTGCGGACCATTCCCCACCCCAACAGCTTCCCTCTCCCCTTCTCCCACCACATCACATTCAGAGAGCAGAGCCCAATCTCCACCCTGAGGCCAGTTTGTCTCTGAACACCATCTTTTCATTTGGCTCCACCCTATCCCAAGATATAAACCCCTTACCAAATGTTTCCCAGGCCATGAATCCACCTGATTCATGTGCTTGTCATCATGAACCACCAACCCCAACTGCTTTACCACTGCAGGACTGCACTGTAACTCAGTCTAAAGCAAGTCCCACAATATTGAAGCCTTTTCCAGAGACGTTATCTCTAGGTAGCTCTGGTGGGACAGAATATGCCCCAACAATCAGAGGCATTGATCATTCATGCCCTGCATCTTCAGAATTCTACTGTTGGCAGCCTTATGGCAAGGACTTGTTTTCCTCCACTGTTGTACCATCTGATTTCGTGCAAGAGCTTCTTACCTTTCACTATTCTGATGCCACTATAGGGGGGCACTCTGTGGCCAACCTCATACAGCCTATTAACCTATCATTTCTCAGCCATGACATTCTGGAACTCCTGGAGACACAAGTCAAAAAAAGAGTGATTTCCTGATGTGGAAAGAAAATGAAAACAAAGCAGGATGTTTTCCAAAACCCTGTAGACCAAACTGTCAACTAAATTCTTCACGGAAAATGTTAGCCTCAATTGCAGATAAGCAAGACTTGGCAGCCTCACTTCCTTTTTGGGCCAGTAAAGATAAACTAGAACAGCTGTACATGACCAGCAGCCCCCATATTCTAAGTGCGTTGAGAACCATTTAGAGCAAAAACATGTGCAGCTCTTCTGGGGTCTCCCACTTCTGCACAGTGAGTCTCTGCACCCTACTGTTCTTGTCCAACATGGTCATTACTCCATGTTTGTATTCTTCAATGGCATTACAAATACATCTATATCCCAAGAATCTCCAGTACTTCCCCCTCCCCAACCTCTATCCTTGCTTAGTACCCAACTTCTACCATTGCCTCAAACCCTGCTCTGGGATCAGTCCCCACATCACACTCAGGTCCAGTCCAGGGCTCAACATCAATTTCCACTCCCAGCCCTACTACCTAGTCCTCTATTCCTGATTAGGATCTGTGGAGTGTGTTTTCATAGACCCCAGAATGAGGCACAGTCTCTTATGCCATCTGAAATTAGCCATCTGGAGTGGAATGTGTTGCAGAAAGTGCAGGAAAGTGTGTGGGGTTTACCCTCTTTGGTTCAAAAATCTCAGGAAGACTTTTGTCCTCCAGCTCCCAGTCTTGCATTGTTCAGCCAGCCCTTTAAGGCCCATGTTCCCATATCCATTATTCCTGGATATTTTCCATTCAGCTGTGAGCTAAGGAAGAAACCAGAGCACCAACTTTGAAAAAGACTCATCCAGAGCAATTGGGGCCTGCCTCGCATAATCCATGAGTCTCTGTCAATGCTGCACCCTCAGAAAAAAATTTTGGAGATATCTGAGTTAGAGAACAATCATGGACCCTTACATAGTTCTTTGGTTGAGAGTCAGGGCTGCAAGGTTCTAAAGAAATTCAGATCAAGCATCCCTAGAACTTTCCATGAGAGGAGCTCAAATATGCTTTCCCTGGATTATTGGGGATACAGCCAGGAGAATGGCCCAAAAGATCATCTGTTGCATGATCCAGAGATGTCTTCAGATGAGGATCTGAGGTCTAACTCTGAGAGAGACCTGGACACTCATATGATGCATCTGTCAGGGAATCATTCAGGGGAGAGCCTAGGTCAGAAACAACTTGAAAATGCCCTGACAGTACATTTGAGCAAGAAATTTGAGGAAATCAATGAGGATCGAATGTCTGGGACTGTGCATAGTTCATGGCATTCAGTCAAGCAGACAATGTCTCTTGCTGAGAAATCCCACAGTCAAATAAAACATCGAAATATGGCAGCATTGCTGGGTGAGGACCACCGCGTTGATACTTCCCAGGAGATTTTATTCCTTAGTTCCAACAAGCAAAAGATGTTAGAAGCCCATATTAAATCTTTCCATATGAGGATGCTGTGGGGCCTTCCCTGCAAAGTCCATGAATCTGTAGAAATCTTTAACTTTGAAAGAGGATCTTTCCAATTCCTTTTCCCATTTTGACCTTCCCTCCTCAGCCTCCTCCATTTCTAGTGTAGATTCCAAAAATGGGGTCTTCAACCCCCCTTAGAAGAAGGTTTTCAAGGAGAAAAGTTGGGAACAACAAGCTCAGTTCCGGTCCTGGATTGTCCTCACCCTGTCACCTCACCTGTCGGCAAAGAAAGCAGAGGACCCTGAGAAGACAATTTTCTGATACTGACCATGACCTTACAGAGACAGATTCCAAAGATGGGGCCTCCACACCCCTTAGAAGAAGCACTACAGATTTTCAGGGAGAAAAGTTAGAAATAAGAAGCTCATTCCAGCCGGGTGCGGTGGCTCAAGCCTGTAATCCCAGCACTTTGGGAGGCCGAGACAGGCGGATCTCGAGGTCAGGAGATTGAGACCATCCTGGCTAACACAGTGAAACCCCGTCTCTACTAAAAATACAAAAAACTAGCCGGGCGAGGTGGCAGGCGCCTGTATTCCCAGCTACTCCGGAGGCTGAGGCAGGAGAATGGCGTAAACCCGGGAGGCGGAGCTTGCTGTGAGCTGAGATCCGGCCACTGCACTCCAGTCCGGGAGAAAGAGCAAGACTCCGTCTCAAAAAAAAAAAAAGAAGCTCATTCCCCATCCTGGGTCATCCTCACTGCATCATCTCACCTGTCAACAAAGAAAGGCAGGGAGCCCTGAGAAGAGAATTCTCTGATACTGACCATGAGCTTACAGAAAGTCCAGACAGTTGAGGATGGCAGACAGACTTTTCTGCCCCACCACACAGCCTCATAGGCAAAGTCAGTCAGAAACAGACTGTACTAGCCAGTAGATGCAGCCAAAAGCTGCCGACAAGGCAAGCTAGGGCTCGCTGTAAGTGAAGGCTTAAGAGAGAGTGTTCCAGTAATAATGTAGAAAGGCTTCAGGGCAGTAGAAAGACATTTTCTGTCACCAATGGGTTTAAAGAGATGTTCAAGGCAGAGGAGCTCTGTGCTCTTCAAACACCATCTAAAACTACTTGACAACCAGCAAGTCAGGAAGCTGCTCAGTGATAAATACATAAATAAGCACTTCTACAACTGAAAGTTGCCCACCAAGAATATCAGTTCCCTGAGATCCTGTGTCATCATACCTTAAAATCAGATGTTGAGCGAGTTAAAGTTTAAACTGGCCCAGAGGGAGCATAGCCAAGTTCAAAGCCGTTTCACTGACATGTCCCTTGCGTTAGATAACTTGGTTTCTAAGGACATACTGACTCATGCTCAGGGCATCTACAGTGAGAACATGTCAACTTTCCAGGTGGTGCATGTCCACTTGGAGGACAGAGGGATACGTGAGGAACAGTAGCAGGAGCCCACGGTCCTTAAGCATGTCTTACAGAATGTCCAGATAAGAATTTCCCACAAGTGGCTGGGCACAGTGACTCATGCCTCTAATTCCAGCATTTTGAGAGGCTGAAGCGTCTGAATCACGAAGTCAGGAGTTTGAGACCGGCCTGGCCAGCATGGTGAAACCCCCTCTGTACTAAAAACATGAAAAAAAATTAGCCAGGCATGGTGGTGCATTCCTGTAGTGCCAGTTACTCCAGAAACTGAGGCAGGAGAATTGCTTGAACCCAGCAGGCGGAGGTTTCGGTGAGCTGAGATCACGCCACTGCACTCCAGCCTGGGTGACAGAGTGAGACTCTGCCTCAAAAAAAAAAAAAAAAAAGAATTTCCCACAAATACTACAAAGACAGTGAGCCTGCCAAGACCCAAAGGAGGAGAGCTTGGTGGACAGGATGCTGGACTGGGGACATCCCGACCGAGGAGAAAGGGCCATCCTGTTCAAAGCAAGACATCAGAGGAGGTGCTTGGGAGCAAATCTTTCCCAACCTTGAAAACACAGCCTCCTCCTGAAAACCTTTTCAGAAAATGGATGAAGACCTTTTTGCAGCAGTTTAATAATCCCAGCATAACATATGAAGAACAAGAAAGTTCCTGGGAAAAGGGTAGCTCCCTGTCATCATCTGTGCAGAATAGAGGTCAAATTAAAAGTAGAGCTGCCTTTACTGGGACTACTGAAGCTCAGAAAATTAGGAAAGACACTGGGAAGTCCCTAGAGAGAAGCTGGGGCATAGGCATGGGAGAGATGTCACCTGTCCCCAAGAGCCCCTTGTCTTCCCAGTGGAGCTTGGGAAAGCTCAGCACAACCCAGAAGTGCAAGTCAGAGCAGAGCCTGTCCTGGGCTATCCCTGTAACTACACCGCTCCCTCCTGCAAACTGACATGTACAAAATCTCACAGCCAACAAGCTATCTTTGTTGGCCAGAATTATCCTATAATGATTACACAGATCATAGACAAGGACAGATAGCCCCAGAAAGTTAAGGCTTTTAAGGGGAAGATATTGTGTCAAAGGCATCCCCAATCCGTGCCCCACAGGAAGCCTGTGCCACATCCAAACCCCACTTGCCGGCATCAGGTCAGCCTGGTGTGTCCAGCCATCCCGACCAGTGCTAAAAGCACTGTGTTCAGTGATGTGCCTTTACTAACTGGACAGAAAATGCTTCCGAAGCATTTCCAGGGAGGAAAATTTCCCCCCACAATAATTCATTTCTTGTTGAGAATCTTGATTCTCCTCAATAAATATTCTAATAAGAATAATATTTTCTCTGTGTATTGTGTTGGGGGGCATAGGTTTTAGGTAACACAAGCTTGTGGTTAGGGAAAGGTAGGAGTTAGCTCAGCTCTTACTGACTGCCTCCTTTGACTTCTTTTTTTTTTTTTTGAGATGGAGTCTTGCTTGTCCACCAGGCTGGAGTGCAGTGGCACAATCTCCACTCATTGCAAGCTCCGCCTCCTTCATGTCATTCTTCTGCCTCAGCCTCCTGAGTAGCTGGGACTACAGGCGCCCGCCACCACGCCCGGCTAATTTTTTTGTATTTTTAGTAGAGACGGGGTTTCACCATGTTAGCCAGGATGGTC
>NW_012117877.1:1011480-1038871 GCF_000951035.1 Colobus angolensis palliatus | reverse complement strand
GTAGCTGGGACTACAGGCGCCCGCCACCACGCCCGGCTAATTTTTTTGTATTTTTAGTAGAGACGGGGTTTCACCATGTTAGCCAGGATGGTCTCAATACCCTGACCTCATGATCCACTTGCCTCGGCCTCCCAAAATGCTGGGATTACAGGTGTGAGTGACCGCACCTGGCCTCCTTTGACTTCTAAAAGGTGACCAATCCCTCGGAGCTCTTGTGGAGGAGTAAGTATCATGTGCCTCCAAAAGCCCCTTCTCTCCCTGATGAAGTCTGAGGAGATGAGCTCTTTTCTACTTTTTTGCTTGAGACTTATTGATATCGTATGGCAGCCTGCACCTTCCTCCCCATTCACTGCTTCATCTCCTTTAGAGCAATAAGGAAGACAGGCTTCCATATCTGAAGAGAGGGTCAAGGACAGATAAATTTTTCAGAAATAGTGGTTTAATCACGATTTTTAAAAAGTTGTCATACAAGTTGGTGGGAGTGTTTGGGGTATTGCTGGTTGGGGTAGGGTATCAGGAACACTGTGAATGCTGCTTAAGAATTTAACAAGCAAGGCATCCTCATGATTTGGGGAAGCATATTTTGACCTCGATATTGAGATCTTTTTACTAAAAAGTCACTTTTGGGAAGTAGTTCCCCTCTCTGTGTATATCCCCAGGCTGCCTGGATTGATGACATTTTTAATGGGCAAAAAGATCACCTAGCTGTCTGTGGCAGGAATGTTGACCGGGCAACCACCTAGGTAAAATATAGCTGAGAGTAAGGAAAAGATGCTTTAGAATGAATGAGAAAGTAAGAAAAAAGTGAAACTAGGAAACGATGAGGCTGCTGGTGGAAAAAAGTTTATGCCCTTCATGCCCATATCACGACCCTTTCTCAGTCTGGACCTAGGCACCGCCCCCTTGAGGATTACCATGGTGTTGCAGAGCTCACAGATGCCATTTTGGCAGAAGTGTACACGGGGCTGTTCATTATAGACTAAAACATAATCTTTTTTTCTTTTTTTCTTTTTTTTGAGATGGAGTCTCACTCTGTTGCCCAGGCTGGAGTGCAGTGGTGCAATATCAGCTCACTGCAAGCTCTGCCTCCAGGTTCATGCCATTCTCCTGCCTCAGCCTCCCGAGTAGCTGGAACTACAGGCGCCTGCCACCACACCTGGCTAATTTTTTTGTATCTTTAGTAGAGACGGGGTTTCACTGTGTTAGCCAGGGTGGTCTGGATCTCCTGACCTCATGATCCGCCTGCCTCGACCTCCCAAAGTCCTGGGGTACAGGCGTGAGCCACCATGCCTGGCCAAAAATGAGATTTGTTTTCTAGAGGGCACTTGAGTAGGTTTTCCAGAAAAATTTATGAATGCTTAGTGTCAAAACATAAGCAAAACAAAACAAATCAAAACAGATGTCCACTACAGTTCCCTCACTCAACCATCCTTCTCTGTACCTTCCATGCTTATGCCGCTGACCCTGAAGTGTCTCAAGCTTGGGATTGCAGCAATAATTCAGATTTCGTGAAGACTTTAAGAAGGACAAAATTGGGATGAAACCAAGGGCAAAGAACTTGTGGAGGTGGAGAATCAGTCACTCGTGGATGCTGGGGGATTCTCCATGTTCTTCTCTGTAAGCCTATCCCCTAAGTCTTGTAAGGCTGGAAGCTATGCTAATTGTTTTAAAATGGCTGAAGGGGGCCTAGTATTTGGTTTGATTTGGTTCTAAAATGAAGGCCGAGAGCCTTGAAATGAAAGGACAGATTTGGAGTCTGCTCCTCTACTCACCATGTCGATGAAGGTTGTACCTTGGTATCAGACATGAGCCCCCAGTTTGAAGGGGCTACATTATCTGGGGTATATGCCCTGGCATTCATCATCCTGTGCCAGGAAAATTTAGAACACAGACACACATGGGGAGTTTAGGAGCAGAGGTTTAATAGGCAGAAGATAAGAGAAAGAGAAACAGTTGGTCTAAAGAGAAACTCTATAGACCAAGAAGAGTCTCCAAGTGGAAAAGACTGGCTGGCAGCGAATGCACCAAATTTTATAGTCAGGTTTGAGGAGGCAGTGGTCTGACTTCCATAGGGCTCACAGATTGGTTCAATCAGGTATGATGTTTACATAGTGTACGAGCAAGGCTGGTTGCCCCAACCTAATCTTATTACACAAATGGGCTTTCCAGTTGATCGGTGCCATCTTGTCTGCTCCTTACTGTACATGTGGCTGACAGAGAAAAGAAGATAGAGCCACTATCTTGAACATGTCTAGTCCCCTAGTTCCTGCCAGCATTCATCTGTGCAGCTTGCTTGTCTATGTCTGCAGCTTGAATTTACAGGCTGCTCTTTGTTAGAAAATGATTTGGGGTTGCTTCTCTTTAAAAAGAAAAGATTTACTGAGAACTCCCATACCCTTATTATCTGCCTAGGTAATTTCTTCTTAACTCCTGTATCAGCAGCATTATAGCTCCAAAGTGAAAACAATTAAAACGTTCACCAACTAAATCAATGGATAAACAAAATGTGACATATCCATACAATGGGGTGTCATTTGTCCACAAAAAGAAATGAAGTATTGATACATGCTACAACATGAATGGACTTTGAAAACATCACAGTAAGAAGCCAGACACAAAAATCCACATATTGTATGATTCCATTTAGATGAAATATCTAGAAATGAAAAATAGATAGAGACAGAAAGTAGATTACTGGTAACATAGGGAGGAATGCAAATACTGAAGGGTGAAGGCTAAGTGAAGCAGAGTTTCTTTCTGGGGTGATGAAAATGTTCTAAAATTGATTGTGGTGATGCATACACAACACTGTGAATATGCTCAAAGCTGTTGAGTGGTATACTTTCGGTGAGTGAATTGTATAGTAAATAAATTATGTTTCAATAAAAACTTTTTTAAAAAGAAAGTTTGTATAGCAGCTTTATTCATAATTGTCCAAATCAGAAGCAACAGAAATGTCTTTCAGTAGGTAAGTAAACTTTTTTTGTATATCCAAAAATGGAACATCATATGCCATTGAAAAGAAATAAACTGGCAAAACACAAAAAAGGAGGAAACCTAAATGTGTATTATTAAGTGAAAGAATACAATCTGAAAAGGCTACATGATTCTAACTGTATGACATTCGAAAATGGGCAAAACTATGAAGGCAGTAAAAAGGGCAATGGTTGTCAGGGGCTAGTGGGGAGGGAGGGATGAAGAAACAGAGCACAGAGGATTTTTAGGGCAGTGAACTATTCTATATGATATTACAATAGTGGACACGTGTCATTATACATTTGTCAAAACCCACAGAATGTGCAACATCAAGAGTGACCGTTAATGTAAACTATGGACTTTGGGTAATAGTGATGTGTAATTGTGCGTTCGTGAATTGTAACAAATGTACCACTCTAGTATGGGATGTTGACAGTTGGGGAGGCTGTGCCTGTGTGGGGATAGACGGTATGTGGGAAGTTTCCCACTTATTTTTCCTGTTGACATAAAACCTCTGTAAAAAATAAGTCAATTAAAAAGAAGAAAAGAAGGAGGAGGAGGAGGAGGAGGTGGTTGTTACTATCTCACAAGGCCCAACATCAGAGAGTTGGCATCAACTCTCTGAAGTATTCCCTGAACCCTGTTTTCCCTTCCTCCTGGCAGAAGAATTTTACTTCTTTATCTGTCTTCCCATTGTGTATTATTTTTGCTTGTTTTACAGCTTTTTGTAGCATATTTTATTATACTTGTTTGCAGGTCTCACTTCCTGGACTATGACCTGTTCAAGGGCAGAGGCAATGTCTTATTTCACTGATATTTTTACAGTAGTAGGAATACTACATAGTAAAGTTCAATAAATATTTGTTGTGTGAATGTATGAAGAACATTTTATAACTACTGTTCTATTATTTTTATTTTTTTTTAGACAGAGTCTCACTCTGTTGTCCAGGCTGGAGTATAGTTGTGTAATCTCATCTCACTGTAACCTCCCCTTCTGGGTTCCATCTATTCTCCTGCCTCAGCCTCCCAAGTAACTGGGATTACAGGTGCCTGCCACCATGCCCGGTTAAGTTTTTGTATCTTTAGTAGAGACTGGGTTTCACCATGTTGGCCAAGCTGATCTTGAACTCCTGACCTCAGGTGACTCACCTGCCTTGGTCTCCCTCGGAGCCAGGCTAGACCTACTGTTTTAAAATATAATTATAGATGATTTTGCCTCAGAACCTGTTCTGCTTCAGGCTTTTGGGGATCCTGAAAACAGCTGCCTCCAAGTGACTTATCCCAGGGACAGTGGTCAGGATGTGAGGGTGTGAGCATTAAGGAAACTTCCTAGGAAATTGGGAACATATGAAAGTCCTAAACGAATAGTTTATCTATACTGAGCATCCTCAAGTGGTAGCATATTACTCTAAGAGCTTCTGGAAAAGACTCCTCCTTGGAGATAATAAAACCAAGCGCAGTGTGAAATCCAAGAACAGCCTTCAGGGCAGCAATGTAGGTAAATTGGAAGGATGTCATGGGGCCAATGGTGAGACAGTCTCATCCTACCAGAAGCCACCTCTGCCACCTCTCAAAAGCTGCCTAAAATGCTTTGGTAGGAGCTTATTAGAAGGCTTGGAGGTAGATGTATGTACAATATGTGAAATGTTTTCCTGGGAGAGATGGCATTTTAAACTTTTATTTTATACATTACTGGAAGTCATATGTAATATAATTCTTGAAAACAGATTTTAAGAGGGGGCTAGGGAAAAAAACTATGAAGACATTGATGCTAAGAGTGAAAAGGAAAAGTTATCTAATGGGTGATAGAGTACCAAAAATAGCTTTTCCCTTACTTTCCAATTTTGTCAGCATTTAACGGACAAAGTGAGTATTCTTAACCATACAACTACTTTAATATTAGGGCATACTTTTTACTTTAAGAAATTACATATTAATATGTGTAAAATAAAAGCATTATGAATGTGGACAATTTATTCATCAGGGCTCTGATATTTACTACTGTCTGATCTCGAGAAGTCACTTACCCTCTCTGGGCTTCGGTTTCATCCACTGATAAAATAGGCACAAGAGGTCAAGGGCAGAGCCCGTGGCTTACAGGTGCTTGTGTCTCCTAGTTTCCAGCAGTAAATATTTATTAGATGAAAACTTGGCTGAGGCTGCATATCAAAGAGAAGAGGAAGGGGCATCTCTTGGCAGATTTTATCCTCAAAGCAGGTTACCTGCTCCTGCATAAATGAAAGGAGACCTGGCCTGAGTTGAAAGCTATTAACCTTTCCAAAGACATCAGTAACACTGGTGGCCCATGGGTGTCTAATAAGGAGCTTTATAGTATTAAAAGAAACTTTTAATTAAGAGTAATTATATTTAAAGGAGTTTAACTGAGCATGAAAGATTTGTGAATTGGTTAGCCCCCAGAATCACAGCAGATTCACAGAGATTCCAGGGGTGCCTCGTGGTTAGAACCAATTTATGGACAAAAAAGGTAAAATGACGTACATGAATCGGAAGTGAGGTACAGAAAGAGTGAGATTGGTTAAAGCTTGGCATTTGCTTTATTTGAACACAGTTTGAACATTCAGCAGTCTGTGAGTGGTTGAATTATGGCCGCTGGGATTGGCCAACACTCAGCTATTGTTACAGGTCCATACTATTGAGTTAGGTTTTCAATTTGTCTAACTATTAGGCTAGGTTACAGTTCATCTGCAAGGACTCAAATATAGAACTATAGAGTCCTTTTCATGCCACATTTGTTTGCTTTCACAATAGTTTAAGAAAGACGTGAGAAGTTAAGAGCCAGTTCAGAGGACAGCTGTCATGATAAAGAGTTTAGAAAAGAATGTGTAGGAAGATGGGTCAGGGGTGGGTGATATTGGGATCATTTAAACCTGACAAGAGTCACCTGAATAAAGTATGACAGGTAGTTGGTATTTGGATATTTGCTGGGGTGATTATGTAGAATACAGAACAGACGTTCTCAAGTATTTTTGGATGCCAAGGCACTCAGGAAACGATCACATTTACAAGGCCTACAGTGTAATCAGGTGAGGTTGCCTAAGACTCCATTCTGCTCTAAGGCTTTGACACGCCCGGGTCCCACTCTGCTACCAAAGACTGATGGGATCAGTAGTATCATCCAAAAGACCACCAAGATGGCTAAATAGTAGAAAGGAGAGCCTAACTGCTCTCATCAGTTTGCAAGCCAGGTAGGGAAAGCATCCAGTATGGACTGAAGGTGCTCTCTGTTGGAATAGGGGAAGGACAGGTTGGGTTTTATATTCATATTCACACATATTCAACAAGTTTGGGGGAAAAGCTATACATATTTATGCGGGTGCCGAGCACACCATAATGAGTAAACATATGTAATGTACAACCCATGTTCACTTTGGAATGGGGTTTAGCACTAAAATGAGGTAGAATTTGGCCCTTTAAATCATAAGATGATCTACAGGACACAGGCGGTTTGTGTGCCGCCTCTATAAGCTGGTAGCAACTGGAAATCTGTAATATTAGTAACTTATCAAAAAAGAACGTTTGTAAGGGCAGTCCTCTGTCCAATCAGAGCTGATAACTGGTTTGGTTAGAGGGAGTTTAGTTATAGAAAGTTAGGAAATTTGCCATGCCATCCAGGCCCTGAACCCTCCACCACAGGTAACTTTGTTTCCTTAACCTTAGGGTCTGTCTTAGTTGATAAAGGGGCATCTATTTTGGTCTCTTAGATCACAATAGCTTAGGGCACTGTAACCTATCCCTGCTTTAAGGCAGTTGCATACTTGTTACCAAATTGATGTAGAGGGTTGCGTCTGGTTGTGTTTGAGGTAGAGTTAGAAAATATGGTGTCAAAATGACAAGTAAGAGATTGAAATAAAATGAGGAACTCATTGATTCTGGATTTGAAGATATTGATTGATTTGTCACAGGATTGGTGTGTGGGTGTGTTTGTTAAGAAAATAACTTTTATCTGAGGACTGTGAGTCCTCTTAAATTATCAGGCCTAGAGGGACATTAAAATGAGACAGAAATCACAGCCGTATCTCCTCCTTGAGCTATGTCTTCATCTCTTGAAATTGCTTGCTATTGCCACATGGAGCTATATAGTAACCCAGTAATGCCACACCTGACACTACAAACCACCCCCTATAGCTTAACATTATATAGGCAATCACTAATCAATGTTGCTTCTGTAAACCAATGAGAATTCCTGATTACAACTTTGTGTCAATCCACTACTTGTTCCCTTTTTCAACTTTAAAAACCCACTTGTATTTACTGCTAATTGGAGTGTATATTTAGGCTGACTTGCATCTGTGTTCCCAGGTCGCAATCCTCAAGCTTGACCCAAATGAACTCCCTACTTATAATAATTTTCCATTAACTTCTTCCTTTTAGGTCGATGTGTATGTGTGTTTGTGTACAGAATATGTTCCAAAAGTGCTTGAACAGTTTAAACTTCACTAACTTCAGAAAAATAAGTTCTATAAATTTACCCCTAAGTTCCCTCGAAGTTTCAATGATATACATTTATTGTACACTTATTTTCATTTTGTAGATGTTAAATAATGCATTATTAGTGAAACCATGCCCCAGAGAGTTGAAGAAACCAATGACTAATGAAATCAATCAGTTTACAGGATAGCAGATCAAACAACAACAACAACAGTAACTTGCTAAAGTGCAAAAACTCTCCCTGCTTCTGAGATTTAAAATCTGGCTAAAATGGATTAAAACTATTAAGGCCAACTGGAGTTTACACAGAACAAGCTGGCCAACGTCACAGCCCAAATTTCTGCCACGTTTCAACCAACTCCCCACGAATGTGCACACGTGATACATTAGGCAGTGTTAAACAAAACTGTGCATGCCGAGGACATTCAGACCTCCCCTTTCCTTCCACCAACCAACTATTAAGTCCAGAGGCCATTCTCTAAACCTTTTCTAATAAAATGACTGCATGAAAGCCAGCACACGGGACAGGTCTGAACTGGACTCCTGTCTCCTTGTTGGTTTATTTACAATAAAAATCTTCTTTTCTGAAAAACCCAAATTGGGCAGTGAGATTCTTTCCCTTGAGAACATTAGTTTTAATCATTTGAGTCAGTCTCTCTGATTGGAAATAGTAAAGGTTGACTTCAAAACAAAGAATGTAATGTTCGACATTCACAAAACAAAGTAAGTAGAAAGGAAATTTAAGTTTTATATATGTGTCTATGTAAGGCAAAACATTCTGCAGGTAAGACGGATTTGAGGACATATGTGATCCTGAGAGTGGCAATGCCTGGGTACAACAAATATTCCAGGCAGTATTTCAGGCTTTCAAGGGAGTGTACTTGGTGGGGTCCAAGTTAAGGGCTCCAAACAGCAAAGCGGGACTTGGGTAATGCCTAGTTTACTGTTGGAACAAACTGAAAATTCCACTAAGATAAATATATGACATGAAAAAGGATGGACTTGGGAAATGGAGTGGCAGGGTAGGGCAAAGGGACCCAGAGAGCCTAGGAGAGTCGGCTGGGCTGGTGGGGTTGGGGCTGTGGACACACCCTCCTTTAGTTGCTCCCTCCACCCTCAGAAACGCTTTGTGACTCTTCCATGCTCTGTGATGCAGGCCTGGGTTTATAGTTAAGCCTGGGCACCCCCAGTGCTCAGTTGCTTCAGGCAGCCGAGCTATTCAGAGCATGGAGAATATCCGCTGTTTTCTGAACAGCTATACTGAGACAGGGCTGAGCCCGGACTCACACTGCTTGGATATTGACCCCAACTTCATCTGCTTGAGTGGGTTGGGGTTGTTTATACTGTACTTGTTCTACGTGGTATTGACCCTGTATTCATCACCCAGTGAAAAAAATAATGACATCCAAAAGGTAAGGAACTGTGGGTGAACATCCAAGAGAGATGCCCTGTTGTTGTTTCCCAATCCTATTCCCGCATTTCTAAGTAAGTTTGGTTGGTTCAGAGACAGGTCTTACATGGGAAGTCTGAAGACAGGATAGAACTTCACTCTTCTGTGGCAGAGGTTGGGCAGACGTAGGGGTTCAGGAGGACTAAGGTTTCCGTCTGTAGCTCATAGACTACCTGTCTGGCTGTGGTGGAGAGTTCCAGGATAAAATCCCAAACACAGTAATTCTGTGGTCCCAGATAGGTTTATTTAGAGAGTGTGGGCTCTCTGAAGGAGAACAGTCTCTGCTGAAATTTGATCATGAGTCACATTCTCATGTCACCTGTCATTCAGCAAAGCCTTCCTTCATGTTGGGCTGACCAGGGGAGTAATGCTGAGAGTCTCTGAGCAGAGGCTGGAGCCAGAGCTCTGTCTCTGGGACACTTGTCCTGTGAGGCAGCATAGATGTGACTGTTGGACTCTGAGCCCTGGATGAGGACTTCTAACTCAGCACATCAAGTGTGGCTCTCACAGAAGAAATCATCTTTCAGTTTTCAGAGAAGGGAAAATGGGAAATATTTTATCACCTTTAAAAATTGATAAAAAGAACATATTTCTATTAATTAGGGAGTCATATCATTCTTTTATAATGAATGAATGAATGAATGAGTTTCATAGAGTGTGAGAGAAGTGAGTCCCAGTCTGTCATTATCTTTCTTTTGTTCTCAGCATCAGGGCAGAGTCAGGAGGAGAAGGAAAAGTGTGACATTTAAAGGTAATGCCAGCCTCCTCTATCTGAGCTTCAGGGTGACCCTTCCTGTCTCTTTCATGAGGAACTCAGTCCCATGATTTCTTAGAATGTCAGTTACTAGACAGTCTCAGAAAACAGAGCCCTCAGAAGACAGGCTCATGGGAAAGCAATCAGACACGAGACACTACTCATGGGCCCCGCTCTGCCCATTCATGGGTATGACAAGTGATGGACCTGCCCAATGGGTGTTGCCCAACTGGTGGCCAAGTGAGATATCAAGGAAGGACTGCTGGTTGACTTGGAGTCAGAGATTCTGCCTCAGAACTTTGCATAAGTACTTTGACTTCCTCGATGCTCGGATTCCTCCTGGAGGTAACCACTGATGTGTTTCACGTGGTGCTTTTGAGCATCACATAGGGTAATGTATGTGAAAGTTTACTAATGATTCCACATACACATGTGAACTTGTGAAAATTATCAATGACTATTTGCCCTTTTCTACTGATTCTTGGGGCTATCAGAGTTTAATATCCCAAGGGTCTTCCACAGAGTGACTTCTGTATGAGCCCTGTGCCTCTACGTTCATTGCATGTAACATACTCTTCTGGTTTCCCAGACCGGAAAAGTTTCCAGAGGGAAGCAGAAGAGGAAAAGAAACTACTTTCTATTCTGAAAAGGTAATTAATCGTTCCCCTTGTGTCCTGTTCCCACACCCTCCTTTTTTTTTTCCCTAGCATGTTCTACTCATTTCAGGGATTCCTTGTAGCCTGCTGTAGTTTTGGGAGTGGGTAGCCATAGAAATGGGTATGTGAATGAATGCTTTGGGGAGAGGCTATAGTGAGGTCATATGACCTCATATATGGTGAGGTCATGGGTGGGGGGCCATGCGAAGCGGGTAGCAGGATTCAGGGGGCCCCACCCCTGCCAAGCTAACAGACCCTCCTTTCCTTGTTTTGGTCCTGGCTGCAGATTTGGACCTCCTGTTTCCTGCAGTCTCCTGGGCCAGCATCATGATACCACCCGCTTTCGTCGACTGTTATGCCCAGACCCTGTCTGTCAGGTGTGTAACAGAGCAACTGCTGATATCCAGCGACTGCTGTCTCGGGAGTCCCTGAAAGATGCTGCTCCTTCTGTGTCCCCTTTGACTTCTGGAGATTCTGTGACTGAGTCATCGTTCACTCTGTCTTCCACCCCCTCAGCAACCCCTACAGAAGACCCAATATTGTCCCCTCGGCCTAAGCTGTCCCCACCACCCCAGTTAATTCTCTCACCTGACTTGATCACCTCCTTAGCTGACTTGTTTTCACCCTTATCACTGAGGGACCCTCCGCCACCACAGCCTGTTTCTCCCCTGGATTCCAAGTTCCCCGTAGACCATTCCTCACCCCTATGGCTTCCCTTTCCTCTTCTCCCACCACCTCACATTCAGAGAGTGGAGCCCAGTCTCTAACCTGAGGCCAATTTCTGTCTGAACACCACCTTTTCACTTGACTCCACCCAATGCCAAGATATTTCCCAGGTCATGAATCCCACTGATTCATGTGCTCATCATCACAAACCACCAATCCCAGCTGCTTTACCACTGGAAGACTGCTCTGTGACTCAGTCAAAATCAAGACTCACCATTTTGAAGCCTTTTGCAGAGATGTTATCTCTAGGTGGCTCTGGTGGGACATCCACCTATGCCCCAACAATCAAAGGCATTGACCATTCATGCCCTGCATCTTCAGAATTCTCCTGGTGGCAGCCTCATGCCAAGGGCTCTTTTTCCTCCAATTTTGTGCCATCTGATTTCATAGAGGAGCTTCTTACCCTTCATTCTTCTGAGGCCTCTTTAGGGAGGCACTCTGTGGCCAACCTCATACAGCCAGTTAACATCTCCTTTGTCAGTCATGACATTCTGGCACTCCTGGAAAGACAAGTCAAAAAAAGGTGTGATTTCCTGATGTGGAAAGAAAATGGAAAGAAACCAGGATCTTTCCCAATACAACTTAGACAAAACTACCAACTAAATTCTTCACGGAAAATGTTAGCCTCAATTGCTGATAAGCACGACATGGCAGAATCCTTTCCTTTTAGGGCCAGTAAAGGCAAACTAGAGGGGCAGCACATCCATCAGCAGCCCCCATACTCTAAGTGCTTTGAGGACCATTTAGAACAAAAATATGTGCAGCTCTTCTGGGGTCTCCCATCTCTGCACAGCGAGTCTCTGCATCCTAATGTTCTTGTCCAACGTGGCCATTCCTCCATGTTTGTATTCTTCAATGGCATTACAAATACATCTATATTCCAAAAATCCCCAGTACTTCCCCCTCCCCAACCTCTGTCCTTGCCCAATACCCAAGCTCTACCCTTGCCTCAAACCCTGACCCAAGGTCAGTCCCCACATCTCACTGAGGTCCAGTCCCAGGCTCAACATCAATCTCCACTCCCAGCCCTACTCCCTAGTCCTCCATTCCTGATTAAGATCTGTGGAGTGTGTTTTCATAGACCCCAAAATGAGGCACAGTCTCTTACGCCATCTGAAATTAATCATCTGGAGTGTAACGTGTTGCAGAAAGTGCAGGAAAGTGTGTGGGGTTTACCCTCTGTGGTTCAAAAATCCCAGGAAGACTTTTGTCCTCCAGCTCCCAATCTTACATTGGTCAGAAAGTCCTTCAAGGTTCATGTTCCCATCTCCATCATTCCTGGAGATTTTCCACTGAGCTCTGAGGTAAGGAAGAAACTAGAGCAACACATTCGAAAGAGGCTCATCCAGCGCAGATGGGGCCTGCCCCGTAGAATCCATGAGTCTCTGTCATTGCTACGTCCTCAGAGCAAAATTTCGGAGCTGTCTGTGTCAGAGAGCATTCAAGGACCCTTACATAGCTCTTCGGTTGAGGGTCAGAGCCTCAATGTTCCAAAGAAATTCGGATCAAGCACCCCTAGAACCTTCCATGAGAGGAGCTCAAATATGCTTTCCCTGGAGAATGTGGGGAATTTTCAGGGATACAGACAGGAGACTGGTCCAAAAAATTATCTGTTGCATGATCCAGAGACATCTTCAGATGAGAATCCGAGGTCTAACTCTGAGAGAGACCTGAACACTCATATGATGCATCTGTCAGGGAATCATTCAGGGGAGAGCCTAGGTCAGAAACAACTTGAAAATGCCCTGACAGTACATTTGAGCAAGAAATTTGAGGAAATCAATGAGGGTCGAATGCCTGGGACCGTGCATAGTTCATGGCATTCAGTCAAGCAGACAATGTCTCTTGCTGAGGAATCCCACAGCCAAATAAAACATCAAAATACAGCAGCATTGGTGAGTGACGACCACTGCGTTGAAACTTCCCAGGAGATTTCTTTCCTTAGTTCCAACAAACAAAAGATGTTGGAAGCCCATATTAAATCTTTCCGCATGAGGATGCTGTGGGGCCTTCCCCTCAAGGTCCTTGAATCCATAGAAATCTTCAAATCGAAAGAGGACCTTTCCGATTCCTTTTCCCATTTTGACATTCCATCCTCAGCCAGCTTTATTTCTCGAGGAGATTCCAAAGATGGGGTCTCTAAGTCTAATAGACAAAGCACTTGTCAAGCAGGAAAACTGGGAACAACAAGCTCAGTCCCTGTCCTCGATCGTCCTCATCCTGTCACCTCACCTGTTAGCAAAGAAAAACCGGAGACTCTGGGAAGGCAATTTTCTGATACTGATCATGACCTTATAGAGACAGATTCCAAAGATGGGGCCTCCTCAGCCCTTAGAAGAGGCACTACAGATTATCAAGGAGAAAAGTTAGAAACCACAACCTCATTTTCCATCCTGGGTCATTCTCAACTGGTCACCTCACCTGTTGATCAAAAAAAGCAGGAGACCCTGAAAAGAGAATTCGCTGATACTGACAATGATCTTACAGAAAGTGTCCTGACAACTGAGGATGGCAGACAGACTTTTCTGCCTCCCACACACAGCATCATAGACGAAGCCAGTCAGAGACAGACTATACCGGCCAGTAGATGCAGCTCAGAGCTGCCCATAATGCAAGCTGGAGTTGGCCGTGAGTCAAGGGATAAGAAAGAGAGTGCCAGTAATAATGTTAACAGGCTTCAGGGCAGTAGAGTGACCTTTACTGTCACCAATGGGTCGAAGGAGATTTTCAAGGAAGAGGAGATCTGTGCTCTTCAATCACAAACTAGGAACAACTTGACATCCAGCAAGTCAGGAAGCTGCTCAGTGACAAATGTGAAAACAAGCACATCTCATGAAACTGAAATTTTCCTACCAAGGGTATCAGTTCCCCAAGATCCTAAATCATCATATCTTAAAAATCAGATGCTGAGCCAGTTAAAGTTGGTCCAGAGGAAGGATAGCCAACCTCAGAGCCATTTCACTGACACATCTCTTGCCTTAGATAACTTGAGTTCCAAGGACTTACTGACTCATCCCCAGGGCATCTCAAGTCGGGACATGGAAACTTCCCAGGTGCTGCATGTCCACTTGGAGGACAGAGGGATCCGTGTGGCACAGCAGCAGGAGCCCAGGGTCCCTATGCATGTCTTACAGAAATGCCAAGTTAAGAATTTTTCACCAGCTACAAAGAGAGTAAGTCCTCTAAGACCCAAGGGAGGAGCGGTTGGTGGAGGGGATGCAGGGTTGGGGACATCCCAACTCAGGAGAAAGAGCCATGCTATTCATAACAAGACTTCAAAGGAGTTGCTTGGGAGCAAGTCTTCCCCAACCTTGAAAACACAGCCTCCTCCTGAAAACCTTTTCAGAAAATGGATGAAGACCTTTTTGCAGCGGTTTAATAAACCCAGCATAGCATATGAAGAACAAGAAAGTTCCCAGGCAAAGGATAGCTCCCTGTCATCATCTGTGCAGAATAGAGGTCAAGTTACAAGTAGAGTTGCTTTTACTAGGACTTCTGAAGCTCAGAAAATTAGGAAAGACACTGGGGAGTTCCTAGAAGAGAAGCTGGGGCATAGGCATGGGAGCGATATCACTTGTCTCCAGGAGCCCCTTGCCTCCCTAGTGGAGCTTGGGAAAGCTCAGCACAACCCAGAAGTGCAGTTCACAGCAGAGCTTGTCCAGGGCTATCCCCACAACTACATGGCTCCCTCCTGCAGATTGACATGTACCAAGTCTTACAGCCAACAAGCTATCTTTGTTGGCCAGAATTATCCTACAAGGATTAGACAGATCACAGACAAGGACAGACAGCCCGAGAAAGTTGAGGCATTTAAGGGGAAGATATTGTGTCAAAGGCATCCCCAGTTCATGCCCCACAGGAAGCCTATGCCACATTCAAACCCCATTTGTCGGCGTCAGGTCAACTTGGTGTGTCCAGCCCTCCCTACTAGTGCTAAAAGCACTGTGTTCAGTGATGTGCCTTTACTAACTGGACAGAAAATGCTTCCAAAACATTTCCAGGGAGTAAAATTTCCCCCTACAAAATAATTCACTCCTTGTTGAGAATCTTGATTCTCCCCAATAAATGTACTAATAGGAAGGATGTCTTTTATGTGTATTGTGTTGGGGGGAATAAGTTTTGGGTAACCGAAGCTTGTGGTTAGGGAAAGGTAAGAGTTAGCTCAGCTCTTACTGAGTCCCTCAGCTGACTTTTAAAAGGTGACTAATCCCCTGGCGCTCTTGTGGAGGAAAGAGTATCATGTGCCTCCAAAAGCCCCTTCTCTCCCTGATGAAGTCTGAGGAGATGAGCTCTTTTCTATCTCTTTGCTTGAGACTTACTGATACCTATGGCAGCCTGCACCTTCCTCTCCACTCACTGCTTCATGTCCTTTAGCACCATAAGGAAGTCAGGCCTTCCATATCTGAAGAGAGGGTCAAGGACAGGCACATTTTTCAGAAATAGTGGTTTAATCACTATTTAAAAAAAGTTGTCACTGATCACAGGATCATATAAATTGGTGGTAGTGTTTGGGGTATTGCTGGTTGGGGTAGGGTGTCAGGAACACTGTGGATGCTGCTTAAGAATTAGAAAAGCAGGGCATCCTCATGATTTAGGGAAGCACATTTTGACCCTAATGTTGAGGTCTTTCTACTAATAAGTCACTTGGGGAAGTAGTTCCCTTCCTTGTGTATTTCTCCATGCTGCCTGGATTGATGACTTTTTTACAGAGCAAAAAATCACCTAGCCGTCTGTGACAGGAATGTTGACCAGGCAACCACCTACCTCCTAGGGTAAAATATAGCTGAGAGTAAGGAAAAGATGCCTTATAATGAATGAGAAAGTAAGAAAAAAGTGAAGCTAGGAAAGGATGACCATGGTAGTGGAAAAAGGTTTATGTCCCATCATGCCCATATGACAACCCTTTGTCAATCTGGATCTAGGCACTACCCCCTTGAGGTTTACCAGGGTGCTGTTGACAGATGCCATTTTGGCAGAAGTGTCCATGGGGCTATTGTTTCAGGATGAAAACAGTATCTGCAGGGATGTTGTCAAGCATGGCATCTCTCTCTTTAGGGAAGGAGATCTTTGTGCCTTCTTTCTAGCCACATTGATGGCAACATGCAAGATCTCCCCTTAGTGTAAATGGTGCACCTATCAGGGTGGAGGTGTCACCTATGATCTTCATGGGCTTAGTGGAATATAATAGATATTATGTAGAACACCTGCAGCTCATGGTCCAGAGGTGAGTCCTTGATTATGTATGAGGGTTACAGACATTTGGAGGTTGCCTATGAATCTTTACTAGAATGCTCCTTATGGCTAAGAGTGTGCATATATACACCCTTAAAATATTAGGGGCCTGAAGAGAAGGCAACTCCACTTATACAGACTGGGACTAATAAATGAGGTGAGTTTTCTAGAGGGCAGTTGAGGTAGGTTTTCCAGAAAAACTTGTGAATGCTTGGTGTCAAAACTAAAGCAAAACAAAACAAAACAAAACAAAACAGATGTCCACTACAGCTCCCTCACCATCCTTCTCTTTTCCTGTCCATGCTTAGGTCACTGACCCTGTTGTGTCTGAAGCTTAGGATTGCAGACATAATTCAGATTTTGTGAAGGCCTTAAGAAGGACAAAATTGGGATGAAGTCCAGGGCAAAGAACTTAAGGAGGTGGAGAATACATTGAGCGTCCAATCATCCATGTGGATAGGCTTCCCAATAACCTGGTCTCTTAATTCCTCTGTCATTCCATCTTAGAGATGGAATGACTCTACCTCTAATCCTGTTTAGTTACTGCCACACTCAAGAAGCTATCATCAAAAACATCTAAAAGTTATCATCAGAAACACCTCTGTTTTTGGAGGCAGAGTCTTGCTCAATCGCCCAGACTGGTATGCAGTGGCATATTCCTGGCTCACTGCAATCTCCACCTACTGGGTTCAAGTGATTCTCCTGCCTCAGCCTACTGAATAGCTGGGATTAAAGGTACATGCCATGATGCCTGGCTAATTTTTGTATTTTAGCAGAGCCAAGGTTTCACCATGTTGGCCAGGCTGGTCTCAAACTCCTGACCTCAAATGATCTGCCTGCCTTGGCCTCTCAAAGTGCTGGGATTATAGGTGTGAACCACTGCTCTCGGCCACCTTTCAAGGTTTTTATCTTCAGAGGAATTATACTTCCTGAAATGTCTCTATTGAGTGGTAGCTAAACTTTAGTCTTGATGGACTGATCCATTCTTGTTTTGTAATAGGTACACAGTATATGCTTTAAATGGGTGAATTTTGTAGTATGTGTACTATATTGCAATAAAACTTAAAGGATTTAAAAGAAGTGCTTGAGGATAATAAGAATACAAGAGGATACACCAAAAGAAGTTCACACATTTTTGGAAGATGAAAACCTGGTGGAGGAGAGAAAGCTGATTTAGCAAAGTAGACAAAGAACCAGCTATCCTTAGTGTTGCTTCCTTCTCTTCATGAGGCACTGAACATGTTTTATTTCTTCAATCCTTTCATTGAAGAGATGGTTAAACACATACAAGAGCAGGTACAACAATTTAATTCCCCAAGTACCCACCACCTAAATTTCACAATTATCATTTGGTATGGATAATGAATCTCATCTTTTACACTATGATTAAAGTGCAAAAGTCCATTTAAACATCTTGCCATTCATCTCTTAGAAGATATGCCATGTGCCATATGTCAATGTTGTCACATTCCCTTGATACGTATCACACAAGGAACACACTTATGTACAACAGATGTACACAGCATTGGCAACAAACACATTGAGCTTTAGCGGCCTTGGCAATCAGTTCTCCTTAAACTTCTCCTTTAAGTCAATCCCAAGTAGTCATTTGAATTTCTACCCACAGTCCACACAAGAAGCAACCTTACAGAGCAAATTCAGTGCACAATTTTGCAGTCCCTTAATCACACAGTAACTATAACATGAAAATAACAGTAGAAAACTGTGCATGTTGCTGAAACTTGAGATTGCCATATAAGTGTTTTCAAATATTTAAAAGAAATTTTTTTCTATAACATATTTAAAATGAGTTTTCATGTTTCCAGTTATATAAATTGAATCAAATATAAATGTTTATCTACCCTCCTTTCCATAGTGTGATTACGCGTAAAAGAGTATATGAAAAGATGCTTGACATCATTAATCATCAGAAAAATACAAATAAAAATCACTATGAGATAGCACTTCATGCCCACTAGGATGGCTGGAATAAAATAGACAAGTGTTTTAGATAATTTGGGGAAATTGGAAGCCTCATACACCGAGAGTGGAAATGTGAAATGGTACAGCTGCTTTGGAAAACAGGCAGTTCCTCAAAATGTTGGTATATAACCCAGCAAATCCACTCCTAAGTATATACCAAAAGAAATGAAAATATGTGCATGCAAAGAAACTTGTACACAAAGGTTCATCACAACATTATTCAAATAGCCAAAAGATGGTAACAACTCAAATGTCCATCAGCTAATGAATGTATAAACAAAATGTGGTATATCCATATAACAGATTATTATCCAGCCATAAAAAGGAATAAAGTATTGACACATGGTACAACATAGATAAATCTTGAAAATTTTATGCTGAGTGAAAGGTTAGTCACAAACAACCACAATGATTCCATTCCGACGTCCAGAATAGAGACATTTACACAGAAATAAAGTAGATTTAGAACTAGGTTAATGAGGTGCAAGAAGTGTAATAGCTAAAGGATACATGGTTTCTTTTTGAAGTCATAAAAATGTTTTTAAAATGACTAGTGATGGATGCACAACTCTGTGAATATAAAAATCACTGAATTACACACTTAAAATGGGTGACTTATATGGTATGTGAACTGTATTTCAATAAAACTGCTTTAAAAACTGAAGGATTTAAAAAATAAATGCTTGACATGACAGGGACAGGAGAGGATACAACAAAAAAGGTCAACCCATTTTTGGAAGGTGGAAATCTGATAGAGGACAGGTAATTGACTTAGTGCCTGCAAACCAATTCACATCATGTATTAGTCCATTTTCACACTGCTTTAAAGAACTACCTGAGACTGGGTAATTTATAAAGAAAAGATGTTTCATTTACTCATAGTTCCACAAATTGTTCAGGAGGCATGGCTGGGGAGGCCTCAGGAAACTTACAATCATGTCTGAAGGCAAAGGGAAAGCAAGCATGTCTTCATATGGCACAGGAGAAAGAAAGCTAAGGAGGAAGTACTATACACTTTCAGACAATCAGATCTTGTGAAAACTTGCTATCACGAGAACAGCAATGGAAAAAACTGCCCCCATGATCCAATCACCTCCCATTGGATCTTCCCCCAACACTGGAGGTTACAATTCAACATGAGATTTGGGAGGGGACACAGAGTCAAACCACATCACACCACAAAACTGCAGGGTACAAGTGACATGATGGAATCAAACAAGAAATTAGGAGTTATATGCCATAAACAAGGTTCATTGAAATTTTGATTCTTTTTTGTTTTACATTGTCTGTTCTCATGGTGCAGATAAAGACATACCTGAGACTGGGTAATTTATAAAGAAAAAGAGGTTTAATGGACTCACAGTTCCATGTGGCTTGGAGGCCTCACGATCATGGCAGAAGGTGAAAGGCACATTTTACATGGAAATGGACAAGACAGAATGACAGTCAAGTGAAAGGGGAAACCCCTTATAAAACAGTCAGCTACTGTGAGACTTATTCACTACCATGAGAACAGTATGGGGGAAACTGCCCCCATGATTCAGTGATCTCCCACCAGGTCCCTCCCACAACACATGGGAATTATGAGAGCTACAGTTCAAGATGAGATTTGGGGCTGGGTGTGGTAGCTCACGCCTGTAATCCCAGCACTTTGGGAGGCTAAGGCGGGCAGATCACGAGGTCAGGAGATCGAGACCATCCTGACTAACATGGTGAAACCCCATCTCTACTAAAAAATACAAAAAATTAGCCAGGCGTGGTGGCAGGTGCCTGAAGTCCCAGCTTCTCGGGAGGCTGAGGCAGGAGAATGGCATGAATCCGGGAGGTGGAACTTGCAGTGAGCTGAGATCATGCCACTGCACTCCAGCCTGGGTGACAGAGTGAGACTCCGTCTCAAAAAAAAAAAAAAAAAAGATGAGATTTGGGTGGGAACCCAGCCAAACCGTATTATTCCTCCTCTGGCCCCTCCTAAATCTCATGTACTCACATTTCACAACCAATCATGCCTTCCCAACAGTCCCCCAAAGTCTTGACTCACTTCAGCATTAACGCAAAAGTATACAGTTCAAAGTCTCTTCTGAGACAAAGCAAGTCCCTTCAACTTATAAGCCTGTAAAATCAAAAGCAAGTTAGTTACTTCCTAGATACAATGGGGATACAGGCATTGGGTATATATAACCATTTCAAATCAGAGAAATTGGTCAAAACAAAGGGGCTCCCGGTCACATGCAAGTCCAAAATCCAGCAAGTCAGTCCTCTCCAAAATTATCTCCTTTCACTCCATGTCTCACATCCAGGTCATGCTGATGCAAGAGGTGAGTTCCCATGGTCTTGGCATTTTCCTTCCACATTTCCCTAGCAGAGGTTCTCCATGAGGGCCCCACCCCTGCAGCAAACTTCTGTCTGGTCATCCAGGCATTTCTATAGATCCTTTGAAATCTATGCAGAGGTTCCCAAATCTCAATTCCTCTGTGCACCCACAGGCTCAATACCACGTGAAAGCTACCAAGACTGTGGGCTTGAAGCCATAGACCGAGTTGTGCCTTGGCCCCTTTTAGCCATGGGTAGAGCAGCTGGGATGCAGGGCACTAAGCCCCTAGCCTTCACACAACAGGGGGATCCTGGGCCTGTCCCATGAAACCATTTTTTCCTCCTTGGCCTCTGGGCCTGTGATGGGAGGGGCTGCCACTAAGCTCTCTGACATGCCCTGGAGACATTTTCCCCATTGTTTTGAGGATTAACAATTGGGTCCTCATTACTCATGCAAATTTCTGCACCTGACTTGAATTTCTTCTCAGAAAATGGGTTTTTCTTTTCTATCTCATTGTAAGGCTGCAAATTATCCAAACTTTCATGCTCTGTTTTCTTTTTAAAACTGAATGCTTTTAACAGCATCCAAGTCACCTCTTGAATGCTTTGTTGCTTAGAAATTTCTTCTGCCAGATACCCTAAATCATCTCCCTCAAGTTCAAAGTTCTGCAAATCTCTAGTGCAGGGGCAAAATTCTCCCAGTCTCTGTGCTAAAACATAGCAAGATTCACCTTTATTTCAGTTCCCAACAAGTTTCTCACCTCATATGAGACCACCTCAGCCTGGATTTCATTGTCTATATCATCATCAATCTTTTGGTCAAAGTCATTCAACAAATCTCTAGGAAGTTCCAAACTTTCCTACATTTTCCTGTCTTCTTCTGAGCCCTCCAAACTGTTACAACCTCTGCCTGTTACCAGTTCCAAAGTAGCTTCCACGTTTTCAGGTATCTTTACAGCAGCACCCCACTACTCCTGGTACCACTTTACTTTATAAGTCCATTGTCACAATGCTGATAAAGACATATCTGAGACTAGGTAATTTATAAAGAAAGGTTTAATGGAATCAGAGTTCCATGTGGCTGGGGAGGTCTCACAATCATGGCGGATGGTAAAAGGCATGTCTTATATGGTGGCAGAGATAATGAGAGCCAAGTGAAAGGGGAAACCCCTTATAAAACAGTCAGATCTCATGAGACATATTCATTACCATGAGAAAAGGATGGGGGAAACTGCCCCCATGATTCAATTATCTGCCACCAGGGCTCTCCCACAACACGTGGGAATTACGGGAGCTACAATTCAAGATGAGATTTGGGTGGGGATACAGCCAAACCGTATCACAGTGTATAAATTTTTTACACATAATTAAAAAATTTTTTTTGGAGGAGTTCTTTTTCAATATATTGTAAAACCCTGTTGAAATGTTAGCATGCTTCAAATGTGGAAAGGGAATCCCAGGTGCTTGCCTGGAACAGAACCCAAAACAAGTGTTTTAAAGTTGGCATAGCATACTACTTTGGTGTATTAGTACACCATGCCAACTTTGTACACTACTAGGTCTAGGTGTGGTGGTGGCAACTGTGGGAATCAAAGACAAAAATCTCAAATGTTATATAAAAATATAGTCAACGGTTCATTTAAAAATGTATTTATTTGAAGTTTAATGTAATTAAACTTGCAGAAGAGTTGCATGGATGGTAAACAACAATATATTGCTACATTTGCATTGCCATAAAGAAATACTTGAGGCTGGGTAATTTATAACAAAAAGAATTTTATTTTGGCTCACAGTTCTTCAGGCTATACAAGAAAGGTGGCGCCAGCTTCTGCTTCTGGAGAGGGCCTCAGAAGATTTTCAGTCATGGCGGAAGGAAGACTAGAGCCAGCATGTCACATGGTAGGAGAAGGATCAAGAGAGAGGGTGGGGGAGGTGGCACATTCTTTTAAACAACCAGATCTCATATGAACTCATAGAGAACTCATTTATTACCATGGTGGGGGCACCAAGCCATTCATGAGGGACCCAGCCCTTTGACACAAACACCTCCCGCTAGACCCACCTCCAACACTGGTGGTCATATTTTAACATGAGATTTGGAGGGAATGAAGCATTCACACCCTATCACAACAGTATAACCTTTATCCAGATTTGCCTATTCACATTTTGACCCATTGTGATCGCTCTCCAATCTCCCTCCCTCCTACCTCCTCTCTTCTCTCTCTCTCTACACACACACACGCACACATACACACACACACACATATGAATTCCTGGACATCTGAGAATACATTTCATACATCATCCACTTTCTCCTTGACTATTTCATTGTGTATTTCTTAAGAAAAGAATATTCTTGTACATAGTCAATTATCCCCTTCAGTAAATTGAGCACTGGTGTAAAACTGTTAACTAATCTCTCATCCATATTCCATTTTTGTCAGTAATATCCTTTGTGGCTTAAAAGTAACCTCCATTACAGGATCCAGTCTAGAATTATGTATCACATTTAGTTCTCAAGTGTCTTTTGTCTCTAACCTAGAGCAGTTTCTCAACAGTTTTTTTTATGGCATCACCCTTTTCGAAGAATATATTCAATGTATAATTTTTATAATCCCATCTTCTTGGAAAGTTTATGGTGGAGCTTATCTTGCTCTGACTTTAAAGGACATTTTTATATTTCTGAGTTCCAGGGACCATACAGGCTGTTAGGACCAGACATTATAAATAAACAGAATGAAACCAAACATACAAAACAACAAAAACCATCAGAGATGCAATGCTATATAGAGATATATTTCTCAACAGAGAGACCTCTTGTAGTCAAGGGAGGGTAGATGTGAGGAGGCAGGCTTAAAGTTTACCTCCTTTTGGGTAGAGAAAATGGAGAAGCTGTGGATACAGGAGAAGACAGGCAAAGCTGTCATCAGCAGTAAGCCCTCATCAGATGAAAAGGATTGGGTACCTGGGGCCAAGATGGAGTCATCAGACTCAGTGAGGGAATTTAGGCAAGCAGTGTAAGGCAATGACACAGGGCTTCATTTCAGCAGTTCATAATCTAAGTAGAGAAGCTTCAAGGGTTGTAACTGTTAAATGATTGGCTAACATGAAGAGATAAATGTGTATATACCATAAAAAAATCGACATTGTTTTAAAAAGTATAGAGGAGGCCGGGCGTGGTGGCTCAAGCCTGTAATCCCAGCACTTTGGGAAGCCGAGATGGGCGGATCACGAGGTCAGGACATCGAGACCATCCTGGCTAACATGGTGAAACCCCGTCTCTACTAAAAATACAAAAAAAAAAAAAAAAAAAAAGACCGGGCGCCGTGGCGGGCGCGTGTAGTCCCAGCTACTCGGGAGGCTGAGGCAGGAGAATGGCGTGAACCCGGGAGGCGGAGCTTGCAGTGAGCTGAGATCGGGCCACTGCACTCCAGCCTGGGCGGCAGAGCGAAACTCCGTCTCAAAAAAAAAAAAAAAAAAAAAAAAAAAGTATAGAGGAGCCAAAAGGAATTGGGGTGAAAAGTTAGAAAGTAGATGGAAAAAAATCATAAAAACTTTCATAAAAGAAGTAATCATAGGTGTAATTCAAAACAAAATGCTATGCTAAGTTTCAATTGTGCTCATTATAGGCTATATTACACTAAGGAGAAATCTGCTTCCTAAATCAGGATAGATTTGGTTATGTGGGTTGTGGTTCAGCACAGTTGCTCTGTGAAATTGAGGCAGAATTTTAAAATGCTGGGAAGAAGAGAGGGGGTTTGGTAGAGAGAAGAAGGCAGGTGCATAGAATAGAATACTGTATAGCTAGAGGGAGCTAGATTTGAGAGCCCTTAGGGGCCAATAGCCTAAAAGAGATTTGAGGAGAAAAAATTACTAAAAGAGTTCCAAAGTTTTCTCCATAGATGAGCTGTGCCTTTGTCTCCCTCTTTGTTGTACAGGTTACTCTGTTCTTTAATGGCTTTTGGTAAACATGGATCTTTTTGAAGAAATATGGAGAGGATAGGTTGCTGCTGAGTATATTCCTGGTTTTGTACATGTGAAAAAAAAACAAAACCATTGTGTTTGTGGGGAGGTTATAGTTGAGGACAGAGTAGATCTTGAAGGAGTAAATCCATGGCCACATCACTTTCAAAGATAGTGGGTTCCAAAGGGGGATCATGAAGCAGTAAAAGGCAATAGGAATAAATAGAAAATTTTACTAATGTAAACATATAGTATCATGAAAGGATGCAGTTGGAGGGTAACATGGAAGACCTAAAGGGACCCAGGGGAATGGACAGATCAGTTGGGCTAGATGATAATGGGAAGAACTGTGGGTTCATCTTCCATTTGTTGTCCCTGCCCCACCCTCAAGAACTTCTGGTGTCTATGTTAAAGTTCCATGATATGGGCCTGGAACTCTGGTCTGGAATGGTGACTCAGTACTCAGCTTCTGATAATGAAGATTACCTTCTTTGTCTCAGAAGCCTTACTACACCATGGCTGAGCTCCAGCTTGACTTCCTGGGTATTCTTATCCTTGCCTTCCTGTGTGGGATGGGGTTCCTCCTTCTATCTCTGTGCTACCGAAAGAGGAATCTGTGTTTTCCAATATTTTGGAAACAGAGACATCTGTCAGTTAAGTGAGCCAGAGCTGCACAGAGATTTTAGGTCTTTATTCTTTTCTAACATGTGTATTTAATGCTAGAAATTTCCTTCTAAACACTGTTTTTGCTGAAATTTTGATTTTGCAGCAAATTTTGATTTTTCCATTTGCATTTAGTTTAAAATATTTTAAAATTTCTCTTGATACTTCTTCTTTGCCCATGTGTGTTGTTTAATCTTCATGTATTTTGGGATTTTCCAGATATCTTTAAGTTATTGATTTCTAGTTTTGCTACATTATGGTCTAAGAGTAGACATTATATAATTTCTTTTATAGTTATTAAGGTGTGCTTTATGGCCCAGAATGTGATCTACCTTAGTTAATGTTCCATGCGAGCTTGAACAGAATGCTGTTGAAGGAAGTATGCAATATATGTCAATTAGATCAAGCTGATTAATAGTGCTGTTCCAATCAACTATATCTTCACAAATTGTCTGCTTTATCTGTCAATTACTAATAGAGACATTTTGAAGTCTGCCATAATAATAGTGGATTTATCTATTTTTCCTTGCAGTTCTACCACTTTTTGCCTCATATATGTTGACACTATTGTTGTTAGATGTGTACACATTAAGAATTATTATGGCTTCTTGGAAAATTGACCCCTTTGTTACCACGTAATGCCCGTCTTTATCCCTGACAATTTTCCTTGTGCTGAAATCGGATTTGTTTTAAATTAATATAGCTACCTTTATTTTCTTCTGATTACTGTTATTATGGTATGGTTATCTCCATCCCTTTGCTTTTAATCTATCTGTGCCTTTATACATTAGATGGCTATCTTGTGGGTCGGACATGGTTGCTTACCTGAGGTGTAATCCCAGCACTTTGGGAGGCCGAGGCAGGTGGATCACCTGAGGTCAGGAGTTTGAGACCACCCTGGCCAACATGGTGAAACCCTGTGTCTACTAAAAATAAAAAAATTAGCTGGGCATGGCGGCAGGTGCCTGTAATCCCAGCTACTTGTTGGGGCTGAGGCAGGAGAATCACTTGAACCCAGGAGACGGAGGTTGCAGTGAGTCAAGATCACGCCATTGCACTCCAGCCTGGGCGACAAGAGCAAAACTCTGTCTCAAAATAAATGAATGAATGAATAAATAAATAAATAAATAAAATAAATGGGTATCTTGTGGACAACTCATAGCTGGGTCTTATTTTTTAATCTACTCTGACAGTTTGTGTTTTAATTGGTTAATTTAGGCCATTTACATTTAAAGTAATTTTTAAAATACACTTGGATTAATATCTACCATTTCTACAACTGCTTACTATTCATTGTACCAGTTCTTTCCTTTTTTCTCCCTCACTTTTTTGCCTTCTATGGTTTTAAACAAGAATTTTATACTATTTATTTTTATTTATTTATATTTAAGGTGTAAAACATGATGCTTTCATAAACATAGTGAAATGATTACTACAGTCAAGCCAATTAACATAGTCATCAGTTACTTTTTCTGTGGCTAGAGCATCTAAAATCTACTCTTTTAGCAAGCTTCCAGTATACACTACAATATTAACTAAAATCATGCTGTACATTATCAAGTCTCCAGACTTTTTTTATCCTACATAACTACAACTTTGTACCTACTTCTTCCCCACTTCCTTCCTTCACTCCCACTGCTCTCACCCTGGTAACCACTATTCTACTCTGTTTCTTTATATTCGACTTTTTATAAAAAAGATTCCACATACAAGTGAGACCATGTAATATTTTTCATTTTGTGTCTTGACTTATTTCATTTAGCACAAGCCCTCCAGGTTCATCCATGTTGTTGCAAATGACAGGATCTCCTTCTTTTTTAAAGGCTGATATACATATCTCACAATTCTGTTATTCATTAACTGATGAACACTTTGGTTGTTCCTATATCTTGGCTATTGTGAGTAATGTTGCAATGAACATGGGAGTGTAGCTATCTCTACAAGGTAGTGATTTCATTTTCTTTTGGTATACATTATATCTATTTTGTCTGATATATTATAGCCACTCCTGCTCTCTTCCGGTTACCATTTGCACGAAATATCTTTTTCCACCTCTTTACTTTCAGTTTATGTGTGTTCTTAAAGCTAAAATGAATCTCTTATAGGCAGCATAAGAGTTAGTTATATATTATTATTATTAATTAATTCATTTATTTTTGAGATGGAGTTTCACTCTTGTTGCCTAGGCAGCACAGTGGCGCGATCTTGGTGCACCACAACCTCCGCCTC
>NW_012117877.1:931037-1011430 GCF_000951035.1 Colobus angolensis palliatus | reverse complement strand
AGCTTTTTTTTTTTTTTTTGAGACTGAGTCTTGCTCTATTGCCTAGGTTACAGTGCAGTGGCATGACTTGGCTCACTGTAGTCTCTGCCTCCCAGGTTCAAAAAATTCTCATGACTCAGCTTCCCAAGTAACTGGGATTACAGGCTTTCACCATCACACCCAGAATAAACACATTTCTATTAATTAAGATAGAGAGTCATATTATTCTTGTATAATGAATGAGCTTCCTAGAGGAGTGAGAGAAGTGAGTTCTGGCCTCACATTATTTTCTTTTTGTTCTTAGCATCAAGGCAGAGCCAAGAGGAGAAAGAAAAATAGAACATTTAAAGGTAAGGTTCTGCCCATTCAACCTCAGCTCCCCAAAGATGACCCTTCCTATCTCTTCCATGAATTCTCAGGTTCCGAATCTCTGAGGATGTCAGTTACTAGATACAGTCTCTCTTAGAAAACAGTCCTCACAGGAGAGGCTCATGGGAAAGCAATCAGACCTGAGACACTTCTCGGAGTTCCTGCTCTGCTCATCCATGCACATGAAGGAGTGATGAACCTGGGCAATGGGTGTTGCCCAGTAGGTGGCCATGTGAGATGTATTGTGGAAGGACTACTGGTTGGTTGGTTTGGAGTCACAACTTCTGTCTCTCCACTTTGTATAAGTACTTTGACTTCCTCCTTTGTGAGATAACCACTGACATCTGTGCTTCATGTGATTTATTTTTATTTTTATTTTATTTTTTTTGAGATAGAGTCTCGCTCTGTTGCCCAGGCTGGAGTGCAGTGGTGTGATCTCCACTCACTGCAAGCTCCGCCTCCCGGGTTCACGCCATTCTCCTGCCTCAGCCTCCCAAGTAGCTGGGAATCCAGGCATATGCCACCATGCCCAGCTAATTTTGTATTTTTAGTAGAGACAGGGTTTCTCCATGTTGGTCAGGCTGGTCACGAACTCCCAACCTCAGGTGATCCACCTGCCTCGGCCTCCCAAAGTGTTGGGATTACAGGCATGAGCCACCGCGCCTGGCCAGTTATATCTTTTTTTAAAACCCAGGCACTCTATGTCTTTTGATGGAAGATTCACATTTAAAATAATTATTGATATGTAAGGACTTACTATGACCATTTTATTAATTTCTGTTTTGTAGTTCCTTTGTTCCTTTCACCAACTTCCTTAATGATTTGAGGATTTTTTTAAAACAAGCATTTTATACGATTCAATTATTCTCTTTCCTCTTAGCTTATAAATTATATTTGACTATTTTTGATATAGGGTCTAGCTCTGTTGCCCAGGCTGGAGTACAGTGGGCTGGTAACGACTCACTGCAGCCTTTACCTCTTGGGCTCACAAAATCCTCCCAACTCAGCCTCCCAAGTAGCTGGGATAACAGGAATGTGCCACCACGCCCAGCTAATTTTTAAAAAATCTTTTTGTAGAGTTGGAGTCTCACTATGTTGCCTAGGTTGGTCTTGAAATCCTAGGTTAAAGTGATCCTCCTGCTTTGGCCTCCTAAAGTGCTGGGATTACAGGTATGAGCCACTATGCCCAGCCATAAATTACATTTCTTAAAAAATTAGTGGTTGCCCTAGTTTGTAATATATTGCATTTACAGCCAATCTTAATTCACTTTCAAATAACACTGTACTGTTTCACAGTGTAGTAGCACAGGTACCTTAAAATAAAAGGTTTCCAATTCTTTCTTCCTCTCAATTATAATATTATTGTCATTCATTTCACTCATCCATGATACTATAATCACAAAGTGTTGTTTTTGGCGTTGTTCTTATTATGGCAATTAAGAATAAGAACAATGAAAGTTTTATTTTATCTTCATTTATTCCTTTGTTGGTGCCCTTCCTTTTTTTAAAAAATAGATAGATAGATAGATAGATAGATAGATAGATAGATAGATAGATAGATCTGAGCGATCATTTTCCTTCTCTCTGAAGAGCTACTTTTAAATTTCTTGTAGGGCAGATTTGCTGGTAATTAATTCCTCCTGCTTTTTTGTTTGTTTGTTTGTTTTGGCCAGGAAAAGTTTTTATTTCTTCTTCACCTTTGAAAGATAATTTTGCTGGATTTCTCCTGGGGGTGGGGTGTGGGGTGAAGGGGGTGGGCTTCTACGCTTCCAGCAACACTTTAAATATTTTACTCTATTCTTCTTCCTTGAATTGTTTTATCATGAGAAATCCAAATTTTTTATTCTTGTTCCTCTATAGGTAAGGTGTTTTTTTACCCCTCTGGATTCTTTCAATATTTTTTTCACTGGGTTTTCTGCAGTTTGAGTATGATATGCCCAGCCATAGGTTTTTTTTTTTGGAGAGAGAGTCTCACTTTGTTGCCCAGTCTGGAGTGCAGCAGTGCGATCTCGGCTCACTGCAACCTCCATCTCCTGGGTTCAAGCAATTCTTCTGCCTCAGCCTCCCGAGTGATTACAGGCACATGCCACCATACCCAGCTAATTTTTGTATTTTTAGTAGAGACAGAGTTTTGCCATGTTAGCCAGGCTGGTCTTGAACTCCTGACCTCAGGTGATCCATCCGCCTTGGCCTCCCAAAGTGCTGGGATTACAGGTGTGAGCCACTGCGCCCAGCCCTGGATGTAGATTTTTAAAGTATTTATTTTGCTTCGTGTTATCTGAGCTTCCATGATCTATAGCAGTCTGTCATCAATTTTGGAAAAATTCTGTCATTATTACTTTAAATATTTCTTCTGCTTTATCCTCTCTTCTCCTTCTGGTATTCCAATGATATGTTACGGTAAACATTTTGAAACTGTCTCACAATTCTTGAGTAATTTGGGTTTTAAAATTTATTTTTTTTCCCTTTGCATTCAGTTTGGGAAGTATCTATTGATATATATTCAAACTCACTCATTCTTTCCCAGGCCAAATGTAGTCTCCTGATGGCCCATCAAAGGCATTCTTCATGTCCATTGTGATTTTTTTAAATTTCTAACATTTCATTTTGATTCTTAGGGTTTCCATCTCTTTATTTACAGTCCTCATCTGTTCTTGCATGTTGCCTACTTCTTCCATTAGAACCCTTATTAATCATAGTTTTTTTCTATTCCATGTCTGATAAATCCTAAATTGGTGCCACATGTGAGTGCAGATCTGATGCTAGATTTGTTTATTTAGAATTTTTTTCTTGCCTTTTGGCATGCCTTGTGATTTTCAGTTGAAAGCCAGACCCAATGTATCGGGTAATAGGAAATGAGGTAAATAGGCTATTAGTGCTAGGATTTATGTTAATGTGGCTAGGACTTGAGCTGTGTTAAGTGTTTGCTGCTGTAGTACATAACAGAGCCTCCTCAACTTTCTCCAGTTTCCTTGTTTTTGTCTCCTCTGGTATCGTTAGCTTTCCCTAAGATTATCTTCTTAAATAGAGTCTACACCTTGTAGCTCTTTGCGCCATCATCCCGTTCCTATACTGGAGTTCTGTTAATGTGGTGCTAGGGTATGTAG
This sequence comes from Colobus angolensis palliatus, assembly GCF_000951035.1. Classification (NCBI taxonomy): domain Eukaryota; kingdom Metazoa; phylum Chordata; class Mammalia; order Primates; family Cercopithecidae; genus Colobus; species Colobus angolensis. The sequence goes on along the minus strand of NW_012117877.1, from coordinate 1,007,975 downwards.
GAGGTGATGCAATTAAATCTCAGTCTTTTAGTCTTGTGTCCCTGGGCTCTGATGTTCACCAGTGTTTCCAAGCCTTTCTCCCCACCTCTTAGGTGGGATGCGAAGGCTAGAGGGGGCTGGAGTTGGGTAACTTCCTTTTGCCATATAAGATTATGCTCTGGTAGCCCTTTTCCCTAACGAGTAGGCCTCTATTATGAAGAACACTCAGTATCTTTGAAAATGGTAACCTTTCCCTTGTCCCTGCCAGAAGCATGAGAGTTTTCTCATTGCTCTTCATTGTGAGAACCTGATGGATTTCCCAGAGGTAAAACCCATGAAAATGTAGGGGACTCCCTAAGACTGTGACCCCATGAATTTTCTCACTCTCATACTAGTTCACAGACTTCCTCCAGCAATTTGTCAAAGTGTCCATTTAAGTGTTTCTACCAGTTTACGGCTTCAGTGGCTTCTGCTCCAGGTAAGCTGATCTCAATTATGATTCTCTTTATTCATATTTCTGAGGATTTTAGGGGGTGGTTTGGCCTACAACCTCAATTCCCCAGTGGCTCCAAGAAGTTATTTTCAGTTTGTTCAGCCTTTTCCTTCCAAAGATGAGAGTGGTAAGTTTTCTGAATGTCAGAGCTGGAATCGGAAGAAGCCCCTCAGAAAATGATTCCTTATTTTCCTGTTTTTCTTCTCACATTTATAAATGAGTTTGTTGGCTTAGAGAGACACTTGACATGGGAAGTCTGAGGAGAGGCTAGAACATCACTCTTCTAAGGGAAGATGTCAGACAGAGGTAGGGGTTCAGGAGGACTAAGGTTTCCATCTGAAGCTCACAGACTACCTATCTGGCTGTAATGGAGAATTCCAGGATAAAATCCCAAACACAATGATTCTGTGGTACTGGATTAAATTATTGAGACTGTGGACTCTCAAAAGAACGGCTTCTCCTGACTCTCGATCATGAGTAATATTTCCATGTCACGTGTTACTCAACCAAACCTTCCTTCATGTTGGGCTGATGAGGAGGGCAATGCTGAGAGCCTCTGACCAGAAGCTGAAGCTGGAGTGCTGTTTCCATGACATAGGTTCTGTGAGGGAGCAAGATGTGACTGTTGGCCTCTGAATCTGTGCCTTCCTTGAACTGAGGACTGCTGAGAACATCAAGTGTAGCTCTCATAGACAAAACCGTCCTTTGAATTTTTCAAAGGGAAAAATTGGAAATATGTTATCACCTTTAAAAGTTGAAAAAAGCAGCTTTTTTTTTTTTTTTTTTTTGAGACTGAGTCTTGCTCTATTGCCTAGGTTACAGTGCAGTGGCATGACTTGGCTCACTGTAGTCTCTGCCTCCCAGGTTCAAAAAATTCTCATGACTCAGCTTCCCAAGTAACTGGGATTACAGGCTTTCACCATCACACCCAGAATAAACACATTTCTATTAATTAAGATAGAGAGTCATATTATTCTTGTATAATGAATGAGCTTCCTAGAGGAGTGAGAGAAGTGAGTTCTGGCCTCACATTATTTTCTTTTTGTTCTTAGCATCAAGGCAGAGCCAAGAGGAGAAAGAAAAATAGAACATTTAAAGGTAAGGTTCTGCCCATTCAACCTCAGCTCCCCAAAGATGACCCTTCCTATCTCTTCCATGAATTCTCAGGTTCCGAATCTCTGAGGATGTCAGTTACTAGATACAGTCTCTCTTAGAAAACAGTCCTCACAGGAGAGGCTCATGGGAAAGCAATCAGACCTGAGACACTTCTCGGAGTTCCTGCTCTGCTCATCCATGCACATGAAGGAGTGATGAACCTGGGCAATGGGTGTTGCCCAGTAGGTGGCCATGTGAGATGTATTGTGGAAGGACTACTGGTTGGTTGGTTTGGAGTCACAACTTCTGTCTCTCCACTTTGTATAAGTACTTTGACTTCCTCCTTTGTGAGATAACCACTGACATCTGTGCTTCATGTGATTTATTTTTATTTTTATTTTATTTTTTTTGAGATAGAGTCTCGCTCTGTTGCCCAGGCTGGAGTGCAGTGGTGTGATCTCCACTCACTGCAAGCTCCGCCTCCCGGGTTCACGCCATTCTCCTGCCTCAACCTTTGAGTACCTGGGACTACAGGTGCTCACCTCTACACCCGGCTAATTTTTTGTATTTTTAGTAGAGATGGGGTTTCACCATGTTAGCCAGGATGGTCTCAGTCTCCTGACCTCGTGATCCACCCACCTTGGCCTCCCAAAGTGCTGGGATTACAGGCATGAGCCACCACACCCGGGCCCATGTGATGGGTTTGAGCATCACATGGAATCCTGTATGTACAAGGGCATTATAAATGAAGCCACTTACATATGTGGACCGTGTTAATATTATCAATGACAATTTGAGCTTTTCTACAGATCCTTGAGGTTCTCCAAGACCAATCAACCAAAGGCACCCCTAAGGGGCATTCTACTTAGCCTCCTATAAGATCTCTTTGCTTCTAACTTCATCACTATCCTGTTACTCACCCTACTGGCTTTTCAGTTGGAGAACTTGCCAGAGTGAAGTAGAGGAAGAGAGGAAGCTGTTTTTTCTTCTGCAAAGGTGACTCCACATTATTCTTCTTTCCAGTATCCCTCTTTTTAGTAGAGTTCATGTAATTATAGGGTGCTACAAAAGCCTGGGGTTGAAATGGGAGGAAAAATCCAGTGTCAGAATGTAAAAGCCATAGGGAAAGGGGTAAAAGGTATACTGTGAGATAAGGAAAGTGGAAGGGGGCATATGAAAAGATAGCACGCATTGTGAGGCCTTAGCTTTGCAAGACCTGTCAAGGTCACATATGTTTGCTTCAATCCTGGCTGCAGCTTTGTACCTCTTGTCTCCTGTAGTCCCCTGGGCCAGCATTACAATACCATCCGTTTTCATCAACTGTTATGTCCAGACCTTCTCTGTGAGGTGTGTAATAGAGCAAGTGCTGAGGTCAAGTGACTGCTGTTCCAGGAGTCCCCAGAAGATGCTGCTCCCTCTGTGTCCCCTTTGGCTTCCACAGCTTCTGTGACCAAGTCATCATTAACTCTAACCTCTGTCCTTCCAGCAACCCTTCTAGAAGACCTAATACTGGCTCCTCTCTGCCTGAGCCTTCTCCTCTGCCCTGCTCCATTCTCTCCCCTGACCTGAATATCCCCTTAGCTGACTTATTTTCACCCTCACCGCTGAGTGACTCTCTGCCACCACAGCCTGTTCCTCCCTTGGATTCCAAATTCTCTGTGGACCATTCCCCATCCCAACAGCTTGCTTTTCCCCCTCTCCCACCACAACAGACTCAGAAGGCAGATACTGATCTCCAACCCAAGGCCTCTCTGTCTCTGAACCCCACCCTTGACCCCACCCTTTCCCAAGATATCAACCCCTTATCTGCCTTATCTGATGTTTCCCAGGCAATGAATCTCACTAATTTATGTGCTTGTGATCACACACCACCAACCCTGTCTGCTTCACCATTGCAAGACTGAACTGTGATTCAATCTAAATCAAGTTCCATCTTACTGAAATCTGTTTCAGAGATGCCCTCTACGGAAAGTCCCATTTGGTTGTCCACTTATGTTCCAACAATCAGAGGCATGGACCGTTCCAACTCAGAATTCTCATGGCGGCAGCCTCACGTCAGGAACATGTTCCTCCCCAGATTACCATACCCCGATTTTCAGTGGGAGCATGTTTCCCTTCCTTCACCAGAGACCTGTCTCGGGGGAGATTCTGATACCAAGCACATGGAGGCCAGTAGCCATTCGTTTTTGGCCTTAAGATACAGGCACTCCTGGAAAAACAAATAAAAAAAGAATGGCTTTCCAGATTTTGGAGAAGAAAGAAAAGGAGAAGGGATTATTTTCAAAATAAATGTGGTCAGAATACCAACTGACATCTTCAGGAAATTTATTGCAGTCCCTTGTTGATAAGCAGGACACCACAGGCCCCCAAACCAGCTGGAACACCAAAGGCACACCAGAGCAGCTGCGCGTTTGTCAGCAGCTCCTGTATGTCAAAACTTTGGGGGGACGTTTGCAACAGAAATATAGCCATGGCCAGGGTTGGTGGCTCACGCCTGTAATCCCAGCACTTTGGGAGGCCGAGGTGGGCAGATCACGAGGTCAGAAGATCGAGATCATCCTGGCTAACACGGTGAAACCCCGTCTCTACTAAAAACACAAAAGATTAGCCGGGCATGGTGGTAGGCGCCTGTAGTCCCAGCTACTTGGGAGGCCGAGTCAGGAGAATGGCCCAAACCCGGGAGGCAGAGCTTGCAGTGAGCTGAGATCATGCCACTGCATTCCAGCCTGGGGAACAGAGCGAGACTCCGTCTCAAAAAAAAAAAACAAAAAAAACAAACAAAAAAAGAAATATAGTCAGCTTTTCTAGGGTCTTTCCTCTCTGTATAGTGTGTCCTTAGTGGTTACTCTCCTGGTCTCTAGGAGCAGCTCCCCACTAGTGTCTTGCTTTATTGTATTCAATACAGTCCAAATGCATGATCAAGAATCTCTACCACTTCCTCAGTTCCACCATCATCCCCTCACCCCATACATACCCAATCCTTTCCTCAAACCAACCACCAACCCCAGATCCTACCTATCACTCAGATCCATTCCCAGGCTCACCTTCACTCCTCACTCCCTACCGTACCATCATCTTCTCCATCCCAGGTTAAGGACTGTGGAATATCTTCCCATATACTCCAGAATGAGGCTGACTCTCACACCTCAAATCAACATCTGGAATGGCATGTGTTGCAGAAACAACAGGAACGTTTGTGGGGTTTAGTCCCTTTGCTCCAAAAATCTTAAGAAGCCCTTCATCCTCCAGCTCCCAACCTTCCATTGGTCAGCCAGTCCTCCCAGGCCTATGTTCCAGTCTCCACTTTTCCTGGTTATTTTCATATCAGAAATGATCCCCAGGAGAAATTGGAGCTCCATGTTCCAAAGAGGCCAATCTTACGCTGGTGCCTTCATACCTGCAGGAATCTAGGGTCTCTATCACTGAGGAAGCCTCAGTGCAAATCAACAGAAATATCTTAGCAGAATTGCAGACATACTCACAACCCCTTGAGCTTCAGGGTCACAGTAGCAAAAATCTAGGGAAGACAGAATTGGGTCTCCCAGGAAGTTTCCATGAGAGGTCCCAACAAAGTTTCAGCTATGAAATGACACGGCAAAGAATCCTGAGTATATCTTGGCAAAGTGCCCATTACACAACCCACCAATGGTCTCAGAAAACTACCTGGTGAAGGGTCTGAGGGCTGTCTCTGACAGAAAAAGTGACTGGGTAGGTCATTCAAGGAATGAATTACTAAGTGTATGAAGGAGGAACTTAGACCAGAATCAAGTGAAAACCATTCTTAGATTACATTTGAGCAGGAAGTTTTGGCAGGTCACTTTGGATAGGATTCCTATCTGAGTATGTTGTTCATGTCTGGCTAACAATACATTGCCTCCTTCTGGGAGTTCCCATACCAATAAGGAAAACAGAAATGTGGCACCATTGGTGGGAAGGGTGTACTGCAAGATTACCACTCTGGAGCTTTCCTTTCTTGATTTCAAAACCCATCAGGTATTAGAGGCTCATATGATGAGGGTTAGGGTAAGTCAGAGGTGGGGGTCTACCCTTCAAGGTTCTTGAATCCAAAAAATTCTATATGCTGAGAAAAGCCAAAACATGGCCTCTTCCCCAGCTTAACTTTCCTTTGTCTACCACTTATATTTCTAGGATGGTTTCTAAAGGTGTGGTTTCCAGGTCCCTTGAGGGATGCTCTAACGCTTTTCAGGGAGACAAGCTAGAAATGACAAATCCAGTTCCCAGCTTGGATTGTCCTCTCCCTGCCACTTCATCTGTAAACACAGGACAGGGAGCCTTGAGACAATCACCCCCTCCTGTTTGCTATAAGCTTATAGAGACTGCCCAGACAATTGAAGATGGCAGACAGACTTTTCTGCCCCCTATACACAGCATCATAGACAAAGAGAATCAGAATGAGACTGTACTAGCCAATAGACACAGCTCAGAGCTGTCCACAAGGCAAGATGGGGTAGAGATGAATCAAGGAATGAGAAAGTGAGTCCCAGCAATAGTGTAGAAAGGCTTCAGGACAAACAAAATGGTAGCAGAAACTTCAGAACATTTTTCTATGTCCAACGTGTCCAGGGAGATAGAGAAGCTCTGTGCTCTTCAATCACAATCTAATGATATCTTGACAACCAGTGAGTTGGGAAGCTCCTCAGTGATGAACGCAAGTAAAAGTAAAGAAGAAACTACTCTGACCTCCAAATACTCCCCACCAAGAATATTGATTGCTAAAGATCCTAAATCATCAGACTTTAAAGGACAGCTGGTTAGTGAGTTAAAGTTTAAATTGCAGAGTGGGGAGCATAGTCAGGCTCAAGGCTGTCCCAGCGACATGTTCTTTACTTCAGATAGCTTGATCTCTGATTCCTCACTGGCTTACTCCCTGAGTGTCTCCAGTGAGGACAAGGCAGCTTCCCAGGTACTGCATATCCACCCGGACGATGGCGGAATCAGCATGAAGCAGTTGCAAGAGCCCCAAGTCTCTAAGTATGTCTTATGGGAGTGCCAGGATAAGAATTTCCCATCAGCCAAGAGGGGACCCAAAGCCAGAGCCTTTTGGGAACGAAGCAAGAGAATGTGGGAGCGAGGACTTGGGATTAGGGACATCCAAAGCCACAAGGAAAAGCCATCTTGGCAAGGACAGGAAATTAGAGGCGACTTCAAAGTCTCTGTCACAGAAAGAACCATTTCGTCCTGGAAGTTACTTCGGAAAAAAAGATGAGACATTTTCTTCAGTGGATTGATTTTAAGAGAAAAAGCACAGGGCAGAAAGTCCCATGCAAAAAGACAAGTTAATGCCAGCCTTTGTACAGCACCAAGACCTAGTTGAAGGTAGACCTGTCTTTATGAGGCCTCTTGAAGCTCTTGAGCTCATGACAGCCATTAGGAAGATACTAGAGGAGAAACTGGCATGTAGGCAGGTACCTGAGGACTTGGAATTAAGTCAGCAGAAGAAGAGCCGCAGACTCAGGTAGAGCCTGACAACGGACAACCCTCCAACTATTGGCTTCCCTCTGAACACTGGCAAGGGGAAAGGTCAAGTACCAACCCTTATAACCAAGAAGCTGTCTCTGCTGATCCAAGTTATCTTTCAAGCATTAGATGGATCAGGACTAGGATCAGTCATCCCCAGAAAGTTGTGACATTTAAAGAGCAGCTATTATGCCAGAGTAATCCCCCTTCCCTGCCCTCTAGTGAGCCTGTGTCCCATCCAAGCCCCACCCGCAGGCAAGTATGCCAGGTGCCCCTGGCTGAGATCACACCAGCTTAAGGCACTGCGTTCAGAGATTTGACCCTTCTTTGCAAACAGAAAATGCTTCTCCAGAACTTACAGGAAGGAAAAATTTTCCCCAAAGAATAATCCAGTTCTTGTAGAAAGAGCCTCTCAGTTTTCATGATAGTATATCCTCTGATGAGAGCAATCTCTTTTTAGCACAATCAAGACTATTGGCCCTGCCTAATAAATGTTTCTTGTACTATAGAGTGGTGTTCTCCGTGTACTGCTCTGGAGGTGTGGGTTTTGGGTATCCCAGAGCTTGTGCTCAGGGAAAGGAAGGAATTAGTTTAGGTCTTATTGTTTTTCTCTTTTGCCTTCTAAAAGAGGACCAGTCCCTTGTAGGGAGCCTGATAATGGCCTTCTCAGTCTTATCCTAGGGTCTTTTGACACTTTTCAGATGTCCTGTAATTAAAACACTATTATTTCATAAAAGTATAAAAAGTTTACTCTAAAAACCCTTTGAAAAATCCAAAGTCCAGAACTTGGCTCAAATCATCCTTTTACTGGCTACCTGGCTATCTTAAAGTACATACAGCTGTAGAGTACAGTGAGTTACTCTGGCATAATAAAGCCAGAAATTCCCTTGCTGCCTCCAGGCAGTTTTTTTTTTTTTTTTTTGAGACGGAGTTTTGCTCTTGTTGCCCAGCCTGGAGTGCAGTGGTATGATGTTGGCTCGCCACAACCTCTGCCTCCTGGGTTCAAGTGATTCTCCTGCCTCAGCCTCCTGAGTAGCTGGGAATACAGGCATGTGCCACCACACCTGGCTAATTTCATATTTTTAGTAGAGACGGGGTTTCTCCATGTTGATCAGGCTGGTCTCGAACTCCTGACCTCAGGTGATCCACCCACCTTGGCCTCCCAAAATACTGGGATTATAGACGTGAGCCACCACGCCCAGCCATTAGGAAGTTTTAGAGTTGGAAGTGTGGTGGTTTTTAGACCCTGAAATCAGTGACAGGGAGAAATCTTTTTCTTGGATCTCTCGGTGAGGAATAAATATTCCTCCCAAGAGCTAGCCCTTCTCTCCCTCATGAAGTTTGGGGCAATGTGCCCTGTTTCCCACCTCCTACCTTACCCTAATGATAATGGAAAATGGGTAGTTGTACATCTTTTCTCTTTCTGTACCCTTTTTGGAGCAGTAGTGGGGATAGAAAGTGCATCTCTGAAAGAGGCCAGGAATAAAAATAATTTTCTGAAAACAGTGGTTTACTTTCATCTTAAAAAAGCTACTGACTCCAGAACATCAGACAGGTGAGTGGACATTGTATAAGGCACGAATGGGTGGATTTTGCTATTGTGGACACTTATTTGGCTGAGGTATGGTCCAGGCAGCGGATGGGTCCTGCTGAAAAATCTGTTATATGTGGCATGTTACTCTGTCTAAAAAGAATATTTTGAAGTTGACCATAAGGTCTCTTGCTTATGAGGTTATCTTGAGGAAAGAGAAGACTCCCTTCCCTAGGGAATCTCTTCAAGATGCATGGCTTGATAGCACTTTTACAAGACCAAGAGATTGCCTGGCAATGACTGTAGGAATGGTCACCAGGCAGTTACTCAGAACTTGGGAAAAAAGGAGACAGAGAGCAAGAAAAATGTAATGGGAGAGTGAGTGGGCAAGGAAAATAAAAAGAAGAGGGAAAAGTATAACCTCATCATCCCTACTCATAACTCCATCCTGGCATCCACTGCACCCAACACTCCTTTACCTAGGCCTCACCTCCTAGAGTCTAACAAGGGATTTATAGAGCACAATGATTCCACTTCAGTATAAGAGTATGAGGGATGATCTTTGAGCATAAAGACAATATTTGCAGGGATGTTGTCAGACACAATATCATCCTATTTGGAGAAGGTGATCATGGTCTCTGCCTTCCAGTCATGCTGCCATATCTTACACCAAAGTTATGATGATTTACAAGTATGTTAGATATGTATTGCTGTGTAATAGACACCTCAAAATTTAGTGGCCTAAAAAATATGTTATCTTACAGTTTATGGATCAGGAATCCAGGCAAGGCCTAGCTGGGTTCTCTGCTTCAGGATCTCTCACAAGGCTGCAATCAAGGTGTCAGCTGGGGCTGGGGTCTCGTCTGAAGGCTTTACTGGGGAAGAATATACTGCCATGCTCACTTATGTAGCTGTTGGCAGGATTCAGTTCCTCAAGGTCTATTGGACTAAGGTCCTCAATTCCTTGCTGACTGTTGGCTGGAGCTGGCTGGAGGCCACCTTCAGTTCCTTATCATGTGGGCCTCTCCAATGTGGTAGCTTGCTTCATCAAAGTCAGGAAAGGAGAGAGTCTGCTAACAAACCAGAAGTTACATCTTTTGTAAACTAAAATTGAAAATGATATCCCATCATCTGTCCCTTTTTTCTACTGGTTAGAAGCAAATCAGAAAGTCCAGCCCACATTTAAGGGGAGGGATAATTACACGTGTCAGTACCATGAGGTAGAGTCACTGGAGACTTTTTAGAAGACTTCCTAACAAAAGGGTCTCTTCTTGGCCTTCCCATTGAGTTCAGTGAAGCCAAAGTGGCCAAAGGTGCCAAATAGGTCAACATCCTGATCCATATCCAGATTATCAAGGTGGAAGTTGTTTAACAGTGAGTGGAGTGGTGGCTGGTTAGAAAACAAAAATAACCCCCCCGCCCCCAAATATCAAAGAAGTTGTAGCATCCAAAGAAAAAGAAAGTTGGTATGAAGGTAGAAGTGGTGTGGGGTCATCATGAATGGTAAAGTGAAAGGATCCCTTAGAACCACCTGAAATACCACTGCCAGTATTCAAACTTAGAGGAGAAATTAGGGGCAAAAAGTCTGGAAGTAAGACTGGCCCTAGGCAGGAGGGTTCATACGGGGACTCGATTAATTTCCTCAGAATTCATTTCTATCCATGCCTTTGCTCTGTGTTGTGAGTTGGCTTCATTAAGACTTTGTATCTGGTAAGTTCATAGCCATATTCTCCAGGCTTCAAGTGTAGATAAAATTGGTTGCCTCTCCCACTAGTTCCTTCAAAAGTTCCATTAGTACCCTGCTGGCTCCAATTGGGTCGCGTGCCCATTCCTAACCAATCACTATCGCCAAAAACGTGGAATGATCTTTTTGGCCAAGCCTGAGTTACATACCATCCTCAAAATAGTAGTGTTGGGAAAGGCAACTCCACCTGCACATGGACTGAAACTGAAATTGGGGTTAGTTCCCCATAAGGCAATAGAGGAAATATTTCCAGAAGGTGAGTAAATTCTGGGTGACAAAGATAAAATGGATTTACTAAAGCCCTCTCTCTTACTGCTCCATTTCTTCGTTCTTGTTCAGAGTCACATCATTGGCCAAAGCTTAGAGGTTCAGGAAGAATGGTAATTCTGTGGATGCCTTGGGAGGGGAAAAAGTTGGGATGGGGTTCAGGGTAAGGAACCCTTAATGTGAAGGAAATCAGTTGAAGGCCTCAACATCCAGGTGAATAGATGTCATCTTAAAGCCCTTTACCTTCATTCCAGTTCAGTTATTGCCATACCCTAGAACTACCAGGAATATCTCTGCTTTTGGAAAAAAGAGTCTGACATTCCACCCTTTATCCTTCTCACTTATGCCCTCAGTATGCCAGTTCTTCAACCAATTCAGGAATTGCAAGCCACTTTAAACTTTCTCCTTGCCAACCAGGTAAACTTTTAATTTCCCTCCTCTTCAAGAAAAACCTCATGATCTACACTTAACCACAAACCTGGTTAAGATCTGGACTTTATGATCTACTCCAAACAACCTATCCCAGTGTCTTTTCATCTTTCCTGCCTGGAAAAATCCAACTTGCTACCTTTACTAGACCTGTCTTCTAAAAACAAGCTGATTCTTTTTGGATAAAATCACACAATTAAGTGTTTGGTGCCACCATTAATTCATTATCTACAACTAATGGCCAGTTTCTAACACTGCCTGAAAACAATCCGTTCATTCCTCCAGTGAGTACTTTGTGCTAGGCAATCTTCTAAGCACTTGGGACACACCAGCGAGGGAGCAAAGCTCTCTGTTGTGTGGAGTTTATCTTATTATTTTCTTAGTAAATTTCTTTGCTTATCTATTCAAAATTACAATTTCACTTTCCTAATTTTCTCCACCGTACTCACCCATTGAACATATGTGCTGGACCACATATATTACAAAGGAATGAGAAGCCAACAGATGGGAACCTTTCATCACAAAACTTAAAAATATTCCAAATACCTTGAACTCCCATCAAATAACTTTGCTCTTTCCTTCTATTATACTGAAAGAGGTTTCCCTCAGATACCCGTCTTGATCCTCCCAAGCTGTGATCCGTCCTTGGTTTCCAGTTCATAACACTCTCCACAGTGTATTGGAATATTTGGCTTAATAGTCTGTCTTCCAGACTGAGATCATGTCTCCCTCATCAAGGCTCTGTGCCCAGCATTTGGTAATTAGATAGGTCAGAAACTTCTGGAGGAATGAAAGAGCAATAGGAAAGATTTCAGACAGAAGGCACTGCCTCCTGTCGAGATACTACAGCATCTGTATAGCAAAATCGTACAGCGTCCTTTGGGGCCCAACCTTGCCTGGGGGTGGAGCCACGACCAGGGGCGAGGCTTCATCCAGGGACCCGGCCTGAGAGGAAGCGCTGCTGGGCTTCCTAAAGGCGGCAGCGTTGGCCACAAATCTCACCTCAGGCTTCTGGATTCTGTGTCCATCGCTTCCGGAAGACAAGAGCTGAGATTTGCTTCAAAGACATGGTCCTGGAAAAGGTCTCTGGTCACGGAGTACCCTTCTTCCCTACCCTGCTTGAAGGGGATCCTTTCCTCCGTCCGCCATTTTCTTTTCTTTCTTTTTTTCTTTTTTCTTTTTTTGAGACGGAGTCTCGCTCTGTCCACCAGGCTGGAGTGCGGTGGCGCCATCTCGGTTCACTGCAAGCTCCGCCTCCCGTGTTCACGCCATTCTCCTGCGTCAGCCTCCAGAGTAACAGGCCTCCGCCACCGGGTCGGCTAATTTTTTGTATTTTTAGTAGAGACGGGGTTTCCCCCTATTAGCCAGGGTGGTCTGCATCCCCGGACCTCGTGATCTGCCCGCCTCGGCCTCCCAAAGTGCTGGGACCACAGGCGTGAGCCACCGTGCCTGGCCTGGACCGCTAGTTTCATCCCAAGTGGCAGCGCGCCTCTCTGACGTTCCCCCAACGGAACTCCAACGGCCCCGCCAGGGTTTGAGGCCTCGGAAACCGCTCAGAGCCCAGGGCGAGGGGCTGCACCCTCCAAGTATACTCCATGGAACTCGATGGAGATGATGGTATAATAATTACAGTAACAATGTTGACCGCTATTAAGGCTTCGCTTTTCATTGGCTGCCTGGCTTTGCATTGGCTGCCTGGTTTGCACGAGTAACCTAAGCTGAATCTCATATTTCACGTATTTTTTGGGGAGATACTGATATCTACTAGTAGGGTTGGCCCTGAGTACTGCAATGAACAAGTAAAGAACTTTGTTTAGTTAAGGGCCGAAGTTAAGGAATGGGCTAAGGGCTCTGATGCAGTTACAACATGAAATTTTTCAGACACCGGAGAGGCCCGTGCCTTGGAAATAAATGCCTGCGCTGGACAGAAGGACAGTGTAAGATGCCAAAATGCTGGTCCATACACAAAATTAAGAGCTCATCATCCCTCTCTGTAGGATCAGTAACTGGAAGAAGGATGCTGTCTCTACACGCTTTTTTTCAGAGGCGTCAAGTGCTCTAATCCCCTTCCCTCTGGAACCCAGAAGTGTGTCTAGTGGGAACGGTGGGAACCCCAGGTAAAGATCTACCAAGACGCAGCGCCAGTGGACAGAGATTAGGTGTACTCCTGAGCGTGGAGGCATAGCCGTTTGTCATGCCTTTCAAGATCCAGGACAGCAAGACAGGAGGCTCTGCAGCAGAAAGGACTGCAGGCTTTTGTAGGACAGAAAATCTCAGGTAACTGTCTTTAATTACACAAATATTGATATAGTCATGCATTTATTGAGAGCCTACTACGTGTCTGTGTACCTTGTTAGACAGGAATATCACTATGTTTGCCCTCGTAAGAGGTGAGAGGGAATCCTTTTTGTGACTATTTGCCTTTTTAGAACGTAGTACAGGCCGGGTGCGGTGGCTCACGCTTTTGTAATCCCAGCACTTTGCGAGGCTGAGGTGGGCAGATCACGAGGTCAAGAAATCGAGACCATCCTGGCTAACATGGTGAAACCCCGTCTGTACTAAAAATACAAAAAAAAAAAAAAAAAAAAAAAAAAAGAAAGTAGTACACTGACAGTCCCTGACTTGATGGCTCTACTTAGGGTATTTTCAAGTTATGATGGGTTTAATCAGATGCGACCCCCTTGTAAGTCAAGGAGCATCTGTATAGCAAATTTGAAAGATATGGAAAAGTAGAAGGAAGAACCCCGTACATTTCCATCCTTAAAACAATTATTCTTAGCATTTTGATGTTTATTTCTGGATTTTGCTATGAAAATTTTTTTTACATTACTTAAATAAGTACTTAAAAAGAAAAGCACACATCATATACATTTTATGTGATTATAAACTTTAATAATCTTTATAATTTTAAATGGTAGAATATTAATTTTACTTTTTGTTGATGTTTGAATAGATTCTAGTTTTTTAAAATGTAATTTCAACTTTTATTTTAGATTCAGGGCAGGTTCGTTATCTGGGTATATTCCATGATGCTCAGGTGTCGGATACAAATGATCCTGTCACCCAAGTACTGAGCATAATACTCAATAGTTACTTTTTCAATGCTTTCCCCCTCTCGCCCCACTCTAGTAGTCCCTAGTGTCTGTTGTTGCTAGCTGTATGTCCATGAGTACCCAATGTTTAATTCCTACCAAAAGTGAGAACATGAGGTATTTGATTTTCTGTTCCTGCTCTAATTTGCAAAGTGTAATGGCCTCCAGCTGCACCCATGTTGCTGCAGAGGACATATTTCCTCGTTTTTTTTATGGATGCATAGTATTCCATGCTGTATATGTACCACAGTGTCTTTATCCACTTCACCGTTGATGGACACCTTGGTTGAATCCATGTGTTTGCTATTGTGATTAGTGCTGCAACGAACATATGAGTGCATATGTCTTTTTGGGAGAGTGAATAATTTTGGATATACACCCAGAATGAGAATGTTGGATAGAATACTGGGTCTGTTTTAAGTTCTTTGAGAAATCCCCAAATTGCTTTCCACAGTGGCTGAAGTAATTTACATTCCTGACAGTGGTGTATAAGCATTCACTATTTTTCTACAGTCTCACCAGCATCTGTTGTTGTTTGACTTCTTAGTAGCCATTCTGACTGGTGTGAGATGGTATCTCCTTGTGGCTTTGATTTGTATTTCTCTGATGATTAGTAATGCTGAGCATTTTTTCATGTTTGGCAGCTTGTATGTCTTCTTGTGAGAAATATCTATCAATTGTACTTTTTATGGACATTTAAGTAGTTGCTAATTAAAACATTTAAAAATAGTTTGCTTACCGTGTTTGTTTGTAATTGTACTTGCTTATAAACTGTCCTATTACAAACAGCAGAAAGCTTTTTTCTAAATGTTTATTTTCTTACTGCCCTTGGCCTACTCACTTTTCTGTTTATCATTTTCCTTAGATAAGTTATCCTCTCGTGTAGTTAACTATTTTAGCACTAACTTAATTCTTTGAATTTTAAGCCAATGAAACCAACTGATTGCTAAACATCCTCAAGGTAAAATCTTACGAACTGAACCGTTGTCTTCTGTCACCAAGCTGCTTTTCCTCTGACATTCCCATTATTAATTAGTAGCACCAGGACACCCAAGCTAGAAACAGAACAGCCGTTCTATACTTCTCTCTTCATTTTCTCCATAGCTAGTCTACTAATAGATGGATGAAGTGGAAATATATGCTGAGCAAAGAAATCCTAGAATTCTCACTGTTCACTATGCTTCTCCCCAGTAGAACCTTCAGGTCATCAGCTGTACTTTGAAGTACACTTTTAATTATATTAGTAATACCTATTCACAATCCGAGTCAAAATTAAAATATTCTCATTAAGGTTAAATATCCCATTCAAAAACAAAAACAGATATGCAATTCCACATAAAATTTTCTATCTATTGACTTACTTTATATCACTATAGATTCTTGTTTTCTTACTGAATCCAATTCAGTCTGTTACTGTCAATATTTATTTTGATGCCCAAATTGTCATAGATTTAGCTAGTTACTTCAATTTGACTTCTGTATTCTTTGAATGTATCTCTGTTATTTCTTACTTTCTGATACAAAAAGATGTTTCAGACTCATATACTTTTGCTGCATCAGTCCCAGGTTCAACCATTTCTCTTAGTACCCCTTGTTCCTTTATTGGAGAATGGTATTTAGAAGTCAAGGTCAGCGTGCTACTTGTGTTCATTATTATTGATAATAGGCATTGTTGGTTTTAGGCCCTCTCAATGGACAGAGCTAGTATACACACATGTTCATCCTTTAAATCTCAACCTATTTCTCTACATATCTATGTATCTTGAAAATTATGAATTTACATCAGTACCTCTAGGTGTAATTTAACACTACAGGGTTTACTCTAGTTTTCTTCCTTTCCACATTGGTGACTTCTTTCTCCAACAATGAGAAATCTGGTTCCCGTTAGCCTCAATATATTTGCTGTCAGTCCTCCGTCTGTAAGCAATCTCTCATCACCACTGTGGCCCTTCAGGTATGGCTGTCCTCTCCTACCCACTTGGGCTTAGACCTCTATGTGCCCAGCAGCTGTGTTATGTAGGCACCCTCCTCAACCCACTGGATATCCAAAACCTGGAATCAGGCAACCTTTCTACAAAAAACACCTATTCACCCTGCTTCGGCTCTTACACTCTGCTCTGGGACACTGCAACAGCTCCTAATTTCTCCCTTCCTCCTCTTTAGGTTTGGATGCCTATTTTGCTTGACTTAACTAATGATTATGAGATTGAATTACTCAGGGAAGAGGAAGAGACATACTGTATTCCCTCCCAACACCTCACCCCTTATTTTATTGAAGATTAATTGACATGCAAAAAATGCATGTATTTAAAGTGTACAATTTAAGGAGTTTTGATATATATGAATATGTACATGTTAAATCATTACACTCAAGATAGCAAACATATCCATATTCCCCCATTCATTTTGAGGTTTGTTTTGAATTAAACTTTCTATTTTGAGATAAATATACATTCATGTGTAGTTGTAAGAAACAATAGAGAGAGCTCATGTACACTTAACCCAGTTTCCTCCAATGGTAACATCTTATAAAATTGTAGTATGAGAGCACAACCATTGACATTGACATTAACATTGACATTGAAAGAGCCAAGACACAGAACATTTCTCTCACCATGAGAACCCCTCATGTTGCCATTTTATAGACATACCAAATTCCTACCTCCTTCCACTCCATCTAATCTGTTTTCCAATGTTACATTTTTGCCATTTCAGTAATGTTATATATGTATGTGTGTGTGTATATATATGTGTGTGTATATATGTATGTGTGTGTGTGTGTGTGTATATATATATGGAATCATATAGTATGTAATTTTGGGGGATTTTTTTTCCCCTCAGCTTAACTCTTTTGAATGTCATTTAAGCTGTTGCATTTATCAGTAGTTTATTCTTTTTATTCCATGGCGTGGGTATACAGCAGTTTGCTTTACCACTCATTAAATGACAATTGAGTTGTTTCCAGTGTTGAGCTGTTATGATTAAAGCTTTCATAAACATTTCTGTACAGTTTTCATGTGAACATAAATCTTCATTTCTTTATGATAAATGACCAGGAGTATGATTGCTGAGTTGTATGAGTGCTGCATGTTTAGTTTTTTATGAAGCTGTCAAACTGTCGCTGTACCGTTTTACATTTCCATCGGCAGTGTATGGGTGATCCAGTTTCACCTCATCTTTGTCAGCATTTGGTGTTGTCACTGTTTTTTAGAAACAAAATTCGCTGCTCTGACAAGTGTGTAGTGATATCTCACTGTGGTTTTCATTTGCATTTTCTGAATGGCTAATGACGGTGAACCTTTTTCATGTGCTTATTTTCCATCTGTATATCTTCTCTGGTAAAATGTCTCTTCAAGTCTTTGGTCCATGATCTAGCAGGATTGTTTGCTTTTTTATTGTTGAGTTGTCAGAGTTCTTAATATATTCTAGATACGAATCCTGTGTTGGATAGATGATTTGTTAAGAGTTTCTCCCAGTCTGTAGCTTCTTTTCATCTTCTCAACAGAGTCTTGTACAGAGAAATCGTTTTAAAGTTTGATGAAATTTAGCTTAGCCATTTTTTCCTTTTATGAGTTGTGCTTTTGTTGTCATGTCTAAGAACTCTTTGCCTGGCCTTCGATCCTGAAGACTTTCTATTTTTTTCCTAAATTTTTTTATAGTTTTGTATTTACATGCAAGTCTGTGATTCATTTAGAGTTAATTTCTGTGTAAGGTGTGAGGCTTAGGCAGAGAATTTTTTCCCCCCTATGGATATCCATATGCTCAGCACTACTGAATTGAATTGAATATGTTTACTCCATTGAATTGTTTTTTGTACTTTGTCAGAAATTCATCGAGCATATTCGTGTGGGTCTATTTCTCAGTTTTCCATTCTGTTTCACTGGTCTGTGTATCTCTATGTTAACACTACACAGTCTTGATTCCTATAGTTACATAGCAAGTCTTAAAATTAGGTTTTTTAAGACTAATTTTTCTTAAAATTAGGTTTTCTAAGACTGATTTTTTCTATTGTATTCTTCTTTTCCAAAATTGAGCTGTTCCTGTTCCTTGCCCTTTCTTTTTTTCTTTTTTTTTGGGGATGGAGTCTCGCTCTGTTGCCCAGGCTGGAGTGCAGTGGCGCGATCTCTGCTCAATGCAAGCTCTGCCTCCCGGTTCACGTCATTCTCCTACCTCAGCCTCCCTAGTAGCTGGGACCACAGGCGCTCGCCACTATGACCAGCTAATTATTTTGTATTTTTAGTAGAGATGGGGTTTCACCATGTTAGCCAGGATGGTCTAAATCTCCTGACCTCGTGATCCGACTGCCTCGGCCTCCAAAAGTACAGAGATTACAGGCGTGAGCCACCTAACCCCGTCTGCCCTTTCTATATAATTTGTAGAATAATCTTGTGTATAAAAAATATGCTGAGATTTTGATAGCTACTGCATTAAACATTTGTGTAATTAGGGGAGAACTGACATCTTTGTATATTAAATCTTCCAGCCCATGAACATGCTATACTAAAGCTTTCCATTTATTTAGGTCTTTTGCATTTCCTTCATTGGCATTGTGTAGTTTTTAGCATACAAGTCTTGTATATGTTTTATTAGATTTACCCTTAAGTATTTTAGTTATTCCATATGATATTGCATTTTTAAATTTCTTGCCTATGTACTGATTGATAATGTATAGAAACAATAGGATTTTGTCTTTATTTTGTATCCTTTGACTTTGCTGAACTAATGTATAACTTCTAGGAGTGTTTTGCAGATCCCTTGATCTGTAAAAGGGAGGTGATCCACCCGCCTTGGCCTCCCAAAGTTCTGGGATAAAACTACTGTTTTGAAATACAAATATAAAGGATTTTGCCTCAGAATCTGTTCTGCTTCAGGCTTTTGGGGATCCTGAAAACAGCTGCATCCAAGAGGCTTATCCCAGGGACAGTGGTCAGGATATGAGGGCATGAGCATTGAGGAAACTTCCTAGGAAACTGGGAAAATATGAAAGTCCTAAACGAATAGTTTATCTATACTGAGCATCCTCAAGTGGTAGCATATTACTCTAAGAGCTTTTGGAAAAGACTCCTCCGTGGAGATAATAAAACCAAGTGCAGTGTGAAATCCAAGATCAGACTTTGGGGTGGCGATGTAGGTAAATTGGGAAGATGTCATGGGTCCAGTGGTGAGACAGTCTCATCCTACCAGAAGCAACCTCCGCCACCTCCCAAAGGCTGCCTAAAATGCTTTGGTAAGAGCTTATTACAAGGCTTGGTGGTAGAAATATGTAGAATGTGTGAAATGTTTTCCTGGGAGGGATGACATTTTATTTTATTTATTTATTTAGTTTTTTGAGATGGCGTCTCGCTCTGTCGCCCAGGCTGGAGTGCAGTGGCCGGATCTCAGCTCACTGCAAGCTCCGCTTCCTGGGTTTATACCATTCTCCTGCCTCAGCCTCCCGAGTAGCTGGGACTACAGGCACCCGCCACCTCGCCCGGCTAGTTTTTTGTATTTTTTAGTAGAGATGGGGTTTCACCGTGTTAGCCAGGATGGTCTCAATCTCCTAACCTCGTGATCCACCCGTCTCGGCCTCCCAAAGTGCTGGGATTACAGGCTTGAGCCACCGCACCCGGCCGGGATGACATTTTAAACTTTTATTTTATACATTACTGGGAGTCATATGTAATATAGTTCTTAAAAGCAGATTTTAAGAGGGGGATAGGGAAAAAAAAACCTATGAAGACACTGACACTACGAGTGGAAAGGAAAAGTTATCTAAGAGGAGATAGAGTACCAAAAATAGCTTTTCGTTACTTCCCAAATTTGCCAGCTTTTAATGGACAAAATGAATATTCTTAACTGTACAACTACTTTAATTTTAATATTAGGGCATACTTTTTACTTTAAGAAATTACATATTAATATTGTTAAAAGTAGAAGCATTATGAATGTAGAGAATTTATTCATCAGGGCTCTAGTATTTACTACTGTCTGATCTAGAGAAGTCGCTTACCCTCTCTGGGCTTCGGTTTCATTCATTGATAAAATAGGCACAATATTCAGAATAACATCAAAGTACCTGTTACAATAAAAACAATAATAATAATAAAAAAGAATAGGTATAATACCTGACCTGCTAACCTCATAAGTTGTGAAAGTGCACCGAGATGGCTGGATGTAGAATTCTTTATAAAGTAGACAAATTTATTATTTATAGTTGGTGCTAGAGCAGAAAAGATAAGTGGTGTGAAGCACTACCACTCAATGTCAATGGAATTTACTGTTGGTAGTACAAAAAAAAAAGAAAATAAATATATCTCTAGTCTCATGTTCCTTTAAATTTTGAAGGAGCTTCTACCAGGTTCAGAAAAGGAATCTTATTAGCATTTGGGGAAAGGCCTTTTTACTGAAACTTCCGGTAGGTTTTAACTGTAGCACACATATGTTTGTAAAGATTTCTAGCCAATGAATGACATTTTAAAAGAGAGAAGCTGTTCTTTGACCATCTCCTCAAAGAATCATTAATCTGTATCAGGAAATTGGAGAGGGTGCACGTGCAGGAATTTTTTGCTAAAGAGCATGATGTGTCTGAGGAGTTATGACCCACAGTATCTCTGTTCCAGAGATCGCTTGGCGATTGTAAATGCTGGAGGCGGGGGAACCTCTGTCCTCTGCATTTGTATACCTCTTGAGCTGCCTAGAACTAATCGTTCCAACTGCACCAGGAAGTCAAGGGCAGAGCCTGTGGCTTACAGATGCTTATGTCTCCTAGTTTTCAGCAGTAAATATTTATTAGATGAAAACTTGGCTGAGGCTGCATATTGAAGAGAAGAGGGAAGGGCATCTCTTGGGAGATTTTATCCTCAAGGCAGGTTACCTGCTTCTGCATAATTGAAAAGAGACCCGGCCTGGCTTGGAGGCTGTCTTACCCCTTCAAAAAAGATCGATGAACAGTGATGGCCCATTGGTGTCAAATAAAGAGCTTTATAGTGTTAAAAGAAATTTTAAACAAATTCAATTTAAGGAGTTTGAGCAATGAACGATTTGTGAATTGGGCGGCCCCCAGAATCGCAGCGGTGCCTCGTGGTTAGAACAAATTTATAGACAAAAAAGGTAAAGTGACGTATAGGAATCGGAAGTGAGGTACAGAAAGAGTGAGATTGGTTAAAGCCTGACATTTGCCTTATTTGAACACAGTTTGAACATTCAGCAGTCTATGAGTGGTTGAAGTATGGCTGCTGGGATTGGCCAACGCTCAGCTGTTGTTACAGGTGCATACTACTGAGTTAGGTTTTCAATTTGTCTAACTATTAAGCTAGGTTACAGTTCATCACCAAGGACTCAAATATAGAAGTATGGAGTCGTTCTCAAGCCATACTTATTTTGCTTTAATAATAGTTTAAGAAGGACATAAGAAGTTAAAAGACAGTTTAGAGGACAGCTGTCATGATAAAGAGTTTAGAAAAGAATGTGTAGGAAGACAGGTCAGGGGTGGGGGATACTGGGATTATTAAACCTGACAAGAGTCGCTCGAATAAAGTATGACAGGCAGTTGGTATTTGGACATTTGCAGAGGTGATTATATAGAATATAGAGCAGATGTTCTCAAGTTTTTTTGGATGCCAAGGCACTCAGGAAAAGATCACATTTATATGGACCACAGTGTAATCAGGTGAGGTTGCTTAAGACTCCATTCTGCTCTAAGGCTTTGGCACAACTAAGTCCCACTCTGCTACCAAAGACTGATGGGATCAGTAGTATCATCCGGAATACCGACAGGATGACTTAATAGTAGAAAGCAGAGCCTCATTGCTCTTATCAGTTCGCAAGCCAGTAAGGGAGAGCATCCAGTGTGGTATGAAGGTGCTCTCTGTTGGAATAGGGGAAGGACAGTTTGGGTTGTATATTCATATTCATACATATTCCACAAGTTTGGGGGAGAAGCTATACATACTTATGTGGGTACCGAGTACACCATAATGAGTAAACATATGTAATGTACATCCCACGTTGACTTTGGAATGGGGGTTTAGCACTAAAATGAGGTAGAATTTGACCCTTTAAATCATAAGATGAACTACAAAAGTGGTTTGTGTGCAGCTTCTGTAGCTGGCAGATACTGGCAATCTCTAATATTAGTAGCTTATCAGAAAAGAACGTTTGTAAGGCCGGTCCTCTGTCTGATCAGAGCTGATAGCTCGTTTGGTTAGAGGGAGTTTAGTTATAGAAAGTTAGGAAATTTGCCATGCCATCCGGGCCCTGAACCCTTGACCCATAGGTAACTTTGTTTCCTTAACCTTAGGGTCTGTCTTAGTTGATAAAGGGGCATCTATTTTGGTCTTTTAGATCACAGTAGCTTAGGACACTGTAACTAATCCCTGGTTTAAGGGAGTTGCATACTTGTTACCAAATTGATATAGAGGGTTGGGACTGTCTGTATTTGAGGTAGACTTAGAAAATGTGGGGTCAAAATGACAAATAAGAGATTGAAATAAATAGAGGAAATAATTGAGTCTGGATTTGCAAATACTGCTTGATTTGTCACAGGATGGGTGTGTGGGTGTGTTTGTAAAGAAAATAACTTTTATCTGAGAAATGTGAGTCCTTTTAAGTTGTCAGGCCTGGAGAGACATTAAAATGAGACAGAAATCACAGCCGTATCTCCTCCTTGAGCTATGTATTCATCTCTTGAAACTGCTTGCTATTGCCACATGGAGCTATATAGTAACCCAGTAATGCCACACCTGACACTATAAGGTACACCCTATAATTTAATGATGTATAGCCAATCACTAATCAGTGTTGCTTCTGTAAGCCAATGAGAATTCCTGATAACAGCTTTGTATCAGCTCACTCCTTGACTTCTTTTTTTGACTTTAAAAACTCACTTGTAACTGCTGCTAATTGGAGTGTATATTTAGGCCGACTTGCATCTGTGTTCCCAGGTTGCAGTCCTCAACCTTGACCCAAATTAACTTTCTACTTATAATAATTTGCCTCAACTTCTGCCTTTTAGGTCGATGTGTATGTGTGTTTATGTAGAGAGTACGTTCCAAAAATGCTTGAACAGTTTAAACTTCACTAACTTCAGAAAAGTAACTTCTGTAAATTAACCCCCAAGATCCCTTGAAGTTTTAATTAGATACATTTATGGTACACTTACTTTCATTTTGTAGATGTTAAATAATGCATTATTAGTGAACTCTGCCCCAGAGAGTTGAAGAAACCAATGACTAATGAAATTAATCAGTTTACAGGATAGCTGATTAAAAAACAGCAACAACAATAACTTACTAAAATGCCAGAACTCTTCCTGCATCTGAGATTTAAAAACTGGCTAAAATGGATAAAAGCTATTGAGGCCAACTGGAGTTTGCACAGAACAAGCTGGCTGATGTCACAGCACAAATTTCTGCCACGTTTCAACCAACTCCCCATGAATGTGCACACGTGATACATGAGGCAGCGTTAAAGAAAACTGTGTGTGCCGAGGACTTTCAGACCTCCCCTTTCCTTCCACCAATCAACTATTAACAGAGGCCACTCCCTAAACCTCTTCTAATAAAATGACTGCATGTAAGCCAGCACAGGGGACGGATTTGAGCTGGACTCCTGTCTTATTGTTGGTTTATTTACAATAAAAACCTTCTTTTCTGAAAAACCCAAATTAGGCAGTGAGCTTCTTTTCCCCAGTAACATTAGTTTTAATAATTTGAGTCAGTTCCTCTGATTGGAAATAGTCAAGGCTGACTTCAAAACAAAAAATGTAATGTTCATCATTTACAAAATGAAGTAAGTGGAAAGGAACTTTTTTATATCTGCGTTTATGTAAGGCAAAAACATTCTGTAGATAAGACGGATTTGAGGACATATGTGATCCTGAGAGTGGCAATGCCTGGGTACAACAAATATTCTAGGCAGTATTTCAGGCTTTCAAGACAGTGTAGTTGGTGGGGTTCAAGTTAAGGGCTCCAAACAATAAAGCGGGACTTGGGTAATGCCTGGCTTACTATTGGAACAAACTGAAAATTCCACTAAGATAAATATATGATATGAAAAAGGATGGACTTGGGAAATGGAGTGGCAGGGTAGGGCAAAGGGACCCAGAGAGCCTAGGAGAGTCGGCTGGGCTGGTGGGGTTGGGGCTGTGGACACACCCTCCTTTAGTTGCTCCCTCCACCCTCAGAAATGCTCTGTGACTCTTCCATGCTCTGTGATGCAGGCCTGGGTTTATAGTTAAGCCTGGGCACCCTCAGTGCTCAGTTGCTTCAGGCAGCCGAGCTATTCAGAGCATGGAGAATATCCTCTGTTTTCTGAACAGCTATACTGAGACAGGGCTGAGCCTGGACTCACATTGCTTAGATATTGACCCCAACTTCATCTGCTTGAGTGGGTTGGGGTTGTTTATACTGTACTTGTTCTACGTGGTATTGACCCTGTATTCGTCAGCCACCAAAAAAAATAATGACATCCAAAAGATAAGGAACTGTGGGTGAACATCCAAGAGAGATGCCCTGTTGTTGTTTCCCAATCCTGTTCCCACATTTCTAAATAACTTTGGTTGGTTCAGAGACAGGTCTTACATGGGAAGTCTGAAGAGAGGATAGATCTTCACTCTTCTGTGGCAGAGGTTGGGCAGACGTAGGGGTTCAGGAGGACTAAGGTTTCCGTCTGTAGCTCATAGACTACCTGTCTGGCTGTGGTGGAGAGTTCCAGGATAAAATCCCAAACACAGTAGTTCTGTGGTCCCAGATAGTTTTATTTAGAGAGTGTGGGCTCTCTGAAGGAGAACAGTCTCTGCTGAAATTTGATCATGAGTCACATTCTCATGTCACCTGTCATTCAGCAAAGCCTTCATGTTGGGCTGACCAGGGGAGTAATGCTGAGAGTCTCTGAGCAGAGGCTGGAGCCAGAGCTCTGTCTCTGGGACACTTGTCCTGTGAGGCAGCACAGATGTGACTGTTGGACTCTGAGTCTGTGCCCTGGATGAGGACTTCTAACTCAGCACATCAAGTGTGGCTCTCACAGAAGAAATCCTCTTTGAGGATTTTTCAGAGAAGGGAAAATGGGAAATATTTTATCTCCATTAAAAATTGACAACAGGTACATATTTCTGTAATTAAAGGGTCATATCATTCTTGTATAATGAATGAATGAATGAATGCATGAATGAACTTCATAGAGTGTGAGAGAAGTGAGTCCCAATCTGTCATTATCTTTCTTTTGTTCTCAGCATCAGGGCAGAGCCAGGAGGAGAAGGAAAGGTGGGACATTTAAAGGTAATGTCAACCTGCTCTATCTGAGCTTCAAGGGTGACCCTTTCTGTGTCTTTCATGAGGACTCAGTCCAATGAATTCTAAGAATGTCAAGTTACTAGATACAGTCTTAGAAAACAGAGCCCTCAGAAGATAGGCTGATGGGAAAGCAATCAAACCTGAGACACTGCTTATAGGCCCTGCTCTGCCCATTCATGGGCATGACGGAGTGATGGACCTGAGTAGTGGGTGTTGCCCAATTTGTGGCCAACTGAGATACCAAGGAATGACTACTGGTTGACTTGGAGTCAGAGCTTCTGTCTCACAAGTTTGCATAAGTATGTTGACTTCCTCGATGCTCGGATTCCTCCTGGAGGTAACCACTGATGTCTGTGTTTCATGTGCTGGTTTTGAGTATCACATGGGGTAATGTATGTGAAAGAAGTTTACTGATGATTCCACATACACATGTGAACTTGTGAATATTATCAATGACTATTATCAGTGACTATATTATCAGGGACTATTTTCTACTGATTCTTGGGGCTATCAGAGTTTAATATCCCAAGGGTCTTCCACAGAGTGACTTCTGTATGAGTCCTGTGCCTCTACGTTCATTGCATGTAACATACTCTTCTGGTTTCCCAGACCGGAAATGTTTCCAGAGAGAAGTGGAAGAGGAAAGAAAGCTGCTTTCTATTCTGAAAAGGTGATTAATCTTTCCCCTTGGGTTCTGTTCCCACCCCCTCCTTTTTCTTTAGTATGTTCTGTTCATTTCAGGGATTCCTTGTAGCCTGCTGTAGTTTTGGGAGTGGGTAGCCATAGGAACCGGTATGTGAATGAATGCTTTGGGGAGAGGCTATAGTGAGGTCAAATGACCTCATATATGGTGAGTTCATGGGTGGGGGCCAATGTGATACCAGCATCATGATACCACCCGCTTTCGTCAACTGTTTTGCCCAGACCCCGTCTGTCAGGTGTGTAACAGAGCAGCTGCTGATATCCAGCGACTGCTGTCTCGGGAGTCCCTGAAAGATGCTGCTCCCTCTGTGTCCCCTTTGGATTCTGCAGGTTCTGCGACTGAGTCATCGTTCACTCTGTCTTCTGCCCCCTCAGCAACCCCTACAGAAGACCTAATATTGTCCCCTCGGCCTAAGCTGTCTCCACCACCCCAGTTAATTCTCTCACCTGACTTGATCACCTCCTTAGCTGACTTGTTTTCACCCTCATCACTGAGGGACCCTCTGCCATCACAGCCTGTTTCTCCCCTGGATTCCAAGTTCCCCGTAGACCATTCCTCACCCCTATGGCTTCCCTTTCCTCTTCTCCCACCACCTCACATTCAGAGAGTGGAGCCCAGTCTCTAACCTGAGGCCAATTTCTGTCTGAACACCACCTTTTCACTTGACTCCACCCAATGCCAAGATATTTCCCAGGTCATGAATCCCACTGATTCATGTGCTCATCATTATAAACCACCAATCCCAGCTGCTTTACCACTGGAAGACTGCTCTGTGACTCAGTCAAAATCAAGACTCACCATTTTGAAGCCTTTTGCAGAGATGTTATCTCTAGGTGGCTCTGGTGGGACATCCACCTATGCCCCAATAATCAAAGGCATTGACCATTCATGCCCTGCATCTTCAGAATTCTCCTGGTGGCAGCCCTGTGCCAAGGACTCTTTTTCCTCCAATTTTGTGCCATCTGATTTCATGGAGGAGCTTCTTACCCTTCATTCTTCTGAGGTCTCTTTAGGGAGGCACTCTGTGGCTAACCTCATACAGCCAGTTAATATCTCCTTTGTCAGTCATGACATTCTGGCACTCCTGGAGAGACAAGTCAAAAAAAGGTGTGATTTCCTGATGTGGAAAGAAAATGGAAAGAAACCAGGATCTTTCCCAACACAACTTAGGCCAAACTACCAACTAAATTCTTCACGGAAAATGTTATCCTCAATTGCTGATAAGCACGACTTGGCAGAATCCTTTCCTTTTAGGGCCAGTAAATGTAAACTAGAGGGGCAGCACATCCATCAGGAGCCCCCATACTCTAAGTGCTTTGAAGACCATTTAGAACAAAAATATGTGCAGCTCTTCTGGGGTCTCCCATCTCTGCGCAGCGAGTCTCTTCACCCTACTGTTCTTGTCCAACGTGGCCATTCCTCCATGTTTGTATTCTTCAATGGCATTACAAATACCTCTTTATTCCAAGAATCTCCAGTACTTCCCCCTCCCCAACCTCTGTCCTTGCTTAGTACCCAAGCTCTATCCTTGCCTCAAACTCTGCCCCAAGGTCAGTCCCCACATCTCACTGAGGTCCAGTCCCAGGCTCAACATCAATCTCCACTCCCGGCCCTACTCCCTAGTCCTCCATTCCTGATTAAGATCTGTGGAGTGTGTTTTCATAGACCCCAGAACGAGGCACGGTCTCTTACACCATCTGAAATTAACCATCTGGAGTATAACGTGTTGCAGAAAGTGTAGGAAAGTGTGTGGGGTTTACCCTCTGTGGTTCAAAAATCCCAGGAAGACTTTTGTCCTCCAGCTCCCAATCTTGCATTGGTCAGAAAGTCCTTCAAGGTTCATGTTCCCATCTCCATCATACCTGGAGATTTTCCACTGAGCTCTGAGGTAAGGAAGAAACTGGAGCAACACATTCGAAAGAGGCTCATCCAGCACAGATGGGGCCTGCCCCATAGAATCCATGAGTCTCTGTCATTGCTACGTCCTCAGAGCAAAATTTCAGAGCAGTCTGCGTCAGAGACCATTCAAGGACCCTTACATAGCTCTTCGGTTGAGGGTCAGAGCCTCAATGTTCTAAAGAAATTTGGATCAAGCACCCCTAGAACCTTCCATGAGAGGAGCTCAAATATGCTTTCCCTGGAGAATGTGGGGAATTATCAGGGATACAGACAGGAGAATGGCCCCAAAAATTATCTGTTGCATGATCCAAAGACATCTTCAGATGAGAATCCGAGGTCTAACTCTGAGAGAGACCTGAACACTCATATGATGCATCTGTCAGGGAATCATTCAGGGGAGAGCCTAGGTCAGAAACAACTTGAAAATGCCCTGACAGTACATTTGAGCAAGAAATTTGAGGAAATCAATGAGGGTCGAATGCCTGGGACCGTGCATAGTTCATGGCATTCAGTCAAGCAGACAATGTCTCTTGCTGAGGAATCCCACAGCCAAATAAAACATTGAAATATGGCAGCATTGGTGAGTGAGGACCACTGCGTTGATACTTCCCAGGAGATTTCCTTCCTTAGTCCCAACAAACAAAAGATGTTAGAAGCCCATATTAAATCTTTCTGCATGAGGATGCTGTGGGGCCTTCCCCGCAAGATCCTTGAATCCATAGCTTCAAATCAAAAGAGGATCTTTCCACTTCCTTTTCCCATTTCCACATTCCATCCTCAGCCAGCTTTATTTCTCGGGATTCCAAAGTTGGCGTCTCTAAGTCTCGTAGACGAAGCTCTTTTCAAGGGGAAAAGTGGGGAGCAACAAGCTCAGTCCCTGTCCTCGATGGCCCTCATCCTGTCACCTCACCTGTTAGCAAAGAAGGGCAGGACACCCTGAGAAGAGAATATTCTGATACTGACCATGACTTTGTAGCGTCAGATTCCAAAGATGGGGCCTCCAAGCTGCTTAGAAGAGGCATTACAGATTTTCAAGGAGAAATATTAGAATCAACAAACTCATTACCCATCCTTGGTCATTCTCCCCTCGTCACCTCACCTGTGGACCAAGAAAAGCAGGGGACCCTGAGAAGAGAATTTGCTGATACTGACAATGATCTTACAGAAAGTGTCCCGACAACTGAGGATGGCAGACAGACTTTTCTGCCCCCCCCACACAGCGTCATAGACGAAGTCAGTCAGAAACAGACTGTACCGGCCAGTAGATGCAGTGCAGAGCTGCCCATAATGCAAGCTGGAGTTGGCCGTGAGTCAAGGGATAACAGAGAGAGTGCCAGTAATAATGTTAACAGGCTTCAGGGCAGTAGAGAGATCTTTCCTGTCACCAATGGGTCGAAGGAGATGTTCAAGGAAGAGGAGATCTGTGCTCTTCAATCACAAACTAGGAACAACTTGACATCCAGCAAGTCAGGAAGCTGCTCAGTGACAAATGTAAAAACAAGCACATCTCATGAAACTGAAATTTTCCCACCAAGAGTATCAGTTCCCCAAGATCCTAAATCATCATATCTTAAAAATCAGATGCTGAGCCAGTTAAAGTTGGTCCAGAGGAAGGATAGCCAACCTCAGAGCCATTTCACTGACACATCTCTTGCCTTAGATAACTTGAGTTCCAAGGACTTACTGACTCATCCCCAGGGCATCTTGAGTAGGGATATGGGAACTTCCCAGGTGTTGCATGTCCACTTGGAAGACAGAGGGATCTGTGTGGCACAGCAGCAGGAGCCCAGGGTCCCTAACCATCTCTTACAGAAGTGTCAAGTTAGGAATTTCCCACCAGCTATAAAGAGAGTGAGCCCTATGAGACCCAAAGGAGGAGAGCTTGGTGGAGGGGATGCAGGGTTGGGGACATCCCAACTCAGGAGAAAGAGCCACGCTATTCATGACAGGACATCAGGGGAGGTGCTTGGGAGCAAATCTTCCCCAACCTTGAAAACACAGCCTCCTCCTGAAAACCTCTTCAGAAAGTGGATGAAGACCTTTTTGCAGTGGTTTAATAAACCCAGCATAGCATATGAAGAACAAGAAAGTTCCCAGGCAAAGGGTAGCTCCCTGTCATCATCTGTGCAGAATAGAGGTCGAGTTACAAGAAGAGCTGCCTTTATTGGGACCACTGAAGGTCAGAAAATTAGGAAAGACACTAAGGATTCCCTAGAGGAGAAGCTGGGGCATAGGCATGGGATAGATGTCACCTGTCCCCAAGAGCCCCTTTCCTTCCCAGTGGAGCTTGGGAAAGCTCAGCACAACCCAGAAGTGCCGGTCAGAGCAGAGCCTGTTGTGGGCTATCCCTGTAACTACACCGCTCCCTCCTGCAAAGTGACATGTACCAAATCTCACAGCCAACAAGCTATCTTTGTTGGTCAGAATTATCCTACAAGGATTAGACAGATCACAGACAAGGACAGACAGCCTGAGAAAGTTGAGGCATTTAAGGGGAAGATATTGTGTCAAAGGCATCCCCAATCCATGCCCCACAAGGAAGCCTATGCCACATTCAACCCCCCCTTGCCGGCGTCAGGTCAGCCTGGTGTGTCCAGCCGTCCTGACCAGTGCTAAAAGCACTGTGTTCAGTGATGTGCCTTTACTAACTGGACAGAAAATGCTTCCGAAGCATTTTCAGGGAGGAAAATTTCCCCCCACAAAATAATTCATTCCTTGTTGAGAATCTTGATTCTCCCTAATAAATGTTCTAATAAGAAGGATGTCTTTTCTGCGTACTGTGTTGCGGGGTATAGGTTTTGGGTAACTGAAGCTTGTGGTTAGGGAAACGTAGTAGTTATCTCAGCTCTTACTGACTCCCTAGTATGAGTTTTAAAATGTGCCCAATCCCCTGGAGCTCTTGTGGAGGAAAGAGTATCATGTGCCTCCAAAAGCCCCTTCTCTCCCTGATGAAGTCTGAGGAGATGAGCTCTTTTCTATCTCTTTGCTTGAGACTTACTGATACCGTATGGCAGCCTGCACCTTCCTCTCCATTCACTGCTTCATGTCCTTTAGAACAGTAAGGAAGGCAGGCCTTCTGATCTGAAGAGAGGGTGAAGTATGGGTACATTTTTCAGAAATAGTGGTTTAATCTCTATTTTAAAAAAGTTGTCACTGATCACAGGATCATATAAGTTGGTGGGAGTGTTTGGGGTATTGCTGGTTGGGGTAGAGTGTCAGGAACACTGTGGATGCTGCTTAAGAGTTTGAAAAGCAGGGCATCCTCATGATTTAGCAAAGCATATTTTGACCTCAATGTTGAGGTCTTTCTACTAATAAGTCACTCGGGGAAGTAGTTCCCCTCCCTGTGTATTTCTCCATGCTGCCTGGATTGATGGCATTTTTACTGAGCAAAAAGATCACCTAGCTGTCTGTGGCAGGAATGTTGACCAGGCAACCACCTACCTCCTAGGGTAAAATAAAGCTGAGAGTAAGGCAAAGATGCCTTAGAATGAATGAGAAAGTAAGAAAAAAGTGAAGCTAGGAAAGGATGACCATGCTGGTGGAAAAAGGTTTATGCCCTTCATGCCCATATCAGTACCCTTTCTCAATCTAGATCTAGGCACCACCCCCTTGAGGTTTGCCAGGGCGCTGCAGAGCTTACAGATGCCATTTTGGCAGAAGTGTACATGGGGCTGTTCTTTAAGTACTTAAAACAGTATCTGCAGGGCTGTTGTTAACATGGCATCCCTCTCTTTAGAGAAGGTGATCTTTGTGCCTTCCTTCTAGCCGTGTTGATGGCAGCATGCAAGATCTTCCCTTAGTGTATACAGTGCACCTGTCAGGGTGGAGGTGTCACCTATGATCTTCATGGGCTTTGTGGAATATAATATTGTCTAAAACACCTGCAGCTCATGGTCCAGAGGTTAGTCCCGGACTACACATGAGGTTTACAGATATTTGGGGGCTTACTATGAATCTTTACAGAATGCTCTGTATTTCTAAGAGTGTGCACATATGCACTCTTAAAATATTAGGGGTCTGAAGAAAAGGCAACTCCACATATCCAGACTGGGACTAGTAAATGAGGTGAGTTTTCTAGAGATCACTTGAGGTAGGTTTTCAAGAAAAATTGTGAATGCTTGGTGTCAAAACAAAAACAAAAGAAAAGAAAAGAGAGCAAAACAAAACAGATGTCTGCTATAGCTCCCTCACCATCCTTCTCTTTTCCTATCCATGCTTATGCCACTGACCCTGCAGTGTCTGAAGATGAGGATTGCAGAAATAATTCAGATTCTGTGAAGGCCTTAAGAAGCACACAATTTGAATAAAGCCCAGAGCAAAGAACTTGTGGATGCGGAGAATCCATGGAGGACCCAAACATCCACGTGGATAGACTTGCCAATAACCTGGCCTAATTGCTCTGTTATTCCATCTTAGGATCCTTTACCTCCATTCCAGTTCAGTTACTGCCACACCCAGAAGCTATCATCAGAAACACCTAAAAGTTGTCATCAGAAACACCTCTTTTTTTGGAGGCAGAGTCTTGCTCAGTTGCCCGGGCTGGTGTGCAGTGGCATGTTCTTGACTCACTGCAACCTCCGCCTACCAGATTCAAGCGATTCTCCTCTGCCTTAGCGTCTTGAATAGCTGGGATTAAAGACACATGCCACAATGCCTGGCTGTTTTTTTTTTTTTTTTTTTTTTTGTAGACTTAAGGTTTCACCATGTTGGCTAGGCTGGTCTTGAACTCCTGACCTCAAGTGACCTGCCTGCCATGGCTTCTCAAAATGCTGGGATTATAGGCATGAGCCACCATTTCTGACCCCATTAAAATCACCTATACATCTGTAATAATACAGTCTAACATTCTACGCTTTGACCTCATCCTACTGTCCTTCCAGCCTGGGCCCTCAATTTGTCAAATTTTCACACTGAGTTATTATTTTTCTACTTATCTATCTACTAAGTTCTTGTCTTAATTTCCTTCTTCTTCAATGCAGATTTTATGGTCTATCCTATAACCAATATTTAAGAAGCCCTATTTGAAATAGGCCTTATCCAATTCCCTTTAATCCTTCCTGTCTGACAAAATCCCATCTCTCTACCTTTTCCATAAATGTCTTCCCTTAAATGACCAATCACTATTGGATTAAATCTCACAATTCTACTGACACCGTGATAAATGCATGGTCAGCCTTAGCACTACCTGGAAATAATTCACTCATTCATCCAAAAATACTTATCCTGTGCTTACTAACAGAGAACAATACTAATGAAGCTTTGGTCATTTTTCCTTAGTCCACTTTGTCATCCATGCTACTCAAATGTATTTCAAACCTTCTGCACTTTTCTCAAGTTTAGGCCATCTCCACTTACTCAGCAGATGTGCTGGCCTCACCACTCAGAGAAACTAGAATCCATTGGATGTAAACGTTTCATAAAAAATTCTTCAAGAAACTATATCCATTGCTCCTTTGTTTCCTTCCAAGGTTTCTTCATTTTTTTTTGAGATGGAGTCTCGCTCTGTTGCCCAGGCTGGAGTGCAGTGGCGCGATCTCGGCTCACTGAGACCTCTGCCTCCTGGGTTCAAGTGATTCTCCCAACTCAGGCTCCTGAGTAGCTGAGATTACAGTTGTGCGCCACCACACCTGGCTAAATTTTGTATTTTTAGTATAGATGAGATTTCTGCTTGTTAGCCAGGCTGCTTTTGAACTTATTACCTCAGGTGATACACCTGCCTTGGCCTCTCAAAGTGCCAGGATTACAGGTGTGAACCATCATGCTCGACCACCTTGCAAGGTTTCTATCTTCAGAGGAATTATACTTCCTGAAATGTCTCTACTGAGTGATAGCTAAACTCTAGTCTTTTTACTGATCCATTCTTGCCTTGTAATAGGTACACAGTATATGCTTTAAATGGGTGAATTTTGTGATATGTGTACTATATTGCAATAAAACTTAAAGGATTTAAAAAGCATAAGTTCTTGAGGATAACAAGAATGCAAGAGGGTACACCAAAAGGAGTTAACACATTTTTGGAAGATGAAAACCTGGTGGAGGAGCGAGAACTTATTTATCAAAATAGACAAAGCACCAGCTATTCTTATTGCTGCTTCCTTCATGAGGCACTGAACATGTTTTATTCCTTAAATCCTTTCATTGAAGGGATGGTTAAACATACACAAGAGCAGGTAGAACAATATAACTCCTCATGTACCCACCACTTTCACAATTATCATTTGGTATGGATGGTACATCCCATCTTTTACACTATGATTAAAGCGTAAAAGTCCATTTAAACATCTTGCCATCCATCTCTTAGAAGATATGCCATGTACCATCTGTCAGTGCTGTCACATTCCTTTGATACTTATCACATGAGGAAGACACTTCTGTACAACAGATGTACACAACATTAGTGACAAACACATTGAGCTTTAGTGGCTTTGGCAATCAATTCTCCTTTGACTTTAAGTCAACTCCAAAGAGTCATTTGAATTCCTACCCACAGTCCACATGAGAAGCAATCTTATGGAGCAAATTCAGTGTACAATATTGCAGTCACTTAATCACATAGTAACTATAGCTGGAAAAAAAAATGAGTAGAAAACTACATGTTGCTAAAACTTTGAGATTGTCATATAAATGTTTTCTAATATTTAAAAGAATTTTTTTCTATCACACATTTAAAATGAGTTTTCATGTTTCCACTTAAATAAAGTAGATCAAATATACTTGTTTATCTCCCCTCCTTCCCAAAATGCCATTAAGAGTAAAGGATTATACGAAAAGATGCTCGACATCATTAGTCTGATCAGAGAAATACAAATAGAAATGACTATGAGATAACCACTTCACATCTACTAGGATGGCTGGAATAAAAAAGATAAGTGTTTCAGATAATCTGGAGAAATTGGAAGCCTCATACACTGAGAGTGGGAATGTGAAATGGGGCAGCTGCTTTGGAAAACAGGCAGTTCCTCAAAATGTTGGCATGTCACCCAGCAAATCCACTCCTAAGTATATACCAAGAGAAATGAAAACATGTGCGTGCAAAGGAACTTGTACACAAAGTGTTTGGTGTGTCTGTTGTTTTCCCCGATGGTTAATCTTTGGCCCTTTGGCAGTGGCTTGTTCATTTGCTTTTTTTGTGTTTTTAACGAAAGTCCTTTGTGTAGCTACTTCTCTGCCCTGAGAAAGTTCTGAGTTAGGTGAAACAAAGGCATGCCCCTTGGATCAGCTCTTCAAGGACTTCCCAGACAGATCAAAACAGACAAACTGAACTACTTAGAACAAGGTTTGCTCTGCTTTTTCCTCTGGAACCAGGTGCCCACACTCTGTGCAGGGTCTGATATCTTCAAGGCTGCCACTGGGCTGGGGGTGAGATGGAGCAATGGTAAGTTAAAAATGCTACAATGCTTTGTACAGTGTTTTAGTGGTTTTTCTCCTTGTTAGCCTTTGCTTGGCTGCAGTAAACCTTTGCCATCTTCCAGAGTTTTGACAAGGTTGATTCCGACTGTTTTTGCCAGGTTTCTTTGTGTATCTGAGGAGGGTCAGCTTCTCAGAATTCTCTAGTCTGCCATTTTGCTGATACCACTCCCCTATGTCCAGCTTTCTTTTGATCAAGATAGTTTATCTTTTCCGGTTTTTTTTTTTCAATTGCATACAATTCATTTCTTTATATTTAAAGTGGTTTTCTTTTAGGCATCATATAGTTAGGTCTTACTTTTTAATCTAGTCTGACAATTTCTGTCTTTTAATGAGTGATTAGAACATGATAGGCACATTTCTTGCCCCCTAAAGATGTCCATGTCCCAATTTCTGGAACCTAAGGATATATTACTTTACATGGCATAAGGGAATTAAGTTTTCAGGTGGAATTAAGGTTGCTTATCAGTAGACCTTAAAATAGAGAAGATTCTGAATTATCCATATGGGCCTTATCTAATGATATGAGCCCTAAAACCTAAAACTTTAGAGAGATTTAAAGACAGAAGAGGCAGGAGCAGTTCAAACTGTGAGAGAGTCTCTGAACTTCTCTTGCTCATCTTGAAGATGGAGGTAGGGGACCATGACCTAAGGCAGAAGGCAATCTTTAGAAGCTCAAACAGCCTGACAGATAGCAGGTAAATGGAAACATCAGGCAATGAATTCTGCGAACAACCTGAATGAGCAAGGAAACAGATTCTCTTATAGAGTCTTCAAAAAAGAATTGTGTTCTCATCTTGCTTTTAGCCTAGTAAGACCAGTACCAGACTTCTGACATACAGAACTGTAATATAATAAATTTGTGTTGCTTTAAGCCACTAAGTTTATGGTAATTTATTATGGCAGCAGTAGAAAACTAATGCAGACCATTTATAGTGTGATTATTGATATAGTTGGGTTTCAATCTACTTTATAGGTTCACAGCAAAATTGTATGGAAGGTACAGAGATTTTCCATACATCCTCTGCCCTCACACATGCACAACCTCTCCCATTATCAACATCCTCCACCAGAATGGTACATTTGGTGGACCTACATTGGCACATTATTATCCAGAGTGTGTAATCTACATTAGGGTTCATTCTTGATGTTGTGCATTCTGAATCTTCTATGATATCGTTTTTCTCCTTTTGGAAGGCTTATTGGCAATAACTTTCTTCAGTGGTTGTAGTGATTGTTTTAGAGTTTACACATCTTTAATTTATAACAGTTTTGTTATTGTTGTTTTTTGTTTCTTTGAGACCGAGTCTAGCTCCGTTGCTAGGCTGGAGTGCAGTGGCGCTGTCTTGGACCACTGCACCTCTGCCTTCTGGGTTCAAGTGATTCTCCTGCCTTAGTCTTCCAACTGGCTGGGATTACAGGCACAGTCCGCCATGCCCAGCTAATTTTTGTATTTTTAGTAGAGATGG
The DNA here is from genome assembly GCF_000951035.1 of Colobus angolensis palliatus. Lineage (NCBI taxonomy): Eukaryota > Metazoa > Chordata > Mammalia > Primates > Cercopithecidae > Colobus > Colobus angolensis. The sequence continues at coordinate 971,116 of NW_012117877.1, read as the reverse complement.
GGTTTCACCATGTTGGCCAGGATGGTTTCGATCTCCTGACCTCATGATCCACCCACCGTGGCCTCCAAAAGTGCCGGGATTACAGGCGTGAGCCACCTTGCCTGGCCACCAGTCTGTGTTTGATATATCACTTCCCATAGTGTTTCTCTCAGGTTCACTTGGCTTATTCTATTGAAAATACCTGTTTAAGTGTATGTCTCCCTGGATTTGTTAGAACTCTTTTGAATGCAGGTTGATAGAATTCCAACCCAATGTAGCTTAAATAGAAAACAATGATGTGATGGCCTTGTATTGAGTATTTGCTAATCCCTTAAACAAAAAATGTAGCCATATGGCTAGAAATGTTGATGGGCCAGATTGGGTTGTGGACTTATCTCTAGGATAAGAAGGGCACCGGGTTGAATGCCCCTAAAACAACATGACGTAGGGGTATAACTCCTGGAAGATCAGGGTAGTTGGATGGAAAAGCATGCCTGAGAAATACTAGAGTTCTCATTGTCCATGTATTCCTGAAATCAGTTTCTTTAGGACAGGTGGTATTTTAATTATTTTTTCTCATGTAAGTAATAATGCATCATTATATTATCTGAGTTTAAAAAGATAAAACAGTCTCCATAAGTCTAAATACCTCCACTGATCATTCCTTTCTAGGAGGTAAACTCTTCATGATCACGATTTTCAGTGTGGTGTGCATTGCATTCTGTGCTGTGCATTGACCTAGAATATTTATAGTTTATTTATTCATTTTACATAAAAAGAGATCACATTATGCATATTACTCCGCAGCATGGTTCTTTTATTCAACAAATATCTTGTCATTCTATGTATAATAATGCATATAGATGTACTTCATGCTTTGTAACTGCTGTGTAGTATTTCTTTAAATGAATAGTTCATATTTTTTCGGTTGTTGAATATTTCCTATTTTTTATTATTAACAATACTGCCATGAACATCCTTCTATATGCTTTGTTGTGCACATTTTCAAGTGCTTCTCTCGTGTATATGCCTAGAAATGAAATTTCTGTGTCAGACTGTTCACATTTATAAAACATGTATTATTATTTATTTAAAAAATATATATAGTTTGAATAGGAAATAAATACACATGGTAAAAAAATCCATCAACAACTGAAAAGTTATGTAATGAAAAATAGTCTCCCTCAATCTTGAACAGACTTGGTTGGTGCTTTACTTTCATTGTGTGTTAAATATTATAAGTCAGCTATTAATATTTTAAATATATCTTTCAATTTGTGTTTGTCTAATATTTCTTCATGTTTAGTTTCAGGATATATGCCTTTGGTATAAATAGCATACCAGTTAGTCTCACTTCTTCTCATTTTATACTGTTAGGTGATACATGGTTTATAATCCTATTTCTGATGTTTTCCAGTTTAATCACTTGTTAAGTGTTGTCTGCCGGACTTTAACATTGTAAAGTTCTCTCTTTTATTTTACTGTTTTGTACACTTTGAGACTGTATAAATATTTTGTTATTTGTCAAACTTTTCATTTATTCATTCATTTATATTCATATGAACTCATGGTTTTCAATTTTATTTAGTTAATTAAAATCTGTTACTATCATTATTTATTTTGATGTTCATATTGTCATAGGTTTGAATAGTGGGAGCCCCTTCAAACTGACGTCTGTGTCCTTTTGACATATCTCCATCATTGTTTGAACATTTTGTTACTTTGCTATCCAGCAATATGTGTTCGGGTCATCTTGTATTTTTCCTGCACAAATCCTAGAATTAGCCATTTCTCCAAGATACCCTAGTTCCATTTGCTGGAGGATGATATTTAGAAGCCAGTATATAGATACTAAGTGTGTTCATTGCTGTTGGGGTATCAGTGCTCCCATGCTTTCTCAGTGTACAGATTTATCTATCTATCTGTATATATGTATTTATATTACATTTATTTCTGTACCTATCTATATACATTGAAAACTATGAGTTCATACCTATACCTTAAGTTCTTACCAAATATCCAACACCACAGTGTTCATTTTAGTTTGCTTTCTCTTCCTCTTTCTCTCTTTTTCCAGCAGTAAGAAATCTAGTTCTTATTCTTCTTAAAACAGGGAACACTTGTGATATTTGATAGACTGATATTAATTCTTTTGTTCACTTGGGGTATACTAGTGGCAGTAATCATGCAACATGAACACGTGGATGATAGAGATTTATTTGACAGTTGAATCTGAATGTATCCTCTTGGAACATAACAAAAGGACTAAAATCTCTAATTTCACATTTGTAGATATTTATACTGTGTTATCACTACCAAGAGAAGCAAAATCCTAATTTGATATCTCAGGAGATAATTATATTATTATGCTTTTTAAAGCATAATGATGAAAATGAATTATGTGATATGAAACTGTCTATAAAACATCTTAGTGACTTTACATATTTAATGACAATAATAGCAACTGATTTCAAGGTTTAACTATGAGCAACTCTGATGGTGTATTTTAAGCATTTATTTAAAACATTTTCCCTTTAGTTGGAAAGTGTTTTTGATAATTGTTTAAGTGACCGCCTAACATTTTACTTTCCAAGATTTATGGTTAACATTAGAATCAGATCTAAAACGTTGTATACCTTTCACATTTATATGTTTTTAAGTTAAGTAATCTTTAATTAAAGGTGATATTTGATTCATTGATTATCTTATATTTCTTCCTAATACCTGCAGATATTTTAAATGCAGTATCAACTCTTCTTTTTCAGGTTTTTGGCCTGACATTTCTCCATTCACACACTTGCCTTTTCATATTTTTAAATACTATATATTAATATATGCTGATGAGCCTGGATGTCTCTGAACTGAACTCCAACTTTGTATATCAAACAGTCTACTTCTATATTCATTTTAGATGTCAAATAGGAAGCTAAACTTAATATGTACAAAACCAAAACCTTGTGTTTGTTTCTTTTTAAGATCAAACCTTATCCTCTCACATTTTCCCCTATCTCAGTAAATGGCAACATCCTTCTTTGAGTTTCTCAGGCCAGAAACTCTGGAGTCAGCTTTGACTTCTTTCTCATTCTTATACTCTGTAATTGGTCAATCATAAAATTCTTCACAGTATATCCAGGATCTGTCCAATTCTATTTCCTTCTCATCTTTTGTAGTGGATCAAGCCACCATCATGTTTGCCTGAATTCTTGTAGTAGCATCTTAATTGTCCTCCTGGTTCCATGCTTGCCTTTGGGTCTGTTCTCCACCTTGAAGCCAGAGTGATCTTTTTCAGATATATATTGTATTATGCCACTTCTCTGCTCAAAACTTTCAGGAGCTTCTTTTTCAACTCAGAAAAAAGCCCAATAGCCTTTGAGTACCTTCTGTATGATCTAACGTCTCTCTATTTCTGTGGACCCATTTCCAGAATCTTTCCTTTACCTATTCTACTGTAGTCTCACTATTGGCCTTCTTGCTATTCTTTTAAAGTACCAAGCATTTGCTTACCTCAGGGCCTTTGCAGTTGTTATTCCCTGAGGCTAGCATGCTCTTTACCATGATATCTGCCTGGCTAGATCCTTCCATTTTGTTCAGATTTCTATGCAAGCATCGCCTTATCAGAGAAAGCTTGCCTGACCACCTAAAGTAAAATAGCACCTACCTTTTCAAACTTCCTATCTCTCTTATCAGGTTTTTTTTTTTTTTTTTTTTTTGAGACGGAGTCTCGCTCTGTCACTGAAGTTGGAGTGCACTGGCCAGATCTCAGCTCACTGCAAGCTCCGCCTCCCGGGTTTACGCCATTCTCCTGCCTCAGCCTCCCGAGTAGCTGGGACTACAGGCACCCGCTACCTCGCCCGGCTAGTTTTTTGTACTTTTTAGTAGAGACAGAGTTTCACCGTGTTAGCCAGGATGGTCTCGATCTCCTGACCTTGTGATCCGCCCGCCTTGGCCTCCCAAAGGGCTGGGATTACAGGCTTGAGCCACCGCGCCTGGCCCTCTTACCAGGTTTAATGTTTCTCCATAGTACTTGTCACTGTCTAACATATTTTAAATATAATATGTTATATATATTATATCTATAACACACACTATATACCATATACAGTATGTTTACTTATAGCCCTCACTAGATTATAAACTCCATGCAATCAGGAACTTTTATTTTCTTAATATGTGCCTCCTGTGTTTAGAACAGTACCTAGAAAGTGATTGTTGTTCCATTAATATTTGTGGAATAAATAAATAAATTAAAACTCTTTCTGAGAGAAAGAATCCGTTGTGTTCGGATTTCAATAGTGTCAATCAAGTTAAGACATTTCCTGGTACTTTCTTCTCCTCTCTTTGCCTGACTCTGTCCTGGAGGAAAGCAGAAGCAGCTTTATGTGTGGAGATGGGATCGGATGGGGAAGAAATTGCAAGGTAGGCAAATGGAGGAAAAGGTCGTATCCTCTCCTCGTCCACTCTAGGTCTCCCTGCTGAAAAGCACTACCAATTTGGCAGAAGGAAGACATTTTAACTTAAAGTGAAGTTGGTGTTTTGATGGACACATTGTACAGGATGTTTTAATTACTGAGCTAGATTATTCTTGGCACTATGAATGACTTAAAAGAAGAATATTTAAGAACAGTCTGGGACCTTCCCTTACCTAGTATTTCCTTCAAAGGGCAAGAGAAAGATAAATTTCCAGATTGTTTATGAAGGGTCTGTGAGGGGAACAAATGAAAAATTTCCCCCCTGCATCCTATGGAGTTCTGCTTATTTGTTCAACCTAACGATTATCCTTCTACGTGGTCTTTATCACAGTGCTTAGTAATCTACTGTTTACCCTGTGTCTGCCTTACTAGACTGAGAGCTCAAGAAGACAGGGGCAGCATTTTTATTAATCCTGTTAATCCAAGACCAAGTATGGTACTTGACACGTAGCAACCATTTGGTGTTTATTGAATAACCTCCCTCCCATCATCTTGATGCAAGAGTTACTTCAATGCCAAAAGTACTTGGAGTATGAGAAATTCAGTATTTCATGATACAAAGGAGGCAGAATGCTTAGGTCTATAAAGAGATATTGTGTTCCAAGATTTAGATCCATTTACCACAATACAAATTTACCATCACTCCATTCTATGGGAAAACATTTTACTTCTGAATCGTATTGCAGGGTCAGCTTTATCCTTCACTTCTGATTCAAGCTCTCAGCCACCTAATCTTTCTCCCCTATTGCAGCAGGGCAAGTGGGCTTTCGTGAAGCCCAGTGTTTGGAATAAATGCTAAAAATAATCCCCTTTTCTCCATACCTTATACAGCCGTGATTCTTCTTTAAAGGCAGAGCCTGAATCCTTACTGTTTAAAAGTCAACATGTCCTGTACTCTTGTGGCCAGTGCAAAAAATATAACAATATTTTGAAAGACTGTGGAGAGGGTTTGTTTCAGTATAAAAACGACAGCATTACTATCACTGTGATCCAGAGATGAAAAGTTATAAAACATTTTGACTCAAATAGATGCCACATGAATTTAATAATTTTCATGTGGATAATCATTTTTCAAACAAACTGTAGCCATGACTTAATCCCTCCTAGAAAGACAGGAGTGTATCTTCAAACAAACTGCCTAAGCTGTTTGTTCACAGTTTGCTTTTTGATTCAGCAAGATGGATTATGAGAGGTAACAACCAGAGCTGTGACAGCTCTAGCTAAATCCCACCTGGCGTTCCATCCGTCTCTCCTTTAAAAATCTCTCCAAGTTTATAATTCTACAAAAGGCTTAACGGTATCCACTGGAGGAGTGCCTTGGCTTGGGAGTAGGGGTAGGGAGTGGGGATTTAATATGCCAATTAAAAAATTTATTGTTAATAAAAAATTCTTGGGTTGTTTCATTTGCAACCCAAGTGTAAATCCTATTTGACAATGCAAGCACTGGGCTGACAATGAAGTGAAGTAAACACTTAGGGCCCATCCCTCAGTGTTTCACTAACTTTAGTGAATCTTTTCTGGTCAGTGACAGCCTGGTGAACTTTCTTGAGGGACAGTGAAACTGCCATTTTTCTGGCCTTTAGACGTGGTTTCGTCTGTAGCACACATCCACAATCATATTGCTTATACAATACATATATGAAACTTCCTTCCTCTTATTATTAATCAACCTGTCTCCTTTCTACTGTGATTACCATCAACTTCATTTCCCTCACCGTGGCTAAAACTGTCAGTAGGGAGGAAATAAAAATTATGGTAATGTTTTAATACCTGTTCTCATATGTATTAAAAGAGAAGAGTTCCAGAGAGAAGAGTTCTCAAATAGGAGACTAAATGGTAACTATGTATTCTATCACTTCTGGGATATCATACAAGATACTTTATAGCCTTTTGGTTAGAATAGGCAAGTTAGTTGTTAATTGTTTAGTGCCAGAAACTGTCCCCTTTGGACTGTAGACATATTGATAAGTCTTCATCACTCATGAACTGTGTAGCAGATAATTTGCCATTAATAATTAAAATACTGATGTTTAAGAATAAATTATTTTAAAAATGAGAGCTCAGTCAAAGCTAGCATTAGAGTAAAATAATATTTCATTTACTTGCATTGAAACAGCAGAAAAGAGGGTAGGGTAAACATGGAGAATCCCATATTTCCATGACAGTATGATGTTTCTGGGAGTATAAAAAATGTTAAGATCCACTGATTTAGGCCAAAAGGCCCCCAAAGATAGAAGTAATAGATGGCAATATTAGTATAGACTCCCTCATTCCTTGTCGTCATTCCCTGAATGGGAAGGTAATTCTGTGCTTCATACTTTCTTCTTGACGTTATCTTTGAGACTTGGTTTCTAATATATAAGTATTTAGCATACATTCAATCACACATGCTAACAAGAAAGGGACACTATCAGTAAAAAACTATAAATCAAATCTTGCTTTGAGAATGAACTTTGGATTTCAGCCTACTCTATCAGACTTTATTCCTGTGTTGTTATTAAATGCCAGTATTATTTACATCTAACTTTCTTTGACTTTATCACACACCTATAATGGAAGTGCTAAGCAGGAGTACAGGGGAACAAGGTCTGGTAACCTATGGGGAAAAAAATTAAATCTGGCATTTGGTTCCTGGACCATTCAAGAGTTATCACTGTCTAATATATTTTAAATATAATATGTTTTATATATATACACACACACACACATACATACACACACACTATATACTATGTACAGCATGTTTACTTATAGCCCCCACTAGATTATAAACTCCATGCCATCAGGAACTTTTATTTTCTTAATATGTGCCTCCTGTGTTAAGAACAGCGCCTAGAAAGTGATTGTTGTTCCGTTAATATTTGTGGAATAAATACATAAATTGAAACTCTTTCTGAGAGAAAGAATCCGTTGTGTTCGGATTTCAATAGTGTCAATCAAGTTAAGACATTTCCAGGTACTTCCTTCTCCTCTCTTTGCCTGACTCTGTCCTGGATGAAAGCAGAAGCAGCTTTTGTGTGTGGAGATGGGATTGGATGGGTAAGAAATTGCAAGAAAATATGGAAGAAGTTAGAGAAGACAGCATTATGTGTGCTAGAGTTGTTGGTAAGTTTCATGGAGGATGAGTCACCAGTGTAATCCATGATTCTTGAGGACCTATCATGGGCATGGCCCTGAGCTATGCATGGGGTAGAGCTTGTTTTTGAAAGGTAGAAAGTATTGATGGTCTCAGAGGCAGGGAAGAGGCATCTTGGATTGGGCGAAATAGGCTAAAAGAGTAGTGTGAAATAAGCACGGTGCATGAGAAAATTAATTCTTCTGGTGGATGATGGATAATTTTAGAAAACGTGGTGGGACTATGCACTGTTTTGATAAAGGTGCTGTATTAGTTTGTATTTAGATAGCAGTCTATCTAAATATTGATGTTTGTATATAGTGTCATCTGTTCAGGATATTCCATTAGCAACATGTCTTTGAAACTTAGTGGGCTTGATATTGAAGAAAAGCATAAAATGAGAATATGGAATTATGCAAGTCTCTTTCTTTCTTTAGATCTTTGATGGGTATGTGCAATAAACTTAAAGCTTTTTTCTGTCCTTTGATTATTCAATTTAATTATTGTATTCCATTGTTTTAATATTTTTCTGTGGTTTCTATGTTTTGCACATTTCACACCATTATTTCACATCGTTGTATTTTAAGACCTGAGATTCAGGTACAATTTGTTGAAACTTACATTTTTAACAATGCTTTAGGAATATATTGGAACCTGTTATAATATTTTTTATTCTGTTTGCATGTTAGTGTGAATGAGAAATTATAGCTTACATATACGGTTATCTATATGTAACACCATAAATGCATTTATAAATATACATATTGAAAGTATATTTCTAGCATCTATAAATGCCCATTTTTTAGTGTATACACATATGAAACCCATTTTCAATGTACATATAGTCACAAATGTTTTCTATTGGCATTTGAAATGAAATTTAAATTCCATTTTGTTTTTCTAAAAATGGATCAATATAATTGATTAAATAATCAGCTTTCATCTTTTTGTGTAAGAAATGAATGTTTTCTGCTTTTACCTGATAGGGTCTTTTTAGGGTAGTTAGAGTTTGGGGATGGGGGAAGCAGCAGGGAGTTCTTAGAATAAAAGTGTTAATTCCCTAAAGAAAAAGAACTGAGAAGCAATGTAGTGACAATTGCTTGGCACTAGTCTAACAGAAGCAAGTTTTAACATGCAAATCCTGTTTTGTTGCTCTTGTTTTCCTGGTACCCAAACAAAAGCAAGATAATCATTTTCACCCCACCCACAACTACTCAAAATGGGCTCTAATTCAATAAGAAAATAAAGACACTTTTCTATTTGCTTTTGAGAGTCTGAATTCTTTGGAAAGGGGCAGAAAACAGGGAGGAAAACAAATATTTGTTAAGTGATAAGCGTGTGCCTGAATTATGCTAAATGATATCAGATACGAAAGAAAAATGCTAACATTTCTATAAACAAAGACCCACAAACAAGGCACATAGAGGAGACAATGAATAAACAAGGCATTGTTTATCTACAAGATTGGCATTGTACAAAATTTGGGGTCATAGATCCCTGATAATCTACTGAAAGAATAATACACAGTCACACATAATTTGTACACAGTTTTGGCAGGGGAAGGTCCAAGGAAAATCCCTAACATAGAGGACAGGACTGTAATTTTAGGTCATCATTTCTTCATTATTTATTCAGAGGGTCCTAGATAAGGACATATACAACTGTTATGTTCTTTCGTAACACCATATGTCTCTCCTTAGGTTTTCATTGTTATAAATTAGCACATATTTGAGTAATTATTTGCCAAAGCCTGTACCCTTAACTTGACTATAAGCTCCATGTGGGCAGAAATACCCTCGCTCATCATGTAATTCCCCAGGATGAACACAGTTCCTGGTCCACAGTAATCACACAAATATTGGTTGAATGAAACAATGAATGAATATGGATTTGACATGAAATACGGAAGTAGTTAGAGAAGACAGCATTATGTGTGCTAGAGTTGTTGGTAAGTTTCATGGAGGATGAGTCACCAGTGTAATCCATGATTCTTGAGGACCTATCATGGGCATGGCCCTGAGCTATGCATGGAGTAGAGCTTGTTTTTGAAAGGTAGGACGTATTGATGGTCTCAGAGGCAGGGAAGAGGCATCTTGGATGGTGGGAAAGAGGCTAAAAGAGTAGTGTGAAATAAGCACAGTGCATGAAAAAACTAGTTCTTCTGGTGGATGATGGATAATTGTAGAAAACGTTGTGGGACCATGCACTGTTTTGATAAAGGTGCTGTATTAGTTTGGATTCTTCCTAAGCAGATCCTGTGGTGAGTATTTGTGAGCAAGTGATTTCTTAAGTAAGTGCTTCCAGAAGAGATTTATAAGGGAGTAGAGGGAAGGGGAAGGAGCCAAGCAAGGGTGTGTGTATGTTTAGGTAAAGTCTCAGTCTCAGCGTGATCCTGCCAGGGAGTTCTCAAGTATAAATTACACCTCAGAGTATGTGCAGACCCAGGCAAGGGAGCCAGGTATTCACGCTTCCACTTTAGGTATTAACTAAGGGCTATTCTAGGGCATGTAAACTTCCAGGTCCTTCCTGTTTTCTCTGCAAGAGCAGGGATAAAGTAGCTCAGGAGAAAGTATCAGGTGCCGTGGGCCATTAGAAGCAAAACACACTGATGCCAAAAGATGGACACACAGAAAGGTCAAAGTGGGGATGGGAAGGAATCTGGGCAGAGGACTTGCGGGGTCTGCTACAGGAATTCTAGCCTGACTTGATAGGCAACAGAGATTTGTCACAGGTTCGCAAAACTGGCTGCATATTAGAAGCACCTGAGGAGCTTTTAAAGAAAAATTAATGACTGGGCTGCAGCCCAGATGAATTAAATCAGAACCTCTTCAGGTACAGCTTAGGCATCAATGGTTTTTAAAAGCTTCTCCTGGCCGGGCGCGGTGGCTCAAGCCTGTAATCCCAGCACTTTGGGAGGCCGAGACAGGCGGATCACGAGGTCAGGAGTTCGTAGACCATCCTGGCTAACACGGTGAAACCCCCGTCTCTACTAAAAAATACAAAAAGCTAGCTGGGCGAGGTGGCTGGCGCCTGTAGTCCCAGCTACTCAGGAGGCTGAGGCAGGAGAATGGCGTAAACCCGGGAGGCGGAGCTTGCAGTGAGCTGAGATCCGGCCACTGCACTCCAGCCCGGGCGACAGAGCAAGACTCCGTCTCAAAAAAAAAAAAAAAAAAAGCTTCTCCTGTGGAATCAAATGATTGCCTGGATTATAGACTCTTGGATAAGGATGTGGCAGGATGTAAATAGTATTTTAGGGAGATATTTTGGTAGGGACTTTTAGCCTGGACTGAAGGGAGAAGAAACTGGAGGAGACAATGGAGTTTTGGCCAAAGGTGATGACTTAGACTGTGATGGTGGCAGAGCAAACGGACATAAAAAAACAAATGTGAGGGATAGTTCAAGAGACTTACTAACTGATTGAATGGGAGGGCTTGAGGGGATGGAGGAGTCAAAGATGGCTTGAAAATGTCCAGGCTGGGAGTCTGGCTTTGAAGCACTGTCTCTGAAGTACTGTGACTCTCAGACCATGTGGAAAATTATATCAGCATAGCCCTTTGACATTTTCAGTTGGGAAATGGAAGATGCTATTATTAATGAGGAAGCTTCTCTCAGGGACTAGATTATTCTTTGGTCATGAATTAGACATGCTGTTAACACTTTCAGGCTAAAAGTGACTGTTTAAATCATATGATCCTTAATATAACAAAACTAAATATACCTTATGTGGCTTGGAAAATTTGTTCCCAAGGAACTTGGACCTTGGATATTCATAAAATGTTGTTCATAATTCCATCATACTGTGCTAGTGTCAATATTCCAGTTGAAAGTGTTGGCATTGGTTAGTTCTGCTATTAATCTGGCTAAATATACAAGTTTACAGCCATCTATCTTTTCCTTTATAGTAGTCATAAATTGTAACCCTTGACCCAACATATATTACTAGATATAACTTTAACATTTTATGCTTTTTAAATATGGTAAGGTGCTTTTTATGTTTGGGGAGTGGTAAAGATAACCTTTATCTCAATACAACAATTATACAAACATTGAGATTTGCATATTTTACTTAATTGTGTAACATTTCTTTGTGGGGACAAAGTAAAAGATAATTATAAAACTAGTAACGGTACTCTTTTAACATAATGCTTTCTCAACAATTCACATGAAGAATTCTGTAAGACAGTAAAGAAGGTACTATAATTATTTGCACCTTACAAATGAAATAGTTGAGGCCCACAGCGGTAAAATGTCTTACCCATGATTGCTCAGCACAAAAAGTGGTGGAAAAGAGACTGACGTCAGAACATTTGTTTCCCAAGTGAAATCTCTTTCCTTTATGGACTAGCAGTGATGTCATTCTGAGGCACTAAAAAGTGATTCTTCTCAGTTCTGCTTCTCTCAGGTAACGATCATTTAGATTTGGTTATCTTGCTTCCTGTATATGAATTGTGGCGTTTTATTGGGAGCAGCAGCAGCAGCAGCAGCAGCAACAGTTATCAGTTTGACACTATCAGATGTTAGACGTTATTACTGGTACTTTGCAAACATTTTCTTTAATCTTCTTAAAAACACTATATAGTAGATAAATAATAACCTCATTTTGCAAATAAGAAAACTGATGCTTAGAATGATGTTTTTCTTTGACAAAAACAGTTGTATTTTCTAGGCATTATGATTCAAAGCAAAGAAGAAAAGAAAAAGTATATTCCTGATTTAAAGTTTATGCTGCAAACAAATATGGGCTGGGTGCAGTGGCTCACGTCTGTAATCCCAGAACTTCAGGAGGCTGAGGTGGGTAGTCACTTGAGGTCAGGAATTTGAGACCAGACTAGCTAACATGGTGAAACTCCATCTCTACTAAAAAACCAAAAATTAGCAGGGCGTGGTGGCGGGTGCCTTTAATCTCAGCTATATTCGGGAGGCTGAGGTGGGAGAATCACTTGAACTTGGGAGGCAGAGGTTGCAGTGAGCTGAGATCGTGCCACTACACTCCATCCTATGCAACAGAGGGAGACTCTGTCTCAAAAAACAACAACCACAACAACAACAAAACAAACAAATATATATTAAAACCATACTCTTCAAATAACTTTCTTATATGAATGTTTAATGTTTTACTTAGAAGGATTTCTCTTTGATTAGTTTCTAGTCCTGGGATGTTTAGAATACATTTTTCCTACTTTTCCTAAGACTCCCATTATTTTTTAAAGTATGAATATTATTAGGTAATGAGGTAATATTTATGATCATTTGTGAACAACTGTGGCTGCAGGTTATGTCTCTTTCATGTATATTGTTCTAACTTTCTTCTTATGGCTCCTTCCAGGAACTTCCTCTTTAGCACCCTGTATTTTCACCACTGAGATATAAACATGATCCAGTTTGGCCAATCAGGTTATTTGATTAACCAAGCCTTAATGATTGATTCTTTTAGGGATGGGCAAGTAGGGCTATGTAGTAAAGAACTTGGCCTTAGCTCAAACAGAGGTCTGGCCTTTGATTCCACTTCCTGGGAGGTAACTTCTAATCCTTTGCATTTCCTGCTAAGATTTCCTTTGTTATTCATGGTGGGCATCTTGGACCACAACTGATAGTTTATGTTAACAAGGTGACTTCTGTAGGTCTTTCAGACCATGTGATATCAGACTGACATCTGGAGAGTGTGAAGGGCTGGAAATTAAACTCTGTGGATAATTATTTAGTCAGTCGGGTCTACATCATGAAACCCCAATAAAAACTTAGGACACAGAGTTTGGGTTTTGTCATATATTAGTGCTGCTGGGGTAATGCACCTCTAAGGATGATGGAAGCTTCACATCTGGACCCCTCCCTGTGCATCTTTTGTGTTGGTTGGTTCTTACTTGTATCCTTTTATTATAATAAGAATGTAATCATAAGTATAATACTTTTCAGAGTCATATGAGTTGTTCTAACAAATTATTGAACCTGAGGGTGATCATGGGATCTACCAAATTTGTAGCCAGCTGGTCTAAAGTGAGGGTGGTCCTGGGAACCCCCAAACTTGTGGCTGGTGTCTAAATGAGATCAATCTTGTAGGAACTGTTTCTTCTGACTTTGCACTTTGGTAGACTCACTGCAGTTGGTGTCTTGATAGACTTGGTAGTCTGGAGGACTGTGCTCTTAACTTTGAGTTTGACCAGCACTGGGTAAGGGCCAAGCAGACTATTCTATACAATTGAGCAGAGTATTCCATGTGGACGTAGAGAGGGAAATTCTGTTTCTGGAAATGTTAAACTGGAGATTTTAAGCTGGAAAGGTGTGGTTGCTTTGCTGGTAGCCATCTTGACTATCATGGGATGATAACCTGTGTGTAGATTGTAGCTAGGTAGAGTAAGAATCATGAAATGGAGAGAAAAACATCCCTTATGATATTGTCTGAGCCTATGGATCTCACTGTGCTAAAAGCTGTATGTATCTATGGTTTCCTGATTCAGCAAATCACTAAATATCCTTTGTGCTTACACTCGTTTAGCCTCCACCATTGCAATCAGAGAGTTTTGTCAATATCTGATGTTTGGACCTCATGTTTCTCCTGGAGGATCACATGTATTAGTTAATAAAATTTTGATTGAGAGTCTTCTTATTTTTATGTAATTGATATAGTTTGCATATTTGTCCCTGCCCAAATCTCATGTTGAATTATAATTCCCAGTGTTGAAGGTGGGGGAGGTGTTTGAATCACAGGGGCATATCCCATGTCATGGGTTGGTGTTATCTTTGTGATAGTGAGTTCTCGTGAGATCGGCTCATTTAAAAGTGTGTGGCAGGCACCTTCCTTCCCCTTGGCTCACCACACACACAACTTTTTCCTCTAATGCTCCTGCTCTGGCCATGTGACCTGCCTGCTCCCTCTTTGGTTTTTTGCCATGACTGTAGGCTTCCTGAGGCTTCCCCAGAAGCTAAGCAGATGCCAGCACCATGCTTCCTGAAAACCCTGCAGAACCACGAATGAATTAAACTTCTTTTCTTTATGAATTACCCAGTCTCAGGTATTTCCTTATAGCAAGGCAAGAACAGTTTAATACAGTAATCCTGATAATCACATAGGACATCATTTTTTGTACTTTAAATGTTTGTTTATAAAACAAAAAATCTTTATGTCTGTGAAAACATTTCGTTAATAGGTGCCCAAGTTTATTTCTCTGAGTTACATTATCTATTTACTTATATATATATATAACTAACTATTTTTGGTGTGCAAATGAAGAGTAATGGGCAAAATGTAAAGTGAAAAAGATTCAGGAAATAGATCCAGGAAAAAATTCAGGAAATAAACATACTTCCTAAATAGTCTTTGTTGAGCTAAGGAAATAATTAATAAAAATCTGATATTCTATTCTAGGTGCACAGGTTTGAATTCAGGAGCAAAATCTTTTGGATTAGAATTATGTCTAAATTCTGACATCCAGAAATTATCCTGTTTACAAATGAATGGATAGAATTTATTCAAGTGTAGATTATTCACATGCATACGCTTTTTAATAATGATGAGATTTGTCCCATTAGAAAATAAATACTCATTTAGAAAATAGGAAAAATAAAAATGTTCATTAATTGAAGTGTATTTATTTAACACTTATTATATATGAGGCATGCTCAAAATATAGCAGTGAACAAGACAGATGTACTTTTTGCTCTCATGGAGATTAAATTTTAGTGGTATACAAAGAAAACAAAGATTAACCATAATTCTGCCTCTCTGAAAGAACATGGTTAATATTTCAGTGCATTTCCTTCCAGAGTGTGTGTGTGTGTGAGTAAGATATGTGTGTGTAACACAATTGGATTCATGTCTGCATACAGTTTTGGATTCTTATTTTTTCTTCTAGCTCTTTTTCTTGAATCTAACCTTAAGCCATTTTTCTTCAAAACATTATTCTTAATGGTCATTAATAGTAAGTTATATTTATGTACCTTAAATTTTTTTTTATTACAATACTATGATGAGTAGTTTTGGCAATAAATATTTTTCTAGACCCTGATTATTTCATTAAGATACATTCTTACCAATGAAGTGAATGGTCAAGAAGACAGGAACATGTTAAACGTTGTTTTAAATAAATATCAAAAGTTTTTTTCCAGAAAGAGTGTATTATAGTAGATTTCTTTCCTTTTTTTTATTTTTATTTTTATTTTGAGATAGGGTCTTGCTCTGTCATCCATGCTGGAGCACAGTGGCATGATCATGGCTCACTATAGCCTTGACTTGGGCTCCAGTGATCCTCCCACCTCAGCCTCCCCAGTAGCTGAGACCACAGGCACATGCCACCACACCCTGTTAATTAAAAAAAAAATTTTGTTTTTCTGTAGCGACGAGGTCTCCTTATGTTGCCCAGGCTGGTCTCAAACTCCTGGACTCAAAGGATCCTCCTGCTTCAGCTTCCCAAAGTGTTGGGATTATAAGGTGTGAACCTGCCAAAGAAGAGTTAGAAAATGCTTATCTCACTTCACCTTTGTCATCATTAAATATTGATGTACATTGCTTGCTAGCATTGTTTTATACTTTTGTTTGTGTTAAAGGATATTATTCTCCAGTATACCTTCTAATTGATTATTTCAGGTTTATGAGAAATCAGTTGATATTCTCTGTGTAATGCCCATACTGCAGCAGTGGTCTTGGGTTTGGAACTCACAAAACACAATAGGCTTCACTCAGCTTTCAGTTAATTTAGCATTGGGAATAGATACAGGTGGAGAAGAAAACAGCATGCGCAGTAACAACATAGAAAAGGTTTTGTGATTTCCAGGCAGAGATTTGAATTTGTCCATTACTTCACACTTAATACATGCATGGTGATGAGAGATGAAACTAGGCGGATAGACCATCTCAAATTAGGGAGTCTGTCAGCCTCAGGATCCCTTCAACTTTTACATAGCTTATCAAGTAGCCTCTTCAGGGATATAGGAGAAGCCCCTCTCCTTTGTGCAGCTGCATCTTATCAAGATATATTCCTCATTTCTTGATAAATAATTTAAAGAATTTTAATGATGAGGTACAAGTCTTGGTCTAGTACAAATCCTTGGCTAGAAATTCTTATTTATCATAGAACCATTGTAGATACACTCCTAAGTATTCTTTGAGTTAGTCATAGGCATCAGTGAAGCTAGAGGAAAGAAACCAATTGTTAACATTTTCCTTTAATCCTGTATCTAAAATTTTCATTAAACATTCTTTGTAATTCTAAGACTTTTACAGTTTATTATCTTGTGTATATGTGTGTGTGTTGTAAGTAAATATTTATTTCATGTACTAGTTATGAAAGAGACTGTGTATGTTGAGACTATGGGTCTCTGGAATCAGTTTATCTGGGCTCAAATCTCAATTCCTGCCCTTACCTAGGTTACTTGAATTTTCTTTGCCTTACCTGGAAAATGAAGATAATAATAGTATGTATGTCATAGAGTTGTTTTATAGAGTTTTATATGTGAGTTTTAATATAGGTAAGTTTTAATATATGTAATGAGTTTTAATATATGTAAGGCAATTAATTCCAGGTACCTAACAATTGTATTATATGCAATTTTATATTCTTGCTATGTGAGACAATGCTACAAATTTTATTTTATTTTATTTTTTGAGACAGGGTCTCACTTTCTCACCCAGGCTGGAGTGCTGTGGCATGATTTTAGCTCACTGCAACCTCAACCTCCTGAGCTGAAGCTATCTTTGCCTCCCAAGTAGCTGGGACTACAGCCCTGCACCACCATGCCTGGCTGATGTTTTGTACTTTTTGTAGAGATGGGGTTTTGCCATGTTGCCCAGTCTGGTCTCAAACTCCTGAGCTCAAGCTGTTCACCTGCCTCAGCCTCCCAAAGTGCTAGCATTACAGGCATGAGCCATTGCACTTGACCTATAAATTTTTTTTTCAACTATCAAACTTAGTTTAGAAGACTCAAGAGAAGAAGGAAAGTCAATTGTATTTACCCATGTTTTGCTTACTCTTTTCTTTTTTCCTTCCTGGTATTCCATGATTCCTACTTTTATCATTTGATTTCTGTTTAGAGAACTTCTTTAGTCATTTTCTTTTATTAAGGATAGATCTGCTGGCAACAGAGTCTCTTAGTTTTCCTTCATCTGAGAATCCCTTCACTCTTGAAGGATATTTTCACTGAATATAAGATTCTGCTTTCAGAAGTATTTTATTTCAACATTTGAAAAATGTTATACCACTTGCTTCTGGTCTTCCCGAGTTCTAATGAGGAATCAACTATCTTGGGTTTTTTTTTCCTCTAAAGGTAAAGTGTCATTTCTTTAGTTGCTTTGAATATTTTTCCTTTGCTTTTAAGTTTTCAAGAAGTTTTGTCTATAATTTGTCTTGATATGGATTTCTATTTATTTATTTATTTATTTACTTACTTACTTATTTAGAGACGGAGTCTTGCTCTGTCGCCCAGGCTGGAGTGCAGTGGCACGATCTCGGCTCACTGCAACCTCCGCCTCCCGGGTTCACGCCATTCTCCTGCCTCAGTCTCCCGAGTAGCTGGGACTACAGGCGCCCACCACCACGACTGGCTATTTTCTTTTTATTTGTATTTTTAGTAGAGAGGGGGTTTCACCGTGTTAGGCAGGATGGTCTCGATTTCCTGACCTCGTGATCTACCCGTCTCAGCCTCCTAAAGTGCTGGGATTACAGGCGTGAGCCACTGCGCCCGGCCTTGATACGGTTTTCTTTTCTTTGAGACAGTGTCTTGCTCTGCTGCCCTCGCTGGAGTGCAGTGGCACAGTTACTGCTCACTGCAGCCTCTACCTCCTGGGCTCAAGTGATCCTCCCACCTCAGCCCCATAAGTAGCTGGGACCACAGGGGCACGTCACCTCGCTTGGCTGATTTTTCTTTTCTTTTTCGTAGAGGCGGAGTCATTGTGTTGCCCTGGCTGGTCTTGCACTCTTGGGCTCAAGCGATTCTCCTGCCTCTGTCTCTCAGTCTCCCAAAATTCTGGGATTATGTGTGTGAGCCACTGCGCCTTGTCTTGACATGGATTTCTTTTTTATTTACTCTGGGATTTGCTCACCTTCTTAAATCTACAAATTTGTGTCTTTTGCCAAATTTGGAAATTTTTAGCTATTATGTCTATAAGTACTTTTTCAGCCTCACCTTTTTCCTCCTCTTTTCTGGGACTGTTATCAGGCAAATACTAGATTTTTTTCCTTTAACAGTCCCACAAATCTCTGAGGCTCTGTTCACTTTTTTTTTTTTTTCAGTCTATTTTGTCTCTTGTTCAGTTTGGGTAATTTCTATTGTACTGTTTTCAAGTTCACTGATTCTTTCTTCTGTCACCTACATTCTAATGTTGTACCCATACATTGAGTTTTTTGTTTTGGTTATTGTATTTTTCAGTTCTAATATTTCTACCTGATGGTTCTTTATGTCTTTTATATCTTTGCTGAGATTTTCTGTTTATTTGCTGAGACTCTCATTTCTTTTATTTGCTTCAAGTGCATTTGTAGTTACTTGCTGAAGTATTTTTATGATGGTATTTTCAATTTTTTGTGAAATAATCCTATCATGTCATCTTGGTGTTGGTATGTATTAGGCATCTTTTTCTTTCATTTAATTTGAGTCTTTTCTGCTGTCTGGCATGTTGTGTTTGGCTGTAGTGAAGCTATTATTATATACGCTTTCTGTCTTGCAAGGCTACCCCTTTCCTGGTACTTTAACTAGAGAGAGTAGGTTTTTTGGGGGGCTTTTTTTGGTAGGCACCCTTTGGCATTTTCTGGTTTTCAGTTTCTTCAACTGCAAACTGGGGATACATGAAGCAATAGGAAAACAAAGGGAACACACCACCGCTTGTGTTTTTCCTTGGGTCTTAACGTGTCTAGCTAGTCTGTCTTCTTTTCTCCATTTCTCAGAGAATAGAGAAAAGGTTGGGTGTAGTGCCTCACACCTGTAATCTCAGCACTTTGGGAAGCTGAGGCAGGAGGATCACTTGAGCTTCAGAATTTGAGACCAGCCTGGGCAATACAGTGAGACCCTGTCTCTACACAAAATATTAAGAAAAGAGTTCTCTTATGTTTGTTTAATAGAAAACATCCAGGGCTTTTAAATTGTACTTAGCAGGAGAAATAGGGAAAAGTATAACTACTTTAGTTTCCAGTAGTGGAAGTCCACTGGCTCTAATTTCTTTTTTTTTTTTTTTGGAGACAGAGTCTTGCTCTGTCACCCAGGCTGGAGTACAGTGGCACGCGATGTCAGCACACTGCAACCTCTGCCTCCCAGGTTCAAGCGATTCTCCCTGCCTCAGCCTCCTGGGTAGCTGGGATTATGGGCTCCCGCCATCAAGCTCAGCTAATTTTCTTAGTTTTTTAGTAGAGATGGGGTTTTGCAATGTTGGGCAGGCTGGTCTTGAACTCCTGACCTCAGGTGATCCATCCACCTTGGCCTCCCGAAGTGGTGGGATTACAGGTATGAACCACTGTGCCTGGCCCATTGACTCTATTTTGATAATTATTTTCTTTATGCGTTCTTGAAAGATAATAGCTATCTTTGACCTACTACTTGCCAACATGTATATGTGAAGATAGTTTCTTCTGTTGTCTGCTTGAGAATGTATTGAGCCCATTTCTAGCTGAAAGGCAGGTAGATGTACTTAGTTCACAGCATAAATTCTAATAATTAATATTTATAGGCATTTACCAAGTTGATTCTTCTAGCTAAACACGATAGTATCTTAGTCCCAAGTCTGATTCTTTGGCAGTCTGAGTTGAGGGGGCATAGATTGGTCTCCTAAAATAAACTTTTAAAGGCTTTCCTAGTGTGTTTTCCTTACTTTGTAAAATTATGAAATCATTCTACCTAGGATGCAGTATATGAATTCTGATCCTCATGTACTCTTTGGCTACTCTGTCTTTTTATTTTTGGGGACTTGGAGGATATAAAAAGATGTTGAGGAGTCAGAGGAGGAGAAGTATTAAGTATTATGGCTTCCATTAAGTTGAGAAATGATCAATTTTTTTTTTTTTTCTGATTGAATATAAGCATGTCTCTCCAAACCAAAGGGGTAGAGAATGGGTGAAAAAGACAATTCTGTAGCCTTCAACTAGGCCATCTTCATTTTCAGAGTGATGCATGGATCAGCCATTGCCTGCTTTGCTCATTTCAGCTCCATTGCTTTAATAGTTAAAGGAAATTCTTTCCAGATTTAGACAATAGTTAGTCAGTTTTTAGCATCGCTGTTTTTAATCTCTTTTTCTGGGTCCGTATAGGTATTTTAGGATAAGGGAGCGGCAGCCAGCCAGATGCCATTTAAAACTAGAGTCTCCCATAAGCTAAACTAATCTTAAGGGAAATTTAAAAGTGAGTCTAAGTGAAAGCAAGTTTTTTCAAAATTGAATTGAACAATTAAGTTGCTAAAATAATCTCTTCATTTAAAAATCAATGACATACAAAAATAATTTTATTGTTTGAGTTTTTAAACTTTTTCAAATCTGTGAATCAAGCTCCTCTTGGTGCTTGAATAGGTGCCATCTGCTGAGTTGTAACTGAGCCAGTTCTTGCATTTGGGCCTAAATTTAATATTTAATTCTGATATATGAAACATGCATCTTTAAAAGCAGTGAGCCATTTGTAGATTTTTAGTTTAATACTTTCCTAAAACGTCGATTTACTTCTTAGTAGTAACTTACATAGATAAACTTCTTAAATACACAGATGCTTTTCAACTTATGATGAGGTTACATCCTGATAAACCTATCATAGGTTGACTTATGGTGGTTTGACTCATGGTTTTTAAAATTTATGATGGTGCAAAAGCAATACACATTTAGCAGAAACTGTACTTCAAGTACCCATACAATCATTCTGTTTTTCACTTTCAGTATAATATTCAATAAATTATGTGAGATATTCAATAATTCATTATAAAAAAGGCTTTGTGTTAGATGATTTTGCCCAAATGTAGGCTAATGTCAGTGTTCTGAGCATGTTTAAGAGAGGCTAGACTAGGCTATGATGTTTGGTAGGTTAGGTGTATTAAGTGCATTTTTGATTTTCAGTATTTTCAGCTTATTGGGATGTAACCCCATTGTAAGTTGAGAGTCATCTGTACTTGCTTATACATAACCTATCCTAGGTATCAGTTAGCTATTTTTTTAAAAAATAATTTATATGATTGGAACAATAACCAGAAGCTTAAAACAGTTGAATCTATAACTCTACTGGGTGGTTTCTCCTGACTTGGACTGGTTTTGGCAAAGCTCACTCATGTTTCTCTGGTCGGCTGTGAATTGGCTAGGTGACTTTGCTGATCTTGGCTACACTTAATTATTTGTCTGGAGCTTTGCCTGGGACACTAGACTGACTCACCTCTGTTCCATGTGTCTCATCCTCCAGCAGGCTAGCCCAGGCATGTTCTTGTGATGCAGACAGTGGAGAGCAGGTAAGAAAGAGAGAGAGTGAATAAGAGAGTACAAGTGAACACAGAAAATGCACCATACACCTTGAGGCCTAGGCTTGGAACTGACAAAATGCCACTTCCTTCATATTTTATTGGCTAAGTAGGTTGTAAGGGTTCATGAAATAGACTCCATCTCTTAATGGGATGAACTGCAAAGAACATTTGAAAGGTTGCAGATACACAGAGGGGTGAATAATTATAGTCATTTCTACAATCAGCACAGTATTTTAGGAAAGGATGAAATGGAACTAGAACCCTATTTTATGCCTCTAGACCAGATTTATTTTTATTGCACTAGCTTTTCTTCGTACTTACCTATACCATGAGTCTGAATGTTTCTGTGAAAAATAAAAAGCATTTATGTTTTCAGCATAGAGAATCTATATTGAAATGTTTTTAATATAGAGAATCTTTTGAAAGTTAAGAAGGATTTTTTTACATTGCTTTACCCGTTTATGTCTTTTGACTGTAAGTCTCAGGAAACTAGAGTGATAATATTAGGGTTATATAACCCTAGTTATCAGGGTTTTACGTTCACTTCACACCTTATATTTTTTAAAAAATCATTAGTATTTGTGACAGATTATTTTCAGAAATCAAGTTATAGGATAAGATATAAAACTTCAGGGTGTGTTTTTTCTCACATTGAAATTTTTATCATAGCCCACTCACCCCTTGTTATTGCCCTTGTCTTTGTGGACCTGGAGATGGGTGAAAAAGATAAAATTGTTACTGAGTTGTAGCAGCTTCAAGCTGTCCTGTTTGTTTGTCCCCAGATCTTTCTATGCCAGTTCCAAATTCCCTCTTGCCAAAATTAGGTTTGGAAAAATAACATATTTCGTATATGACATATGTTTGAAATTAGCAGGAAATGCAGCCAAGATTTGGAAATTAACAAGGAAAAAGTTATTTCTGAAAACAGTTGGGAGCCAAAGAAGAGTGTTTGGCTTAAAACATTAGGGCATTTCATTGTTTCGTAAATTAAATAATTCAAAAAAATCCAAGAAGGAACAACACAGCATTTTTTTTCAATATATGTGAATAGTTCTTATTTAGAAACGTTTTAGTCAGAAATTAAATGAGGAATCTAAATGTACCATCTACAGGGTATATACTCTTCTAATATCTAGAAAATCTAGTTCTTTATGAATTTTTTGGAAATTAAGTCACATACTTCTGTTTGCCCATATGTGAAAAAGAGATTTACTATTGATCTGTTACTTATAAGATAAACAGGAATAGTTGAGGGAACCCAGAACAAGAATCAGATCTTCCCTTTCTAATATGAAGCACTATTTGGATGTGACTTCTTGATAAACACATTGTCATTTCTGTGTTAAATGTTGAATGATCTCCTCTAGCAATTTATGTCTTTGAATTAATTTAATTCAAGGTAAGGAACATTTACTAGGTGTTGTCTATACAGGGGAGTAAGATGGTAATGAGGCATATAGATTGATAAACTGTGGTACTTAACCACAGGAGGTTTAAAGTATAATTGAAGAGCATAGGATTATTTAATGCGAGGTATTGTTCTTGTCAGGGCCCCATTTATAGAAACTTGCATTCCTTGAGAGTCCTAGATCAATTTATACAGGCCTGTCTGGACTAAGAATCTCAGAGTTGTTGATTTCATGATTCCTGTCTGAATTCATGAAAATTATACATTTTGAATACACTTTTATAAATCAGAGAAAAACCTGTTTTGCTATTACAGTGTTTTGCAATGTCCTCCTAGTTTGTTTCTTTGCATGATTATAAGATGGGACATTATCAAAGAGGTGTCAGCCTGGCACTATGACCTTTGCCCCGAAAATAGAGATGTTTGTTCTGAGAAGTTACCTCCTATATCTTTTTCGTTCTCAGCATTCTGTGTCATTGAGATGGGATCCAACATTAATAGATCAGACAAATCATTAGAATTATGTAGATATTAGGTGTCAACTAGAGGAATAATAAGTTGGTCTCAGTCAACAAGATTTCAGAGTATCACATGTTGATAGAGAAGGAAATCCAAGATACTGAAGACCTTAATATTGTCTAATTCTGGAGCACAATGTAGAAGAAATACTGACCGCTTGGCTTTGCCTGACACATTAGAAAGTGAGTACTCCCTGTTTTTATTGATGATACCATCAGCAAGAAGCAGTGACTGGGATTCACAGACTGGATTAACTAGTTACCATTGTTTGACATTCATCAGGCCCCCTAACTCTCTAATTTCTTTTATCTGTAAAATAGAGCTAATAAAAATAACCCTCAGAATTCCTCTGAGGACTAAATGAGAAAATACATTAAAACTTGTTGGCCAGGTGTGGTGGCTCATGCCTGTAATTCCAGCACTTTGGGAGGCCAAGGTGCGCAGATCAGAAGGTCGGGAGTTCGAGACCAGCCTGGCCCACATAGTGAACCCTCATCTCTACTAAAAAATACAAAAAAATTTAGCTGGGCATTATGGCGTGTGCCTGTAATCCCAGCTACTCGGGAGTCTGAGGCGGGAGAATTACTTGAACCCAGGAGGCAGCAGTTGCAGTGAGCCGAGATTGCACCACTGCACTCCAGCCTGGGTGACAAAGCGAGACTCCATCTCAAAAAAAAAAAAAAAAAAACCAACAAAACAACAACAAAAACCCCATGTCTTTAAATATACAGCATTATAGATATGTCAGTTGTTTTTATAGTACAAGGAATAACTAGAACCATTTTGCAAAAAGTTGAAGAGCTTGAAGGCTGAAGGCCTAACTTAGCCAGTGTTTCCTCTGGAATGGCCATGTACAATGTACCTTGTGCTCATAAATACTCTGACTCTCAAAGAGCTTGCTGTCTTATAGGAAAGTTACTAGAATAATATGAATATGTGAAACTTCATATGGAAAGTGACAAATGGCATGAGGAAATTATTAGCAAAGATTTCAAGAGTACAGAAAATCCAGGGATCACTTTTTGCTGAGGCTATTTTTGAAAGGCTTCTTTGTCAGGCAAAACTTTGTTAGGCAATTTAAGGTGAGTCTCAAAGGACAAGGTGGATTTCAACAGGTGAAGATGGTAAGGGGAAGTAGAAGGGCATTCCATACATGGGGATGGATGTGAATAGGGCTTAGTAGATGAAGGTGGTGAGTGCAGACTCTTTTATAGGTCAAAAGAAAGACAGCTATGGTTTGTGATGGTAGCAATCCTGAGATCCCTTGTTTGGGAAATCTAGGAATGGAGTATAGGTAGGAGGGAAGGAAAGAATGAAGCTTTGAAAAAAGAGGCAAAATGGAATAAGAAGTGAGAGGAGAGGGGGACCAAGAACGTGGGTAAGGAGTATTAAAGAATAAAACAAACCTCAAAGGAAATTTAAGAGATAAAGCTGAGTGTATTTGTTTGTCAGGCAGGGAACACATACTAGTCAAGAAACTCACTGAGTGGGCACGGAGTGGGAAATGTGTTGTGAAGGGGGTCTCATGTGTTGATTAAAAATTGAAAACTAGTACTCTGGGTAGAATAGAAGAATTCTTCGGTCTGTATATGACTGATTCAAATAAATCCTGTTATTCATTGGTCAGGAAAGAGTCTTTCATTAGTTTAGAAGGGTCTGGCATCTCAGAGTCATTCAGAGTTCATGGTCGTTTATCAGCTTCAGTTCCTTGGAATCAGTTGTGATGAAACACAATGTTCAATTTTATATCACTTAGGCAAGTGTTTCTGTAAGCAGAAAATTTTCTTTGACCTAGTTGGCCAGAGAAAAGATGAGTGAGACAACTTGATATGGAGAGAAACAAGATTTTTGGCTTGTCCTTTTTGCCTTCTCTTGCCTCATGATACATCTACTTCAATTCCGCACCATTATCTGAGTGGCCATTATTAAATTCTATACTCCATACATTCTTTTTTTTAAAAAACAGATTTATTGAGATATAATTAATGTACTATACAATTCACCCATTTAATGTGTAGAATTCAGTTGTTTTAGTATATTCGCAGATATGTGAAACCAATAACAGTCAATTTTAGAACATTTCATCACCTCAAAAACCCCATGCCCTTTAGCTATCATCCTCTAATCTCATTAACCCCCTTACCCCCAGACCTAAGCAGCCATGAACTTTCTTTTTTTGACTGCTGCCTAATCTGGAGTGCAGTGGCGTGATCTTGGCCCACTGCAACCTCTGGTGCCCAAGTTCAAGTGATTTTCCTGCCTCAGTCTCCTGAATAGCTGGGATTACAGGTGTGTGCCGCCATGCTTGGCTAACGTTTGTATTTTTAGTAGAGAAGGGGTTTCACCATGTTAACCAGGCTGGTCTCAAACTCCTGACCTCAGGTGATCCACTTGCCTAGGCCTTCCAAAGTGCTGGGATTACAAGTGTGAGCCACCATGCCTGGTCTCTACTTTCTATCTCTATAGACTCTATAGATTCTCTGTTCTGGACTTTCATATTATTATATAGAATTACAGAATATTAGGTCTTTTGTGACTAGTTTCTTTTACTTAGCATAATGTTTTCAAGGTTTATCCATGTTGTAGCATGTATCAGTACTTTACATGGCCAAATAATATTCTATTGTCTAAATATACTGAATTTTATATACTCAGATATTTCAGTTTTTTCCACCTTTTAGGCATTACGAATAATGCTGCTATAAAAATTTGTGTACAAGTTTATACGTGAACATATTTTTTAAAAGTCTTGGGTATATACCTAGAAGTGGAATTGCTGGGTCATGTAGTAGTTATGTGAAAACTATGTAATTATGTGAGAACATGGCAGGCTGTTTTCCAAAGTGATTGTGCCATTTTTCATTCCTACCAGCAGGGTATGGAGCTTCCAACTTCTCTAATTCTTGACAACACTTGTTATTATCTGACTTTTCGATTCTAGCCATCCTGGTGGGCGTGAAGTAGTATCTCATTGTTGTTTTGATTTGCATTTCCCTGATGGCTAATGATGTTGAGTATCTTTTCATGTGCTTATTCATCATTTGAATATCTTCCTTGGAGGAATGTTTATTCTCATCCTTTGCTCATTTTTAAGTTGAGTTTTTTTAATTACTGAATTCTAAATAGTTTTTAATGTATTTTGTTACATATATATTTTTATGAGATATGTGATTTTGCAAGTACAACTGATTCTCATTATTTGTGGATTCCATATTTGCAAATTTACCTACTCACTAAATGTATTTGTAACTTTCAAATCAGTACTGGTGGCAGTTTTGTGGCCATTCAAGGACATGTAGATGGTGCAGATTGGCAAAAGTTTGAGTCATCTGATAAGTTTTCAGCGAGGTGGAACAAGTCAATGCTCTACCTTCTTATTCCCAGCATACTTCCTGTAAACAAATTTCCCCTTTTCAGTCTATTTAGTGTTATATTTTTTCATATTTTTGTGGGCCTTATTGATCATTTTGCTGTTTAAAAGCTCTCAAGTGGAGCACAAAAGTGCTGTCTAGTGTTCCAAAGCACATGCAGGCTGTGATGTTCCTTTTGGAGAAAATACATGTGTTAGATAAGCTTCATTTGGGTTTTAGCTATAGTGCTGCTGGCCATGGGTTCAATGTTAATGAATGAACAATATATATTCAATAAAGTGTCTTTAAACAGAAACACACATGAAACAAGGTTATATATGTGGATTGGTTGAACAAAAATGTTGTGACCAGATGCACACAGGAACCTAATCCTTTATTTCCCCTGAGGGAAACAATTCAATATTTGATAAGTCAGTGTTTGCAGTGACTTTATAGAACATAATTACTGTGAAAAATGAGAATCAACTGTATTTTATCCTGTTATGTGGGTTGCCTTTTCACTTTCCTGATGGTGAGCTTTAAAGCACAGAAGTTTTAAATTGTTATGAAGTCCATTTTATTTAGTTTTTCTTTTGTTGCTCAAGTTTTTGGTGTTCTGAGAATCCTTTGCTAAATCAAGGTTGTAAAAATTTACCCCTATCTTTTCATCTAATAGTTTTATAGTTTTAGCTCTGACATTATTTGATCCATTTTGAGTTAATTTTTAAATATGGTGTGAAGTAAGGGCTCAACTTCATTCTTTTGCATGTGGCTATCCAGTTGTCTCAGTACCACAGGGAAAAGACTGTCCTTTCCTGATTGAATGGTCTTGGTACTATTGTTGAAGATCAGTTGACCATAAATGTAAAGCTTTATTTCTGTACTTTCACTTCTATTCCATTGATCTATATGTCTGTTCTTACGCCAGTGCCAGAGTTCTTGATTACAGTTCCTTTGTTAGTAAGTTTTGAAACCAGGAAGTAAGAGTTCTTCTTTTTAGTTTTGGCTATTCTAGCCCCTTGCAATTGCAGATGAATTTTAGAATCAATTTGTCAATTTCTGTCAGCTGAGATTCTGATGAGATTGCATTGAATCTATAAATTTAGTGAATATTGCCATCTTAAAAATGTGAAGTCTTCTGATTCATGAATGTGATGTTTTTTCTTATTATTTAGATCTTCTTTGTTTTAGCAATGTTATATAGTTTTTGGAGTGTACATTTTATACTTATTTTCTTAAACGTGTTTGTAAATATTTTATTTTTTGATATTATTGTAAATGGAATTTAATTATTCGTTCAAACATGCTCTGTTGTTTGAGCATGTTTGAGCATACCTCTAGGCCCTCATAAATTCTGTTCCTTCGGCCTAGAAAGTCTTCCCGCTCCAAGTCTCATTGTTGAATTTTTTTTATTATTGAATTCTTACACACTTTTGATGAGAATGTAAACTGGTATATCCACTATGGAAAATAGTATGGAGATTCCTCAAAAAATTAAAATTAGAACTACCAAGTGATCCAGCCATCCCACTTGTGGGTATATATCCAAAGAGAATGAAATTAGTATCTCCAAGAAATATCTGCACTTCCATGTTCATTGTAGCATTACTCACAATAGCCAAAATATAGAAGCACCCTAAGTGTCCACTGATGGATGAGTGGATAAAGAAAATGTGACCACACACACATACACACACACACGCGTGCACTCACACACACACACATAAACACCAGAATATTATCCAGCCTTAAAAAAAGAAGGAAATCCTGTCAATTTTGACAACGTGGATGAACCCGGAAGACATTATGCTAAGTGAAATAGCATAACCTCACTTGTATCTGGAATCTTAAAAAGTTGAGCTCAAAGGAACAGAGAGTAGAATGGTGGTTACCAGGGACTGGAAGGTGGGGGAAATGGGGAGACGTTGGTCAAAGGGTGAAAAGTTTATACAGGATGATTAAGTTACGGAGATCTAATGTAAAGAATGGTGACTATAGTTATAGATATGTTAATTAGCTCTATTGTAATCATCTCACAATGTATACATATATCAAAACGTTATGTTGTACATCTTAAATATATACAACTGTTTTTGACAATTTTACCTCAAGAAAGCTGGAGAAAAAAGGCTCAGTTTTTCCTCTATAAAGCATTTTATGGTTGTTTTTGCAACCTTTCCTAAAAACAAGCAGACAAACAAACAAATAAATAAAAGAGGAATTAGGAGTTGATAACAGTTTCCTTTATCAAATTTCTCATTAAGGTAGCCTAACTCAGTGACTAAGAGCCTGGATGTTTTAATTGGACAGTTTTGGGCCTAAATCTCCGTTCTACCACCACCTTTGACATGACTTTTGATTTTGAGCAAGTTAGTTGACTTCTCTCAATTTCAATTTTATTATCATACAATGAGGGCAAGATGTGTAACTTTTTGCATCAAATTTCTTATTTCATGGGCTTTTTTAGATTATATTTGTTAATATGAGTAAAGCGCTTAGAAGAGTTCTAGACCCATAGTAATATTATTTTTATCTACCCAGTTTTAAAATCCATGCTATTTTCACCAATCTATACCACTCATATAAGCTGTGCTTGATAAATATTTGTTACTGGGAAAACTATAGTGATGGTGGTGGTGACAGTTAAGGGGGCAACTGTTTCAGCTGGAACTCAGTCCTGAAGGGAAACATCAAATGCCTTTCTTTTCTAATGAAAGTATCAGGATAAGATCCAATTACTTGATCATAAGCCAAATGTCAAGCTTTTCCGTCTGTCCTCTGAGAGCTGCCTTGTTGGAAATGACTGCCCTTTTATTAAATACACTTTTATGCTACAATTTCTTGATTTAAAAAAATTGTTAACTGTACTGAGAATTCAAATGGCTATTACAAGTCAGTAAAATCTGCAGACCATAAGTGCTTTAAGGTCTAGTCCTGAGTATTATTCACTTTCTATGAATACTTTAGCACCTAGTAGTACCATGGACACAATGAGATTAAAATGTGTGATGATGATTTAAGTAAAGAGCTCTAAATATAAAATTCTTAGAATATTCTCAAGAGCATATGATTAGAGAGTATATAGGGACCTGGAAAATATACCTTTTCATAAGGGAAATCAAATTTCTTTCATGATTTTAATAATCATTTCATTTTTCAATAAACCTAAGACCTCAGAAGATATTCTATGTCCCTGTTCAAATGAGCAAGTTGCTGCAAAAATTATAACTGATTATGCTCATTTATAAAATGTACTTGATTTACACTGACCATGTATGATTTATACCAAGAGCTATCGAAAATGACTTTGTGTCTTCTTTGGACAGAAAACCCTAAGATTGTGCCAAAATGGGTCTTATTATTATGTGCTACAAATGTTGTGGAAAACTTACTATAGAAATGATCTAAAATAATGATGACATTGGAACCAAATTCAAAATATTATCTCCTGTGTGTTCATAAATCCAATAAATAAATTTAGGTAAACATTTGTCCACTATTTTTTTAAACCAGGATACTAATATACCTCTATGGTTGGCTAGAGTCCTGTGGATTGTAGAAGATGGATTATATTCAGGCAAACTAGTTGAGACTATATATTTCTAGAGTATTATATTACTGGGAGCTTGAATCTTGTGAGTGCTATAAGCAATGTAAGTATCTTTTCCACCTTTGAGATGCATTCATTTCCTTCCCTGGTACTCACTTCCACTCATGTACACATCTGCCAATTTAGGTCTTTATTCTTTCTCACAAAATGTTCTGATACACCGGGACATCATATCTTGTGACATTTTGTCTGTTCTTTTTTTGTCCAAAAGATCATTTTGTAATGATCAGATTAGGTCAGTTTTCAAGATAAATGTTTGTGTACCTAATTCCATTTCTCACAGGAGCGTTAAGTGCAGTGAGAACTAGATTGTTCACTTCTGCCTTACAATTATTCTTGTACCCTGGAACAGTGAGGGAGTTTCTGTGATGCAAATTTCATTCATTCATTCAATGATTCTCAAATCAAAAATAGTCATTGTTGTGTGCTGTGTTAGGTATTCTGCATAGCTCTTAATATACACTGATAAATGAGAGAGAAAATCTGTTTTGTTTAGTTGTTTTCCTCTAAGACCCTGTCTCCCTGCTAGACTATAAATATGACAAAATCAGAGACCATATTTGTTTTGTTCCTTCTCCTATGTCCTGCACCTGATACCATCACTTAATAATTTGTTGATTGAATGATTAGAGATTTCATGGAGATATGCTAAGGAACTAAAAAAAAAAGTTATTTTGTAACTTATTAGGAAGAAGGGCACTTTGGGCCTAAAATGAAAATAATTCTATTTATACTCATCTGTTAAACTCCACAGTTATCTTCAGTAAAAAACAGAAAATAATATTAGACTATCAGCTGATTATCAATAATCAACGGATAAAATTCCTCCCTCCATTTTCAGTGAGGCTAGAAAAATTAAAGGGATCAACCAAGTTCCCACAATTGTCATGCAACAGATCTGGGACTTTAATCTGGGCTTTAAGAGTATCAGATCTTAGATCATCTTTCTACACTGTGACATTATGTGAGGATTACCTGAAGGCAGTGATTCTGTGTTTTACACTCAAGGCTTCAGACACCAAGGTGAAATTACATCACCCCAGATAAAGATCTTAACCTTGGAGAGAGTTACTTAAGCAAATCAAGATAATCAAATGAGGCAGATGTTAGTTGGCATCACATTTCAGGAAAAAATAACTTGAGTTGGCTGAGTCCTAAAGCTTATCCTTGTCTCTTGCATGAAAATGTTGCATGAAAATGTGTTGGGGCTTTGACATGTGTGGCAACCAATCCTCAAAAGAGTGAGTCACACCTCCTCCTACTCTGCAACTGTCAGTGCTGGCTTCCGGCAAAAGGTTGGAAACACTGCAGTCACGTGGCTTGGCTTGCCGGGAGAGAAGAGGCCATGAGCCAGGAGAAGGCAGCACTAGAGGAAAGTCAGGATGAATATGGGACAAAATGAGTGTAAAAATGGAGCCCCCAGAGAAGGGGTCTGAGCATTGGATATAGAATCTAAAACGGAATGAGGCTAATCTGGAGCATTTTATAAGATCCACCAGCTTCAGTTCGTGCAAAGAGGAAAGAGAGATAACAAGATGCTGAGATACAGGATTTCTGA
This sequence comes from Colobus angolensis palliatus, assembly GCF_000951035.1. Lineage (NCBI taxonomy): Eukaryota > Metazoa > Chordata > Mammalia > Primates > Cercopithecidae > Colobus > Colobus angolensis. Next base: position 938,701 of record NW_012117877.1, on the reverse strand, counting down.
GTGGGTTACATTATAAAGGCTGATAAGGGAGACCAATAAGGGAGAATGGGTCAGGCAAACAGGCTCCACACTCCTTGAGAAACAAGGTAGAGCTTCTCTTAGGGAATAGCGTTTAGGATAGGCTTTCATTGGAGGGTACCTTGGGAATTCCTGGCTATCCCTCTGCCAGCCAGAGGCAGTGAATTCATTTTAGTCTTGCTGTGGGGCATACTGTTAGGCTACTGCTGCCAGGTTTCTCATTGGTTCTAGAGTAGGGTTGTGGCAGGGATATTCATGCCAAACAGCTGAGATAGGGCTGGGGTATTATGGGAACTGACTGTAGCTCAAATAAGAATCTTGGAATATTTTGGAGTGAGGGAGGCTTCCATGACTCCAATTTATGAGATCCTCTGAGTTGTGATCTTCAAGGAAGGTAAGAGTTTTTGAAAATATAAAAGCTGTGTGCAAAGAAAGTTTATACACACACACGTGCGCGCGCACACACACACACACAGGAGCAAGTAGTAATAGCAGGTTAATTGACATGAAGTATGGGTGGGGCGAATGGAACAGGAGTAAACAACCAAAAGTCAGCCACTATTCATATGCAGAGTAAACTGAGTTCTGACTCAGGCGGGGGCATGTATTTCTGAGAAGAAGTAGTACATACATATGACTTCCCATATGGAGGAGGAGCCAGAATTATGAGACCAGACACATAATGTAAAAGTAATAATTCATCTCATTTGTGTAGACGTTTAGTGTTTGAAATTGCTTTCAAATGCTTTTTTTGTTTTTCCTTGTACAAAACATGTGAACAGGTATTATTTTAGTCTTATTTCACAGATGAGGACATTGAGCCTCAAAGTCTCATATAACTGCCCAAAGTCATGCAAATACTGAATAAGCGACTAATCTCAGATCTTCTGATCCCCAGTTCTGACTTTTTCTTCCTAGATTATATGGCTTGATTCCCGTGAAGTGTGTGCATTGCTCTAGATGATCTTGGTGAGGTCCATGGCTCTCTTGGTCACCACTGTGTCCACAGTGTCTAGTCTGATGCCCCTGGCATGCAGTACGCACTCAGTAAATATATTTAAGGGAAGAGTAAACAAAAAATGGATGAATAAAAATCGATGATGTTTAGTGATGACATGAATTTTATAATGATGTATTAGACATTTACCCTAGTAAAGTCCACTCCTAGATATAGTATAGTGCCTTTTCACCAACACCAGTGTTGACTGCTTGACCCTCTCCTTCTCAATTACAATGAGAAAGATAATGCAAGGAGGGGTATGGGAAATTAATTCAGAGTTCAACTAATAACTGTGTAGAAGTTTGGATTAAACACTACTCCATATTAAGTCAGATCATGGATCAACATCATCCATCCTACATTAAATATTGCTGGTATAGCACACCTACCCAGCCCATAAGATTTTTGTTGTTTTCCTCTTGCCCTCATCCTCTTTCCCAGTGAAACAGAGTGATAGCTTTTACTAATGCCTTTCCCCTGCTTGTTTGTACTGAGTACTCCTTAATATTATTGTATAATAATATGTATGTTTTTGGCATTTTAAAAGTTGTTCTAACAGCATTGAAATCTTCTTGGGAAGAGGCAGGCTCTTTCATACTTTTTCCATTTCTCCCATGATGCTGAGTGCGTTGCTAAGTATTTAATTGACACTTAATAAGTACTTGCTGATGGAGTAATTTTCTGAAAAGAAAGTCATTATTCTCCTTAATTTTGTTCTTGTCTGACACTGCATAGTAAAAGTTGTACATGTCATACAAGTATGCAAGTATGACTTTGCTTGTCATGGAAAAAATCTGGTTTTGGTATCAGACACTATTAGGTTTTCATCCTTGCCCAGCACATGAGAGTTTTGGTAAGTTTTATAATGCTTGATGCCTCAGCATTATCATCTCTGAATGAGAATAAATGATTTTTATCTCATAAGGTTATCAGAATTATCTGAGCTAAGAACTCTCTATAATGCTATATCATGTATAGCAGGCAATTCCTCTTCCTTCTGTCTGTCTTTAAATACTATTCTATGGGAAAGGCCAGTTTTAACCTTAGCTCCCACATTTATAAGATGTATAATTCTGGACAAATGACTCAACCTTTCCAAATTCAGATTTCTGCAAAATGAGATGAATAGAAAGGATCAAACATAATGAGAACCAATTTTGTGAACTATACATTTGTATACAAATGAAAGCTATTTATTGCCATCCACGGTTTCATTGACCATGATAAGGCACTAAGAAAGGAGACTGTGTTTTTAATTTTCTTTCTTTATTCAGTAGAAGAAACTTGCCCAGTGACTTAAAGGTTGTCCAAACTAACCTAATTTTAGGAGACCTGGCCTCATAGTAGAGTATTATCTTTTATCTCTTGACCACAGCAGTCTAATTATGATGGAATACTAGTTGTTATATACATTATTCAATAGAAATGTTAAATATAATTTTCTTCAGTTTGCAGCTAATGCCAGCCTTTTTTTGCTGTTAGATATACTGTCAATCTATTGATATCATTCTAGAACCACTTTTTCTCTCCTCACCATATTTTCTAAAAATGACTTTTTATAGTTGATCATAGTAATAGACACATTATAAAAGCTAATAGACATCAAACACATTATCAAACACATGCATTTGTAGGCTTTAACTTCAGGAATGGAATGAGCAACACTCAGAACAGTCATAGCAAACATGGGAAGAAGGTGAATACACAATACACCTTTCTTAAGGCATTACAGGTAAGGCTTGTTGATGATGCAAATGCAAGGTTAGTATTAGGATGAACTCTCTTTCTGAACTACAGTGGCAACGTGACTATTTGGCTTCCATTCATTGAACTTCCAGAACCTCCTTAGTAAGATTTATCTTTTCACATGGGAGCATTAATCAAGACAAATTCCATCACAACTGTTGTCACACATTTCTTGCCATGTGCTATGTAGTTAGTTTACCCGGAGCCTACTTCAAAGGACTGTAATTTCAGTATTTCATCATTTCAGCATTTCATCTGTCATTCTGGCAATATTTGATGCCTCTTTTATCCTTCAGTTTTTTTCTCCATATGAACTATTAATATATATGAAAATGCATGTGTCTCTCTTAGGCTCTCATTACCATCTTGCCTGCTTTGCTAGTTTTGCATGCATACTGCAGTAAATTCGGGGTGGATGGTCTAAGTAAGTTATGGGAAAGCCAAATGTGATTGGACAGATTCATAAAATGTAGTCAGATCATACACTACTGAATATATATTTCTTTCTTCTTTCTCTAAACCCACACACTAGGCAGCATGCATATATACATGGTCTGGGAACAAGTCTTGGCCACACATAAACAAGTTGATGAAGTCCAGGAGTCACATAGTACTTACCAGACATTGAGTTGCAGCTCATGAATCAGCTAGAGTTAACTATAAATAAACGGCCGTGGACTCATTACTGAACTGGTTATGGGCTTTTCCAGTGATTGGTTTTTAATCTAAAAATAGGGACCAGTGGGCTGTTTCAAATATTTCGTGTCAAGAGAGTAAATGCCCATAATCAGCTGCTTCCTTTTTTTCCTTCTTGAATGAGGACTCATTGTTAATACATAATGGCTAGGGAGAATGGTTGGCTACAGGATTTCTAAGTTGTAATTTCACCTCGGATGCCACAGAAGAAAACCTATGTGACCCTAAATTTCTGATTTGTCATCCCTGTGTTCCTGTTAACTAATTTTCTGAAATGAATTTAAAATCATGTCATAAAATGATTCTCAGCTGATTAGTTTGTTGGTTTACTTTCTGGGCATCCATTGCGTTTTTCATTATTCTTAGTTTCTTCTTTCTTGTGCAGTGTTATTTGTCAGAACTCTTTTGGTTGCAAGGGGACAGAAATACAATTTGAATTGGTTTAAGCAAAAAGATAACTGATTGACTTACATGCTTCCTGACCTTATGGTGCTTTAACCAAGAACAGGGTTTTGAAGAGCAGACATGTGACCTTTCTTTCTTGTTACAAAGGAGAATTTTACTTATTCTTCTTGAAATTTCCCTTTTCTAGACTCTGCCAGGTCTTCTGATGGGTTCTCCAGAGCTTTTATCCCAGAATACCCAGGGTGTCTAAGCCCTTCATATGAGAGCTTTCAGCCAGAAAAAACAGATGGCAGTGGGAGAAAGATTTTCCTTGCTTCCTTCTGTGGGAGGAAACGAACCATCCTTCCATGTTATATCAAAGGCCTTGTTGGGCTTAAATCAGTTAAGCTTATTAGGCATGGTCTGCAAGGGACTAAAATGTGGTACTTCTCTCCTGCCCCTGCCTTTAAAAAAATGACATGATCAGAATTCTAAAGGAGGTGCTAGTTCTATAAGCCTATGTTGTTACACCTGATTTTACACCTCTCAGAATGGTGTTTCCTGCTTACTTTGTTTCCAGGACAATTCTAAAACCCCCTGATATATATCATTTGATGAAAACAGTAATTTTGGTGACTGATATATATTTATACTCCCCATTACCCTCTTTTTCTTCCCATATCATTTTCAGATTCTGTCACAATATTATCTGGTTTATGATGACAGATTGACAGATGGAAGACATGCCACATGCTTATCTTCTTTGGGCTCAGCGTCCTTTGCCAGCAAAGAAAAGGCCTTTGCCTCCTTCCTATAGCTACCAGTGTTAAGATATCCCCAACAACTGCCCTCCCATTGTCTTTTTGGTCAGGGATCACCATCTGTATCCCCAACTTAGAAATCCTTCTAGTATTGATGACTCTTCATAGAATTATTTTCTGTTCACCCTTTAGCCTACAGTTACTTCAGGTTTGGACTTCTCTATATCAGACACCAGATGGTCTCAGGTGGGATTTGCTTAATTTCCAGTTTCCTTGTGTAACAGGGCCTTTAAATTAATTGCAATAGGGAATCAGATTTATCTGGGAGATGTCTAATGAGCTGGTGGAGCAGACTGCCAAGAGATTATTTAGATGAACCAATTTGCATGAGAGTTCCCATTTTGTTTGTTTGTTGTCTTGGCTAGAGGAGCCTGGAGAAGTATATACTTGAGATGGGAGTAGGGAATGAGGGAATGAGGATTATAGGACAAGTGTGTTTTTTTGAAATTAACCTCTGGGTCTGGCCACATCAATATTTATTTGTCTGAGCATGTCAAAGAGAAGAGAATATATGTGAAAGCTGAGGAAACCCTTTTCTTAGAGGTTCTGTGAGATGCATGGGCACATACTTCACTACTTTAATCCTCTTGTGGTAAATGGTATCAGAAAGTGGGGAAGAAGCACAGCCTTCCCACTTCTGCATGGCATGGCTGTGTCAGAGCATTGAGGTTTCTGGGGAGGATTAGTATCATTTTTGTCTTAAGGTTTTGCAGGGAGCTTTGCAAGCAATAGGAGGCTATACCTTTCCACAACTATAGACATAGTTATACTGAGCTGCTGCTGTACTGAATTTAATAAGTGCCTCATGTTATTTCTCCGGCTGCAGACATCATTGAAAGGGGTTAGAATGGAAAGAGCGTGGTGGAACCAACTTGGTAATAGGGAGGACTGTTCATGAACTCCTGTAAAACACACCTGAGGGACTCCTAGGAATTGCTGTGTGAGACTTGAGATCCTATGTGAACAGTCTGAGCTAATAGTCAGTGAAATAAGGTATTATTTTTATTTGAGCTGCAGTTATATTTGATGAGGCCTGGCCAGTTTACTCTTGCAAAGAGTTTGACTTCATGGTTCTCTTAAAGAGCTATTTTAAGAATTGATATAAATATCTTGAGGGGAAGGACTTTAAATAAATGTGGAATTACTGTTGTCACCTTATTTCTTAGATAAATTTTGTGATACACCAAAGGCATATATATCTCAAATACATAAATATATATGTGTACACACATATGTATGTATATATGTATATATACATATACATGCATATGTGTATGTGTACGTGTGTATATATAAGTAAATATACATATGTGTATATATAGAGAGAGAGAAGGAGGGAGAAGAAGAATGACAGAGAGACAGTTCATTTTAAAGAATGGTTGACCATAGAATGATGCCAAATGCAGACTATTTTAGTATACTTTAATTGCTTTATTTGCTATTTCTTAGAGACACATAATTTACACAATCACAAATGTTTGGAAATACTGCTATTGACTGAGACTTGCATTGTTGTCAACTTTTTATTTTCCATAAAGGAAATAAGCTATGGGTGCCCCAAGAAATATTCCCTATTTCTTTAATGAGTAGGAATGCTTGGTGAGGTGAACCAATATGTAAGATCTTCACATGACTGGGTTTTGGGTAAGAGGAGCTTATTTTTGCTATTTGCCCACTGAGCTGAGAGGTAAGGTGATTGTTTCTAACACCTACCTGAATCCTTTTCTTTTTTAGGGGAAAACCATTAATAAAAAACTGATGGCATCAGTATACTCCATAGCTTCATTTACTGTATCGAGTTGAGAATATTTAATTCTACTCACTAGAAGTGCTTGATTCATTTTTCTAAACAAATCTATACTAACCCATCTTGTAGCAGCTCTTTGTAACACATTCTTGGGTTTCCATTTAGTCAGCCTATTAACTAAGTTACATTTGAAGCCTGACTGATGTTGTACAATCTAGCATGTCATCTTCATTATTTATTTACTATGGAAGGTCCATGAGAACATGATACTTTTTCTGTGGTGGCCTGGAGTTTGTGTTTGGACATAGTTAACTTGTTTCTACTTCATTGGCTGTGACTTACATTTGTGTAATTTTTTTTGGTCAAATATTTTAAAGATTTATATAAACACAGCCAAGACAAAGCCTTCCTTTCCTGAAGGGCATCCTTTAGGAATAGTAATATTTATGCTTTAGCTTATTCTCCTCTCTTCCTTGGTAGTATGCTGACAGCCATGAGAAATGTGTTTTCTTTAGAGGAATCAGATGTCATTCTTCTCAAGTCATCAGAGCCACCTCCTGCAGAACTTTGGCTCCTTTGCTTACCTTGAATTTCCCATTGATATTTCATTTAACCATAACTAGGTCAAGCAAAGCTGACTGGGTCTAGACAGGACTTCATTTTTTCCCTTCCTTGGCATACCTACTTTACAAGTTTTCATTAAAGGTTATTTCCAACCCTTCTCTTGTCTCTTAAAGCCTTAAGCCTTCAGATCATATGTATCTTTTAAGAGATGTAAAAACAAATAGGAAGAATGAGAAAAAATATATACTTAGTGAAAAAAATATATACTTAGTGAAGTTTGGAATCTATTCAGAGATGGAGAGCTTGACACAAGAAACCAAAACCAGTCTTCCTATATTAAGAGATTTTTGCCCATGATAAAATGTGGCTTCCTGTTTACAAACCTAATGCAAGTTCCTGAAAATTTACTTGGTTATTGAGGGCTCTTGCCAAACTATTTTTTAGGTAATGTAAGTTCAAGTAGTTAAAAAATATGGTCACAGAAAGTTTTATTTAAATATAGAACTGGAATGTTGAGATATTTTTTGATGAGGCCGGGCACGGTGCCTCATGCCTGTAAGCCCACTTTGGGAGGCCGAGGTGGGCTGGTCACCTGAGGTCAGGAGTTCAAGACCAGCCTGTCCAACATGGTGAAACCCTATCTCTACTAAAAATACAAAAATTAGCCAGGCATGGTGGTGCATGCCTG
>NW_012117877.1:902385-930987 GCF_000951035.1 Colobus angolensis palliatus | reverse complement strand
GCATGCCTGTAGTCCCAGCTACTCTGGAGGCTGAGGCATGAGAATTGCTTGAACCTGGGAGGTGGAGGTTGCAGTGTGCTGAGATCTTGCCACTATACTCCAGCCTGGGTGACAGAATGAGACCCCATCTTAAAAAAAATAAGAAAAAAAAAGAAAATATTTTCTTGATGAAATATACTTAAACAAAAAGTCTGCTTCTATGACATACTCAAAACAAATAAAATAGGTTGCAGTGAGCCGAGATCTTGCCACTATACTCCAGCCTGGGTGACAGAATGAGACCCCATCTTAAAAAAAATAAGAAAAAAAAAAGAAATATTTTCTTGATGAAATATACTTAAACAAAAAGTCTGCTTCTATGACATACTCAAAACAAATAAAATAGGGCACATGTGTTTAACATTCTATATAGAAATCCTATGTTTAATGTAGAAAATTGAAAATAAATGCTTCAAAAAGTATGTGATTGTCAATATCCATAAATTGACAAGTTTGGTTTTCCTGTGGAATTTTTATATTCATAGGCTGGAGTGATCACAGGGAAATCACATCCAACTGACCTTTGGAAAATAGTATACCTAAGCATTTTACAGAAGACAGATGACCTGGGGGCAGGCAAAGGGCTCCTGGAATGTTGGGAGAAGTCAATCTGTCAGGATAATCAGGTGCATAGAGACATAAGTGTACTCACATCTGAGGGTCTGATTACCTTTGTACAGTTTCATACTTTTTAACCGGCTGGAATGAATTTCTGCTTATGGCGCAGAGAGTGGGGCCCGAGATTAGCCAAGGCCATCATAGGAGCAGTGGGAGTGAGGATGGGTGAGACTTTGCAGGCTCTTACTAGGAAGAAAATCTACTTTCCGCTTTAACCTTTTCTTACCCTGCCCCATTCACATCTTTTTTCCTTAATCTGTTTAGCCTTTTCAAAGCTCTGGTAAACAGACTCATACATTAAATAAAGATGGTATATATTCAACTTCTAGAAGAAACATGTTACAAGAAAATGACATTGCAGATAGTTTAAAAAGTAACTACTGGAATGTGACTTAGGTCACTATAAATTATTTTTATAGAAACATCTTTATTGAGATATAATTCATATACCTTAACATTAACCCATTTAAAGTATACAATTCAGTGTTTTTTTTTTAAGTATATTCACAGGGCTGTATAACAATCACCAAAGTATAATTTTAGAATATTTTCCCTAAAGAAATTCTGTACTTATTAGCAGTCACACTCCATTCCCTCATCTCCTCCCCACCATCCTTAAGCTACCATTAATCTACTTTCTGTCTCTATAGATTTGCTTATTCTGGGCATTTCATATATATAAATGGAATCATATAATTTTTGGCCTTTGGTGATGATTGGCTTCTTTGATTTAGTACAATTTTCCAGTTTAATCCCTGTTGTAGCACGTATTGGTACTTCATTTTTCTGGCCAAATAATATTCCGTTGTATGATATACCATATCTTGTTTGCTCATTTATCAGTTGTTGGACATTGGGTTGTTTCCTTCTTTTGGCTGTTGTGAATAGGGTTGCTGTAAACTTTCATGTACAGATTTTCGTTTGAACATCTGGTTTTAATTCTAACATCACCTGTGTTTGTAAATAAAATCTTATTGTAACACAGCCACACCCTTAGGCATGTAGTTCTCCACTCTTTGTTTTAAATAAATCAGTCCCTCCTAGCAGAGTTGTAGAGCATTTTGCCCCTATCGTCTGCCTTTCTACCTGGTGCACTAGGTATAAGGACAGGGACTTGCTTGTCCACAGTGACCCTTTCCCCACTACCCTGTGTGTGAGGAGAGGTGGCAACCACTGTTAGTTTTACATAGAATCTCCGTTTTATGAGTGAGCTGTGGTGTGGAGGTTGAGGCCCCAGTTTTCTTGGCCTCCTGCTCCTGGGGTAGAGCTTCCACCCTAAGAGTGGGCGCCAGTTGGGAAAAGGACCTGCTCCTCTTGACTGTACCAGCCAGAGAATAATTTCTGAAACATGGGGCTAAGGGATATGAGAAACACTAGCAGCCTGCATGGGATGGAACTGTAGCCCTAGACTGGAAGCTGGGGGAGAGGGCATATAATGGAGAGTCCTGGCTCAAACCCAACAGACTCTTGCAGTTCTTAATGAGATTTAGTATATTTTCTTCAATGAATATTTCTCTGTTTGCTTTATGCCCCTGGGACAATTTGCAGAAACTTTAAGGAATTACTTTTTAGAATTTTCACTATTAAATTGGTTTTTTTTTTTTTGTTGAGGAGTGGGTCTCCTGAGCTAATTCACCATGTGGATTCTCTGCCTCCTCCATTCACATTTAAGTTCAAATATTTGAGTAATACTGATAAAATGAAACTTTTACATTTCATTCATCATTGTTTTTTGGATTTTAAAAGATTCTTTGTTTTTATTTTTTTTCTCATTTTTTGATGCATGCAGCCCAAGGGTTTGTTATTTTAAAAAATTGATTTATTTATTTATCTTAAACTTTTTTCTAGCTGTTTTGAGGAATAACTGACAAGGAAAAATTGTATGTACTTAAGGAATGCAGTGTGATGTTTTGATTATATCTACATTGTGAAATGATTAACCCTATCAAGCTAATTAACATATCTATCACCTCACATAGTTATCATTTTGTGTATCTGTGGTGAGAACATTAAGATCTACTCTCTTAGAAAATTTAAACTGTTTAATACAGTGTTATTGACAGTAGTCACCATGCTGTACATCAGATTTCTAGAACTTAACACATTCTGCATACTTGATACTTTGTACCCTTAGACCAATTTCTCTCTATTTCCCCAGCCCCCAAGTCTGGCAACTAATATTCTACCCTTTCTGTGCTTGGCTTATTTCACTTAGCATAATGCTCTCCAGATTCATCCATGGTGTTGCAAATGGCACAGTTTTTAAAGGTGGAAATAATATTTTGTTGTATGTATATACATTTTTTTAATTCACCCATCTACAAACGCGTGGGTAGTTTCCATATCTTGGCCATTGTGAATAATGCTGCAATAAACATGGAGTGTAGATATCTCTTTGACATACTGATTTTATTTCCTTTGGATCTATACCCAGAAGCAAGATTGCTGGATCCTGTGGTAGTTCTATTTATAGTATTTTTAGGAGTCTCTCTACTGTTTTCCATAAGGGCTACACCAATTTACATTCCTTCAATAGTGTACAAGGGCTTCTTTTCCTTTACATCCTTACCAACACTTGTCATCTTTTATATATGTGAGGTGACACCTCATTGTGGTATTCGTTTGCATTTCTCTGTTGATTAGTGACGTTGAACATTTTTTGTATACCTATTGACCATTTGTCTGTCTTCTTTTGAGAAATGTCTATTCAGGCCCTTTGCTCATTTTAAAATCTAGTTATCTGTTTTCTTGCTATTGAATTATTTGAATTCTTTATGTATTTGGGATATTAACCTCTTACCAAATGTGTGGTTTCCAAATATTTTTTCCCATTTTATAGGTCATCTTTTCACTCTGTTGATTGTTACCTTTGCTGTGCAGAAGCCTTTTAGTTTGATGCAATCTCATTTGCCTATTTTTGCTTTAGTTGTCTGTGCCTTTGGGGTCATATCAAAAGAATCAATGCCCAGACCAGTGTCAAAGTATTTTTTATATATTTTCTTCTAGTGGTTGTACAGTTTCAGGTCTTATGTTTGAGTCTGTAATCCATTTTGAATTGAGTTTTGCATATGATGTGAGATAAGGGTCCAATTTCATTCTTCTGCATGTGGATATTCAGTTTTCCCAGCACCGTTTATTGAAGATACTGTTCTTTCTCCGTTTTGTCTTCACGGCACCTTTGTTGACAATCAGTTGACTGTAAATGTGTGGTTTTATTTCTGGGCTCACTATTTTGTTTTATGAGTCTGTATGTCTGTATTTATGACAGCACCATATTATTTTGATCAGTACAGATTTTTAATATATTTTGAAATCAAATAGTGTGATACTTCTAGCTTTCCTTTTCTTGCTTAAGATGGCTTTGTTGATTCTGGGTTTTTTGTGATTTCATATCAATTTTAGGATTTTTTTTTCTATTTCTGTGAAAAATGCCATTGAGATTTTGATAGGGATTGCATTGAATCTGTAGCTCACTTTAGATAATATGGACATTTTAACATTATTGATTCTTTCAATCCATGAACATGGATAACTTTCCATTTATTTGTCTTCTTCAATGCCTTTAATCAATGTCTTATAGTTTTCAATGTATAGATCTTTCACCTCCTTGGTTATATTTACTCCTAAGTATTTTATTTTTTGATGCTATTAATAAATGTGACATATTGGGATATATCACAATATATAAATGGGATATTTTCTTAATTTCTTTTGGGATAGTTTATTTTTAGTGCATAGAAAGGAAAGTGATTTTTGTATGCTAACTTTGTATCTTACAACTTTACTGAATTTATTAGTTCTAACAGTTTTTGTGTGAGTCTTTAAGGTTTTCTGTATACAAGGTCATGTCATCTGCAAACAGAGACCATTTTACTTCTTCTTTTCCAAGTTAGAATTCCTTTTACTTATTTTCCTTGTCTGATTCTCTCATTAGTACTTTTAGTACTATGTTGAATAAGAGTGTTCAGAGCACATGGACATCCTTGTCTTGTTCCTGATCTTCGAGGAAAAGCTTTGAGCTTTTCACTGTGGAGCATGATATTAGTTGTGGATTTGTCACATATGACCTTTATTATGTTGAAGTACCTTCTTTCTATACCTAATTTGTTGTCAGTTTTTTTCATAAAGGGATTTTGGATTTTGTTAAATATCTTTTCTGCATCTACTATTGAGATGGTCATGTCATTACTGTGGTATATCACATTTATTTATTTGTGTATGTTGAACCATCTTTGTATCCCAAGGATAAACTCTATTTGGTCATGATATGTGATCCTTTAATTGTGCTGTTGAATTTAACTTGCTAGTAGTTTGTTAAAGATTTTTGCATCTGAGTTCATTAAGGATATTGGCCTGTATTTTTGTCTATTCTTGTAGTGTCTTTGTCTGGCTCTGGTGTCAGGGTAATGCAGGCCTCATAAAATGAGTTTGGAAGTTTTCCCTGCTATTCAGTATTTGGAAGAGTTTGAGAAGTATTGGTGTCAATTATTCTTTAAATGCTTGCTAGAATTCAGTTGTGAAGCCATCAGGCCCTAGGCTTTTCATTGTTGGGAGGTGTTTTTTATTGATTCAGTCTTCTTACCTGTTAATTGGTCTGTTCAGATTCAGATTTTCTATTTCTTTGTTATTCAGCCTTGGTAAGTTGTATGTTTCCTTTTTTTCTTTTTCTTTCTTTCTTTTTTTTTTGAAATGGAGTCTCATTCTTTCGCCCAGGCTGGAGCGCAGCGGCATGATCTCGGCTCACTGCAAGCTCCACCTCCCGGGTTCATGCCATTCTCCTGCCTCAGCCTTCCGAGTAGCTGGGACTACAGGCGCCTGCCACCACGCCCGGCTAACTTTTTTTTTTGTTTTTTTAGTAGAGACGGGGTTTCACCGTGTTAGCCAGGATGGTCTCGAACTCCTGACCTCGTGATCAACCCGCCTCGGCCTCCCAAAGTGCAGGGATTACAGGCGGGAGCCGCCGCGCCCGGTGGTAAGTTGTATGTCTCTATGAATTTATTCCTTTCTTCTAAATTATCCACTTTATTGGGATATAATTGTTTTAGTAGTCTGTTATGCTCTTTTGTATTTCCGTATGTCAGTTACAATGCCTCTCATTTCATTTATTTATTTATTTAAGATGGAGTCTCACTCTTGTCACCCAGGCTGGAGTGCCTTGGCATGATCTTGGCTCATTGCAACCTCTACCTCCCAGGTTCAAGAGATTCTCCTGCCTCAGCCACTGGAGTAGCTGAGATTACAGGCGTGCACTACCATGCGTAGCTACTTTTTTTCTTTTTTTTTGTATTTTTAGTAGAGACAGGGTTTTGCCACGTTGGCCAGGGTGGTCTCGAACTGCTGACCTCAAGTGATCTGCTCCTCTTGGCCTCCCTAAGTGCTGGGATTACAGGCATGAGCCACTGTGCCAAACCTCCTTAGTTTAGCTAGAGGTTGTGTCAATTTTGTATTTTCAAAAAAAAAAAAAAAATTCAAGTCTTAGTTTCGTTAATCTTTTCTATTTTTCTAGTCTCTATTTCAGCTCTTTATTATTTCCTTCCTTCTGTTAACTTTGGGCTCAGTTTTTTCCTCTTCTTCTTGTCACTTAGATAGTATAGTTAGGCTGTTTATTTGAGATCTCTCTTTTTTCTCAATGTAGCCATTTATTACTATGAATTTCCCTCTTAGAACTGTTTTTGCTGGATCTCCTAAGTTTGGTATCTTGTGTTTCCATTTTTATTTGTTTCAAGATATTTTTCCTTATTTCTCTTTTTGACTTTTCATTTGATCTATTGGTTGTGTAGAAGTTTGTTTAATTTTCACATTTTGTGAAATTTTCCAATTTTACTACTGTTATTGATGTCTAAATTGCATATCATTGTGGTTGGAAAAGATACTTGATATGATTTCAGTTTTCTTAATTTTGTTAAGAATTGTTTTGTGGGCTAACATATAACCTATCCTGGAGAATGATTAATGTATGCTTGAAAAGAATGTGTATTCTGTTGTTGTTGGATGGAATATTTATTATATATCGTTCAGGATCATTTAGTCTGTAGTGTTCAAATTCGCTGTTTCCTTATTGATTTTTTTTGCTTGGCCAATCTATTCGTTGCTGAAAGTGGGATATTGAAGTTTCCTACTATTATTGTGCTCCTGTTTATGTATCTCTTCGGTTTTATTAATATTTGCTTTATTTACCTAGGTGGTTTGATGTTGGGTGCATGTATATTTATTATTGTTACATCTTCTTGATCAGTTAACCCCTTTATCATTTTATAATGACCTTCTTTTTCTCTTGTGACAGTTTTTGACTTAAAGCTTATTTTGTATGATATTAAGTATTGTTACTCTGGCTCTCTTTTGGTTACCATTTTCATTTTTTCCCATTTCTTCACTTTTATCCTATGCATGCCATTAATACTAATGTGAGTCTCTTGTAGACTCTCATTAGTTGGATCTTTTTATTTGTTTAACCATTCAATTACTTTATGTCTTTTAATTGGAGAATTTAATTGATTTACATTTAAAGTAATTATCAATAGGTAAAGACCTGCTGTTGCCATTTTGTTCATTGTTTTCTGACTATTTTGTAGATTTTTTGTGCCTTTCTTCCTCTCTTGCTGTTTTCTTTTGTGATTTGACAGTTTTTTACGGTGTTATGATTTGATGATTTGATATCTTTCTCTTTGCTTTTAGCATACCTACTGTAGATATTTTCTTTGTGGTTACCATGAAGTGTATGTAAAACAACTCGTAGTTATAACAGTCTGTTTTAAGCTGATAACAACTTCAACTGCATATGAAATGTCTACACTAACCTTTTTTCTCCCTGCATTTTATGTTATTGATATCACAATTTACATCTTTTTTTTTTTTTTTGAGACGAGGTCTCGCTCTGTTGCCCAGGCTGGAGTGTGGTGGCACAATCTCGGCTCATGGCAAGCTCTGCCTCCCAGGTTCATGCCATTCTCCTGCCTCAACCTCCCGAGTAGCTGGGACTACAGGCACCCGCCACCACGCCCAGCTAATTTGTTGTATTTTTAGTAGAGATGGGGTTTTACCATGTTAGCCAGGATGGTCTCGATCTCCTGACCTCTTGATCTCAGCTCACTGCCATTTCCACCTCCTGGGTTCAAGTGATTTTCCTGCCTCAGCTTCTTGAGTAGCTGGGATTACAGGCATGTGCCACCACGCCCAGCTAATTTTTTAAAAAATTTTTGGTAGAGATGAAATTTCACCATGTTGGTCAGGCTGGTCTTGAACTCCCTACCTCGTGATCCACCCGCCTTGGCTCCCCAAAGTGCTGGGATTACAGGCGTGAGCCACCGCGCCCAGCCCAATTTGCATCTTTTTATACTGTGTATTGCTTAACAAATTTTTGTAGCTGTAGTTATTTTAATATTTTTGTCTTTTAACCTTTATCCTAAAGTTAAAAGTGATTTAGGCACCACCCTTAAAATATTAGAGTATTCTGAATTTGACTACATTCTTACCTTTTTTTTTTCTTTTGAGACAAGGTCTGCTCTGTTGTCCAGGCTGGAGTGTAATGGTGTGATCACAACTCACTCCAGCCTCTAGCTCCTGGGCTCAAGCGATCCTTCTGCCTCAGCCTCCCAAGTAGTTAGGACTACTGGTACACATTATCTGGCCCAGATAATTAAAAAAATTTTTTTTGTAGAGACAGGATCTTGCTTTGTTGCTCAGGCTAATCTTGAAGTCCTAGCTTGAAGCAATTCTCCCACCTCAGCCTCTCAAAGTGCTGGGATTATACACGTTAGTCACTGTACCTGGTCTATATTTTTACCTTTACAGATAATTTTGTACTTTCATGTGTTTTCATGTTGTTACTATTCTTTCATTTCAGCTTGAAGGACCACTTTTAGCATTTCTTTAAGACGTTTCGAAACTACAATTCCTTAAGGACCCCTGTTTTTATGGATCTGAGTGTCTGTTCTTAAGCAGTCAATCAGCATTCCAAAAGGCTGAGCAAGTAATGTTTTCTCTGGTCTTACATTTGAGATTGTTGTCCATTTATTTTACTGCACTAGAATTAGACACCTGCCAATGATCCTATTTTAGAACAAATATTATATCTCTTAGTACTTTTTACCCTTCTTATGAATGCTTTCAAAATATTTTATAAAAAGATGAACCTATTTTATCCTTAAATGTGAGCTTTTTAAAAGAGATAAATCTGTCCATGAACTTTGGGGAGGATTTGCAGACACCTGTGGTTAGTTTGGCCAGTGACTACAGAAGGAGTGTTCTGGAGTTTCCCTAGGTTCTTGGATTGAGAGGGGTTTAGGATTTCATAAGGTAATAGAAAAGGTAGTAGATGGAATTCTAGCCATTTTTGTTCTGTTTGTGTTAGTATACTCTCTTTATTGTCGTTCTCCAACCTGGGAATGTCTATTTGTTGAATAATTTCTGTGTTCAAGATAGTCCATCCATATATATGTGCATCCTAGTATACTATTTTATTTATTTAATCCTGAAAGATAGCCAGAGAGGGAGGTGTTGCTTTTGCATTAAGGGAAGTTAGCTTGAGCATAGCCACACAGAGCACCAGTAGCAAAGCTATTTAAAGTTGATGTCTTATTCCAAGTTGATGCTTTTTTCATTGTACTGCAGAGCATGCATGTGGGAGACAGTAACACCTGTGGGATGTAGGGGAGACCAATAGGAGGAGAAAGACTGCATGGGTTTTAGGAAACGAGGGCAAGGTAAGGGAAACATGAGGCAGAGGAGAAAGGATCTTTCCTTTTCTTTTCTTTTTGGGATAAAATGTACCCCATTTAGGCCCCAAAATTTTAGTTTTCTAAATTCTCTCTAAGCAAATATTTAAATAGTTTACTAATACTTATATTTCTTTAGGTTACGAAGATTATGAAAATTTACCAGACTTAGGCCAGGCACAGTGGCATAAGTAAAATATACTATCTACCTCATTGTGTTGTTTGAAGATTAATATATGTAGATACATATGTAAAGAAATTTGAGTTATTGCATGTACAGAAATGAATGCTGCCTGACATACTGTAAGTACTCAATAAATATTAACTATTATTTAAAATTAGAAAATTTGAATGGTACTTATTAATTTTCAGCATCTAAAATTACCCACAAGGTATAGATGACTTAATTGTAGTTTAGAATAAAATTAAAATGTTAACAGTCTTATGAAAATGCTTCTATCAGAAGCTGGGAGGCAAAAGAGGAAAGGACAGGTGGAAAAAAGAGTGGGGGTTTAACAGACAGTCAAGAGATATGGTCTAAAATTAAAAAATAAGAAATAGAGGTTATATGAAAATGTATATATTTATAAAGGAAACAAATGAGAAATCATAATAGTATTATCAAAAAATTAGGAAGATGGGGAGAAATAAAGGCGGGAAATGCAGTAAGGCAGCTCAATCCTCATATCATCTATTATCTGTCACACTAAGAAGAATACTGTACAAATGAATTTTAAAGGTAAAAACTCAAGAATTTTTGGTCTATGTATGTTTACTTAGAGATATAACAAGAAACATATAGGTTGCCTCTGCAGAGAGGCTAGGATGGGAAAAGGTGAAACAATGAAATTTCTTTTATTAGTTCTGTTACCTATATACACATGACTTTAATAACTTTTCTTTTTGATAAAAGTAAGGGACAAAAAGATTCCCCAAACCAACTGTACTTTAGGTCAAAAATATAGTGTTTTTCAAAAACTAAGTCTGGTAAATTTTCTTTTCTTTTCTTTTTTTTTGAGATGGTGTCTCCCTCTATTACCCAGGCTGGAATGCAATGGTGCGATCTCAGCTCACTGCCATCTCCACCTCCAGGGTTCAAGCGATTTTCCTGCCTCAGCTTCCTGAGTAGCTGGGATTACAGGCATGCGCCACCACGCCCGGCTAATTTTTTTTTAAAATTTTTAGTAGAGACAGGGTTTCACCATGTTGGTCAGGCTGGTCTCGAACTCCCGACCTCGTGATCCACCCGCCTTGGCTTCCCAAAGTTCTAGGATTATAGGCGTAAGCTACAGCACCTGGCCGACAGCAACCATTTCTTTACTTCACAATTAATTCCATGGGCCACAAATTTGGCTGGGCTTAACTGAGCAGTTATTCAGGTTTTGGCTGTGTTCATTCCAGCATCTGGGTGTAGCTGGGCAGTGCTCTTCTGGAAGGTAGGTGGATGTTGGTTGGGGTTAAGGGGGAGAATGGGCCATGTGTGTCTTATCACCTAGCATGCTACTTTGGTCTGTTCACAAGGCTACTGTCAGGGTTCAAAGAAAGACAGCAGAAGCAGGCCAGGCCTCTTGAGGCCTGGGCTTGGAAATGAATGGCACACTGCTACTTCTGCTGCATTTCTTGGGTCAAAAGGACTCACAAAATTAGCCCAGATTCAAAAAGAAAGGAAGTAGACTCCATTCTTGTTAGGAATGGTTATAAAGTTACATTGTTGTGGTGTGCTTTTAGAGGAAGGTGGAGAATTGTCATCTTTGCATTCTATCACAATTCCCTTGACTATTGCACATATTGCCCCTTTATTGTGTAAATATTACACTGGAGAACCAATGTGTGTTCATTCTATACAGTTCCAATATCCTCACTCAGTATGAAAAAATTAATAAAAAAGAGATCTCTTTCAGACTTCATCAATTGTTCCAAAGTTAGATTTTGTTTTACTTTTATATTAGGCCATTGAGTTTTGAAAGTTTTTTTCCTGGGCATTATTATTGCCCTCTTGCTTTTTTGAGCAGAAATACATGCTTACTTTACAATACCTATAATATTTTATGGCTCTTTAGTTTCTTTAATAAATATATTCCATATTTTTTTTCATGAAGTTATCCTGGATCTAAATGACTTTGGTTATAATTTGCACAGATTGCTTTGCAGGCTGTCATCCTGGGATTTCTTTTCATGCATATTTTGGTTTGTTGCACAGTTCTTCGTATCTTACATCTTTTCTTAATTTTTACCCTTGTTTTGCTGGAGGATAGCTTTACCATCTTCTGCAAAATATAAGTAAATTTTCTGAGGTTTCGAGTGTCAGAAAATGGATTTATTTTCCTTCTATGTTTACCAAAAATTTGTCTGGATATAGAATTCCAGGATCAGAATATCTTCCTTCAGTACTTAAAAAATCTTGCACAACCATATTCTAGTTTTTACCACTTCTAATGAAAAATTTGAAAGAGCATGACTTTCTTGTTCCTTTGTAGATTCTGTATTTTGTTTATTCTCTGTCTCTTTCTAAGATGTATGATTTCTCTATCATTTTGTTTTGAAATCTCACAAAAATGTCTTTAAGCACGGATTTTCTGTTGATATTTCTTGGATTTTTTTAAAGTTTCTGTCTCTCAAGCTCTAGGAAATTTTATTTTATTGCTTTAATAGTAATCTTCCCTTTCTTTTCTCTGTTCTTACTAGAATTTCTGTTAATTAGATATTTTACTTCTTAGGTTGATTCTCTCTCCATTTTTCTTTCTTTCTCTCTCACTCTCTCTCCTCTTCTTTTCTTTCATTCTCTCTCATTCCACATCCTGGAAGATTTCCTTGGCTTTACTTTTTAAACTACTGATTGAATTTTAAAAATTTTGTTACGGATTCAAGGGAGTATATGTGCAAATTTTTACATGGATATGTTGTGTAATGGTCAGGTTTGGGCTGCTGGTATACACATTACCCAAGTAGTGAATGTTGTTCCCAATAGGTAAGTTTTCAACCCTTTTCCCCCTTTCGGCTTCCCCTTTTGGAGCTCCCAGTGTCTATGATTTCCATCTTTATGTCCATGTGCACCCATTGTTTATCTCTCACTTATAAGTGAGAACATATGCAGTATTTGATTTTGTGTTTCTGAGTTAATTGAGTTAGGATAATGGCCTTCAGCTCCATTCATGTTGCTGCAAAAGACATGATTTCATTCTTTTTTATGGCTGCATGGTTGAATTTTAGATTTTTTAAATTATGCTTTTAATTTTTGTTTTTTAATTTTTAGATTTCTCTCCATACATTACTTTTCAAAAAAGGAAAAGGAATCTTAACTTTATATTCTTTGCTCATGAGGAATATTCAATCTTCTTTAATTGATCTTCTTTCATGTGTTAACATCTATATTTGCTATATCTTCAGGTCTTTTCAGCTAATAGCTCTTGAAAAGGAAGGAAGATGCTTTTATGGTTTAACATTTAGTGGGGTAGCAATGAAATACTCATATTGGGTATTACTACATTATCCAGATGTCACTGTATTACAGGATATGGTAAGACTGTTAAAGTCTTCTCTCCCAGCTGTCCTGAGATTGTGTGATATATGGGACAGGAACTCTTACCATACATGTATATAAATATGCTTAATTAACATAGACAGATTTCTTGTCAGTGGTTGGTATATTAATCTGGCAAATCCTCCTTCTCCCATCCTGCCAAATTTTTGATCTTTTGAAAGTCTGCCAATCTAGTTTTTAATGGCTCTAAATGTGGGGTACCCTTGATTTGGGCTTTCTTGAAACAGGTGCCTGCCTTCTTGCTGCTCTTATAGTAAGTCTTTTGGGTTGTTCTATTTTTTGCTCATCCCTGTTCAAAATTCTAGAAAGTTGCCCTCTTCCTGAGTGGATAGATGTGCTTGGTTTACTCTCAAACTCAGTTCATATTTTAATAAGCCCTTTTTGAATTCTCTAAGGGCCGTGGTTTCATGTTGTCATCTTTTGTTTTTCCCCTGTGGATACATCCAGCTCCGTATCTTCACCATCAGCAGAAGTGTCCCCTAGACCCCCCTGGAGAGTTTCCACCCACACTTTTTCCTGTGTTACTTTTGCCCTGTCCGTGATGAGAGAGTGTTTTCTTTGCTGTTTATGGTAGCCTTTTAGAAACACACAGATTAGATAAATAAGATGAGACCTGAGAAATCATTTGGAATTTCACTTTTACCAACTTTAGGTCTTTATTTTTTGGGGGGAGGATCAATATTCAGGATTTAATAATTTTTTAACAAGTCTAAAGTATCTTATTCAATGAATTTCACCTGTGAGAACATTCATTCATTTAAGAATATGCATTGAATCATTCTATGTGACACACATTTGCTAGGGTATTTGGTGTTCAGAGAACAGATGTGTATTCAATTTAGGTGTTAATAAAATAATCATGCAAATAAATGTAAAATTACACAAGAACTATGAAGAGGAGGGAAGGTGCCATGATAATTAATTATGGTCTTGGACAGTGAGGAAGGGTAAAATTGACAAGACTTAATGATTGGTTAAGTAATGTCAAGGTGGGAGAGAAAGAAAGGTATCAAGGTGTGAGAGAAAGAACAATGTCCAAAGTAATTTCAAGGATCAAGGCATGAGTAGATAGATGGACTTGGGTGGGTAACACTGGATGGGGGCCAAGTTTGACAGGAAGAAAGAAGACTATGTGTTGAATTCTGGACATGCCAAATTTGAAGAACTGTTTCAACATCTGAGTATAGATATCATATAGACATTTAATTATACAGTAGTTCCCCACTTGTCTATGTGGGATATGTTCCAAGACCCCCAGTAGGATGCCTGAAACTGTAGAAAGTACTGAACTGTATATATTCTGTTTTTCTTGTACATGCGTATATACATATGATAAAGTTTAACTTGTAGGCACAGTAAGAGATTAACAACAGTGACTAATAATAAAATAGAACAATTATAACAAATATACCAGCTTCACTATTCTTGAGTTTTGGGGCCATTTGTAAGTGAAATAAGAGTCACCTGAACACAAGTACTTCAGTATCTCAAAAGTCACTCCGATAACCAAGATGGCTACTAAGTGACTAACCAGCGGTTACTGTATACACATAGCATGAATATGCTGGACAGAGAGATGACTCACATTCTGAGTGGGTCACAGCATGATGCTTGAGATTTCATTATGCGAATCTGAATGATGTGCAATTTAAATTTATGAATTGTTTATTTCTGGAATTTTTCATTTAGTATTTTACAACAGGCTTGACTGTGGGTAACTGAAACTTCAAAAAGTCAAACCTTAGATAATGGGGGAGGACTGTAAATAGACAAAACTATGGGTTCAGGTCAGGCCACTAATGAGCTATTTAGACAAGTCACGGACAGGGAATTTTCCCAGATCAAACCACCTGGTGGACAACAGAGCTGAAATTAGAAGCCAGATATCCTGATTCATAGGAACAAGCTTTCTGGTACAACTCACCACAGATCACTATTTGAAGGTATTCTTTTACACACTTCTCTACTTTGTAGTCTCTTAGTCTACACTTTTATTCTTACTTTTTATTCTCAAAACTGAAGTTATTTTTTTGTCATTTAATTATAGTCTATTTTTACAGCAGTTTTAGGTTCACAGCAAAATTGAGCAGAAAGTATAGAGAGTTCCATTGTATCCTCACAACCTCCTCCACAATCAACACCACTGGGACACATGATGTAATTCATCATTACAATCGATGAATTCTACATTGATACATCATTATCACTTAAAGTCTATCATTTATACTGGGGTTCATTCTTGATGTTGTCCATTCTGTGGGTTTTAGCAAGTATATAATGACATGTATCCACAATTATAGTATCATATGGATACTCTGATCTGTCCTTATAGAAATGTCACAGAGTTGTAATCACACAGTACACAGCATTTTCAGACTGGCTTCTTTCACCTAGTAATATGCATTTAAGTTTCCTCCATGTCTTTTCTTTCTTTCTTACATTTTATTTTAACTTTTTTGTTTTTTACATTTTTTTTTAGCTTTATTGGGAGATATAATTTACAAATAGAAATTTGTAAAATACACAATTTACAAATAAAAACTGTATATAAGGTGTGTAACATGATGTTTTGATGTATACATACATTGTGAAATGATTACTACTGTCAAGCTAATGAACACTTATCACGTCACGTAGTTATCTTTTTTTTTTTTTTGGTGAAATCTACTCTCTTAGCAAGTTTCAAGTATTCAATACGGTATACTCACCATGCTTCACATTAGATTTACAAAACTTATTCATCATGCATAACTGATGCTTTGTACCCTTTGACCAACTTGTCTGCATTTTCCTCACCCCCAGTCTATGGTAACTACCACTCTACTCTCTGCTTCTGTGAATTTCACTTTGTTAGATTTCGCATATAAGTGAGATCCTACAGTATTTGCTTTTCTCTGTCTGCCTTGCTTCACTTAGCTTAATGTCCTCCAGATTCATCCGTGTTGTTGCAAATGGCAGAATTTCCTTCTTTTTGAAGGCTGAATGCTAAATTGTTATTTATCAGTCTACACACACACACACACTTGCCAAAACCCATATAATGTACACCAAAATGTTGAGCGATTTTTCATATGCTTTATTTGCTTTCATATTCTTTAGTGAAGTGTCTGTTCAGGTCTTTTGACCATTTTTAATTGGTTTATTCTGTTTTATTATTGATGAGTTTTAAGAGTTCTTTGTATATTTTGGATAATATTCCCTTGTCAGATATGTCCTTTGCAAATATTTTCTCCCAGTCTGTGGTTTATCTTCTCATTCTCTTGACATTGTCTTTCACATCAAACTTAATTTTTGATACAGAACTCTATGTTCTGTGATGTCTGGCTCTGTGCACTCAAAAATACTATTGAATTTTGGAAATTCATGTTGAAAGGAAGTAGCTTTGTGAATTCTGAAGTACTCCCTTGAGTAACATGCCAAACTTGATGTCTTAGTTTACCCTGAAAGGCTCACATTATATGTGTCAGTAGTCACCTCTTAAGCACAAGTTCTGTGCTCTTGACATTGGGCAGGTGTAGGTCTTTGGCTGTCAAGTCAGAGCTAAATACAGCCTAAATTTTGGGTCTCTTATTTGAGGGAATGTAAAACTCTCATAAAAATTAAAATCTTCTGCAATACAATAGCAAACATGCAATGTGGCTAGTGAAATGTCCATATAATGAGGAACAAAAGGATCTACCTTCTAGTGTGTACTCCAACATGTGGTGGATGGTAACTTTGGTTAAATAAGCCTTACAAAACCTGTTTCTTTCTATAAAACTGGAATAATATTAACTGTTGTGGTGGTTAATTTTATGTCAGCTTGGCTAGGCCATGGTCCCCAGTTTTTGGTCAAACGCCAGTCTACATGTTGCTGTGAAGGTATTTTTTAGATGTAAGTGACATTTAAATAAGTAAGTAAAGCATATTACCTTCTGCAGTGTGGGTGGGACTCATCCAGTAAGTTGAAGGCCTTAAGAGAAAGGCTTTAGGTCCAAACAAGAAATAATTCTGCCTCCAGATTACTTTTCGACTTGAGACTACAACATTAACTCTTCCTTGGGTCTCCGTCCTACCCTTCAGATTTTGGACTTGCCAGCTCCTGTAATCATATGAGAAAATTCCTTAAGTTATCTGGAGAACCCTAATACAACTGTTTAGCCACTACATATGTATTTATATCTGTATGTATGTGTGTTGTGTGTGTGTATACAGTATATATATAGAGTATACAATGTGTCTATAGATAGTATATATGCAAATATGTGGTATACATAGTATATATATATACACACAGCATATGTAATAACACTGAATATATATATAGACTGTATTATACACAGTATATCTATACATAGATATATACACACATAAAGTGTATATATACTGTATGTATATAGCATACTGTCTATATATACTATATTATGTGTATACTATGTATGCAGCATATATTTATATACTATATATTTATATGTGCTATATATTATATAGTATACATAGTATATATAGTATACTATATATTTATATAGCATACTATCTATATATAGTATACTATATGTACTATGTGTGCTATATCTGTATATGTGAGTATATATATATAGATATACTATGTATAATGGTGTGTAATATACAGTGTATATTATATAATATGTATATGTATATATACACATATGTATACTGTAATATATATACATATACCTATAGATATATAACAGTATTATATATACACTGCATATACATCTACATGTATGTTATATATACCATGTATACATATATATACACATATATGTATATTATGTATATACACACTCTCTTTATATATAGGTTTTTCTATATAATGGAGTGATCATTTCCTTGTTCTTTATTGACATTTGTTGGCTGTATTTCACTTCTACAAATTGTTATAAAGGTTAAAGAGCAGATCAAGCAGACAGAAATGAGCTTTGGAGGCTCAGTGAAGTTTCTGAATGTGCTGAATTTCAGAGTCTTAAAGTTAACATAGAAACTGTGATACATATACACCATGGAATACTATGCAGCCATAAAAAAGAATGAGATTGGCCAGGTGTGGTGGCTCACGCCTGTAATCCCAGCACTCTGGGAGGCTGAGGCAGGTGGATCACCTGAGGTCAGGAGTTTGTGACCAGCCTGACCAACATGGTGAAACCCCGTCTCTGCTAAAAAATACAAAAAATTAGCCAGGCGTGGTGGTGGGTGCCTATAATCCCAGCTACTCACAAGACCAAGGCAGAAGAATGGCTTGAACCCGGGAGGCAGAGGTTGCAGTGAGCTGAGATGGTACCAGTGCACTCCAGCCTGGGCAACAGAGTGAGACTCCATCTCAAAAACAAAAACAAAAACAAAAAATCATGTCCTTTGCAGCAACATATATAGAACTGGAGGCCATTCTTCTAAGCAAACTAACATAGGAACAGAAAAATTAGTACTGCATGTTCTCACTTATAAGTGGGAGCTACACAACAAGAACATATGGACACAAAGAGGGGAACAACAGACACAAGTGGTGGAGGGTAGGAGAAGGGAGAGGATGAAAATAACTACCTATTGGTTACTATACTTATTACCTGGGCGACAAAATAATTTGTATACCAAACCCCTGAGACACACAGTTTACCTATGTAACAAACCTGCATATATACTTCTGAACCTAAAATAAAAGTGAAAAAATAATAGAAACGGAAAGTTGGTTATGAACAAAAGGATGGGATGAAATGAAGATGACTGGACTTGGCTATTAAGTAGCAACAGATCACCTTTTGTGAACCAGGTTCCATAGACTGGTGGTAGGGGAACTCCATTCGTATGGGTAGACCCAAGATCCCACAATGGTTTCTTGAAGATTATATTTTCAAAAAGTACATTCTGGAAGAATAAGCTCTAGGACTAATACCCTGTAGAGTTATTGAAAAGACATTTACTTTCAAAGGATGTCATGAATCATCAAATGACCAGAACGATAAGTTAATCCTGTAGGGTAGGAGTCTATTTGTGAGTTTAAGAGTGGAGAAGATATTTTAATATTGTACTTCTTTGTTCAGATATCTCCTCAGATTATGTGGGAAAGTTCTTAATAAGGAAGTTAAATAGAGAGGGATAATAACTTTTCTTAATATACAATGCACATTTGATGCCATCAAGATTGGCAAATTTCCCAGATCAAAAACTGTTATTAGCTCACTGTTTCTTTAGCCAATATATTTTTATTCAAATTATCTACTGTGCACTGACATGCAAGAGAAACATCCATTTCTAATGAAATATGGCCTGATATTATCTAATGTGTTAAATCTAAGGGTCATCTCAAGAATACAAAGTTTAATATAACTCCTTAAGGACTGTACTAAATAAATATCATTCTTTTGCAGTAATCTCATGACCATATTATTTTTAATTGCTGTAATAAATGACTTCTCTTCAGATAGTTTCAGAAAGATCCTCTCAGAGTTTATTCATTGGTGCAAATGCTGATGTGCAAACAGCAAGAGGCTGAATGCATGCATAATCAATAATGCATCTAGAAGCTCTCAACAGAATTTAGTCAGAGTATCTATTAGACCATGTCTCTCAATATCTCATCTCTCTGGCTAATTATTCATACATTTCGGGGAATCTTGACTGCATTAAGCCTCTTTCCTTTGGACAATGAGGGGAAAGAAATTACCCCCAGAAGGATGAAAAATAGTTTTCTGCAGTGGCTCCATACATATAAGAACCTGTGACTCCAT
Organism: Colobus angolensis palliatus; assembly: GCF_000951035.1. NCBI lineage: Eukaryota > Metazoa > Chordata > Mammalia > Primates > Cercopithecidae > Colobus > Colobus angolensis. The sequence goes on along the minus strand of NW_012117877.1, from coordinate 911,350 downwards.
GGTAATGCATAATCAGCACATATTTCAGAGTCCTTCATTTATTCAACATTCATTCAAAAACACTTACTTATTAAGTGCTTTCTAGATGCCAGGCACTACTGGGAATAGAGCGGACAAGTTCCCTGCTACCTGTATAGCATTTAGCAGAAGACAGAAAAATAAACAAGTAAATCAATGTATAAAGATACTTTACAGCTAGTCTAGATAGGCCTAAAAATAAAAAAAAAAAATGGAGTATTATAATGCAGGGAGTGGGGTTGACAGTGCTAATTACATTAGACAGGTAGGGAAGACCTCTTAAAGGAAGTGACTTTGAGCTGAAGGTTTGGGAAAAGAAATATCTGAGGCTTAGGCAACCACAATTTAAAGACCCTCAAGTGGGGTTTAGTATGCTGAAGAATGAGAAAGAAAGCCTGCCTGGTCAGAATGTAGAGATCACGGGTTAAGAGTGGTATGTGGGAAGACTGTGTAAGGTCTTGTAAACAGTGATTGAGAGTTGGATTTTATTCTCACTGAATTTGGAAGTCACTGCTGTGTTTTGAGTCAGGGAATGACATGATTTGCTTTTTCTTCCTCCTGCAATTGTTCCCCTGGCTTTTTCTCAGGTGCTTTCTCACTCAACTTCTCCACAGGTTTTCTGAGTCAATGTTTCAGATAATATGTTCTCTGGATAGTTCCTGTCTGTTCAAGTAGCCTCATTCTATGAAGTAATAGTAGTTGTATTGCTACTCCTTTTTAATAATTGCATAATCATCCACACATTATTGGTTTAATATCACATGAAATATGATACCATAAAATCATATGAAATGAAAATGATTTGGTTCCGTTGTATCGGAGTTTGCATACTGACAGCTTATGGGTCACAGACCATAGACATACTGTATTTGGTCCATTCAGAATTTTACAAATAGAGAAATTTATCATAAACATTGAGAGTAACATGATGATCTTTTGTTTTGTATGTTTCTAAAGGATCATATTTGGAAAATAATGTTAGAGAAAGACCTTACAAGAAGAGACATAAGGCAAAGCGAAAAGGTAAAGAGGCTGGGGAGGCAGGTTTTACAAAGTTAAAGATGAAAGGCTGGAGATCAGCACTCATTGTATATGACATGCATTCTTTGAGACACTGTCTATTTACAGCCATTTACAGCTAAAGGGATCTAAGAGGCAGTATATATAATGAACCCACTGAACTCATATTGCATAGGTTCAAATCCTAGTTCTAATGCTTATTAGATATCTGATTAGGGGACCCATTACTTTGTCTTTCTATGCTTCAATTATTTTATTCACAGCAAAGTTGGGATAATATAGTAAGTACTTTTTTCATAGGGTGGTTATGAGGATTAAGTGATTAATACACACGAAGCACTGGGAACAATGTCAGTCACTTAGTAACATCCATTAAGCTATTACTGTTATTATTCTAATCGTACAGATTATTCAAAAAACATGATTCTCAAACAATTAATTGACATGGCTGAGGTTACTCAACAAGTTAATGAAAGAGTCAGATGCTGAAATTAGGTCTGTTAGAAAGCTCTGCTGGAGATAAGCGTTTTAAGAGTAATTTGAATAATTTGGCTTGGGAACCAAAAATTGTCAATTTTATCTTTGTTTAGCTCAAGTTTTATATCAGTCGTTCTAAAAAATATATCAAGACTTTTTGCCAGTCTTAAAAATTGTTAAGGACCAAAAAGTGGTTGTGTTTATGTAGTTTGTATCTATTGATATTAATATTAGAAATTAAAGCTAACAAACTCAAAAATTACTTATGAATACATTAAAAACTTATTAAATGCTTTCATAAATAGCATATTTTTAATGAAAATTATTTTCTACGACAAAAATATTTAGTGAGAAAAGTGGCATTATTTATATTTCTGCAAATCTCTAATGTCTGTCAGAAAGACAGTTGGAGTCTCATATCTACCACTGCATTCAATCTATTGCGATATCACTCTGGAAAACTCAAATGAACATGCATCTCCTTACTCATAGGAAAGTTGTTTTGACTTGACTTACCTTCTTATAGTCTCACAGATCCCCAGAGGTTCCCAGACCATACTTTGAGAATCATTGATCTAGATAAAATTAGAGATTTGAGATGGGAGAGATACAAACCTTGTCCAAGTCTCCAAATTTACTTTGGAAGTGGAAACCCAGTGGCCAAGAACAAACCTTTCCAGGGAGAAAGCATTTGTTGCCTTTGCACAAGATGACTCCAGTTAAAATCATCACAACAGATGTCTACAGCCACCCCAAAATATTCATTACTTTGACTAAATATGAAATATTACCACTCCAAACCCTTTCTCCAGATTCATGTGTCTGAAAGAGCTGAAGTGAAATAGAGATGGTGCACAATTGCTCAGAATTAAATTAATGAGTAAAAGAGTGTACGCTGAATTCACAGGAAAATGAGAAAAATTCCATGTACTCACCTTCTTCTTGTCCCTCTAAGTTCCTTGGAATTCCTGAGTATTACATTAGTTGTCTTTGTGGTGGGAGTTGGGGAATTCTAATGTCCTCTTCTTGCAGTTGGTGGGCATAGATGAGGCATTTGAAAGATAACATCTACCTGATAATAGACCCAATGACCTGTGAAGATTTCAGTTCTCTTCTTATCCATCAGATCTTTATAGTTCTGAAGACCTGCTATTAGACGGACTGTATTTAGAGAACGAAAATTATTTTCTTATCTAAGAAAACTTTAGATAAACCATTTTTGTAATGGGGTTCATTCTGATGAGGTCTCAGTATTTGTGGACTCCTCAACAGACTAAATCTTTTATTTCTTCAGGCAAATCTTGAGGTTCCACATTGTCTCTTAATGCCATCTGTGATTTATCCATGTATTCATTCAAAATTTGTTGGCTAGCTATTATGCCAGACATGGTGTTAGATACTGCTGACTAAAGATGAATATCCAAATTTATATATTTGAAGAGTTTGGAAGAAGGTATAAATTATTTAAATATATGTGAACTATGGCCGGGCGCGGTGGCTCAAGCCTGTAATCCCAGCACTTTGGGAGGCCGAGACGGGCGGATCACGAGGTCAGGAGATCGAGACCATCCTGGCTAACACGGTGAAACCCCGTCTCTACTAAAAATACAAAAAATTAGCCGGGTGAGGTGGCCGGCGCCTGTGGTCCCAGCTACTCGGGAGGCTGAGGCGGGAGAATGGAGTGAACCCGGGAGGCGGAGGTTGCAGTGAACTGAGATCTAGCCACTGCACTCCAGCCTGGGCGACAGAGCAAGATTCCGTCTCAAAAAAAAAAAAAAAAAATATGTGAACTCTGTGTGAAAAACACTGTACTAGAGACATGGATACATTGCTTTGGAAGACACGTAGGGGAAGACTAATTGTAGTTGAATGATTTGTAAAATGTTTCTCACTGGAGCTGGGGCCTGTAGGAGGCATTGTGATTCAGGGGATTCTTGATGAGAGAAGGGCATTCTTGAAGGGAACAGAGTGAGTAGAAGTTTGTAGTTGTGAAGAAGCCTGAGATGTGCAGGGAATGATGAGAAGCTGGAATGTAGGGTGCACATGAATGGAGGCTAGAACAAGGTTGGAACGGAAGGCTGTGGTTAAACTGGGGACAGGCCCTAGGGATTGAAAAGGGGTATTTGTACTTTATTCTGTAGGCCACAGGTAACCATCAGTGGGCTGTTTTCTGTTGCAATGTATGTTTTGGAAAGATCTTTCTGCTTGTGGATAGGGAGGAAGAGGAATGAGTTGAGGGATGGAAGCAGTGCTTCATGTGAGTTAAGATGGTTTACTTTCACTAAGGCAATGACAATGGGAAGAGAAGGGAGGCAGTGGGGACAGAGTTGAGAGGTATGTAGAAGCTTGCATCAACCAGACCTCATTCTAGATGTGGAGAATGAAAGTTCTTCCTTAAGGACAACTTATAGGAGACTGAACTGGTGAATTAAAGTAGTTACTCATTCAGGTGTAGAAAACTGGAGCAATGACAGAGTTCGTAGAAATGCTGATACTGATTTTAAACATTCTGAATTTGACTCATCTATGGTTTATCTAGGTGATACTTAGAAATACGAATCTCAAGAGAGGTTGAGAAGTTATGTGTTTTCTTTCTAGAAACATCTGTAACCAGCTTAGTGTATACTACATATGAACTCGATGACAAACCCTTTGCTGTTGTTTGTATGGATGTCTTATGTCTTCAGCAAGAAATAAAATTTTCAAACGGTTCCAAATATTTGTCCCTAGTCGTAAGTTTTTAAAAGGCAGGAACACTGGGTTCAACGTCTTTTGTTTTCTCACAGAGCCTACTACAGGGGTAGGCATAAATTGGGAGGTAAATACTTACAGGTATTCTTTAAAGTAAGAAGATAGAGTCAGAGAATGAAGGCAATGAAGAATAGTTTAGGCCAGGTGGGGTGGCTCATGCTTGTAATCCCAGCACTTTAGAGGCTGAGGGGCAGATAGATCCCTTGAGTCCAGGAGTCCTAGACCAGCCTGGGCAACGTGGCGAAATCCTATCTCTAAAACAAACAACAAAAAAAGCAAAAATTAGCCAGGAGTGGTGATGCATGCTTATAGTTCCAGCTGTTTGGGAGGCTGAGCTTGGAGGATCCTTTAAGCCCAGGAGGCAGAGGTTGCATCAGCCGAGATCACACTGCTGCACTTCAGCCTGGCAACAGAGCAAGACCCTGTCTCAAAAAAAAAAAAAAAAAAAAAGAAGAATAGTTTAGAAAATTGAGCAATTAAAGTAATTCAGAGGACTTAAAAAAGAAAAAAATTCCTCATATAGATTCTTAGTAAGAAGTGGGGAGAAAAATGGAATCCAGAGATACAAAGAAAGATGAAGAATATGAGTAATTATGGTTTTAAAAATATTTAATGCTAACAGTAATTGAAAGAAAGATTATTGCCAGAAGGGATTTTTTTTTAGAAGGGAATTTAAAAAATATAAAATACTTGTAATGGTACATACTTTTAGAGAATTTAAACAAAAAAGTCATTGAGAGTTAATAATAAGGTGGTTTATTTGATAGTTTCAGTAAAAAATCCTGGATCTCTGAATATAAAGACACTGAATAAACAAAAAGTGCCATTTATGACTGATATAATTAAAAGGGACTTAAACACTTTAAAAATAATATTTTGGGTGTTTTGCACCCCATAGAGAGAGGATACTGAGTATTGATTGACTGAAGGGTAAATTCCTACTGTCCAGAGACAGAGATAAACTCAGTGGAATGGACTAGGTTTTTTGCTACAGGAACAATGGTGACTTTGTCAAGCAAATTTTTCCCTTTGTTTTATTTTCAGTCTATATGTTGTCTTCTATCTCATTTTCATATATCATTACATATCTATGATTATTATGTAAAAATCACTTTTCTTTGTAACAGATACGGTTTGCTTTAGAAAGTGTTAAAAATCTAACCTCTGATCAGCTTTAAAGAACGTAGTCTCTGGGTGGTCCATGTCTGATCCATACTATTACTTTAACTTTTTTTCGATACTATTAATATTCAAACAAAAATAGCTTAAGAGAACCTGCCAGATGAATGAGATTGGGTCATATTCCTCTTCAATAATAAAAATCTTGCTAAGGCTGGCACCTGGGGAAAGGCTAGTGAGATTAAAATCAGTGACTCTTTCACCTCTCTTTGCTTTGTCAAGCATAAGAGAAAGAGGGACTATGAAGCCTTGACAAGGAGAGCAGTGACTTTAATTGAGGGCAAGAAGGGCCTAGGCCTTGATTCCTAATTATAGATGTTTTATCAAACATCAGAGGTGCAAACTCAAAATACCTTGCAATTTACTGGTGAGTACAGTCTACTTAAATAAAGGACTATTTAATTCAAAGAAATTTAGAAGGCTTTTTCTTATGCCAGCTTTGTGTATATTATATTATCGTATCCCTGGAGAATGTAAAATTCTGAATGTGGACCTGCACCTTGCTATTTTTTCCCCCCACTTGGATCTTCTTTGGTGTGTATGTGGCTGTGTTTACATGTGTCTCCTATGTGTCCAGCTTATTTTTGGGCGTAGAGGAGAGGTTCCTGATGACTCGCACTCTTTACTTCTCACTACCATCACATACATTACTTTTATAGCTTCCATCCTGCCATTTCAATGAATGGGAAATACGATCACAGGGTAACATGAGTTAATAAGTAATTTTAGGAGGATATTGCTTAAAAACGGTTTCTCAATTATGTTCCATTTGGTTCCTTGTGTTGATAAAATGAGAGCTTCCTTAACAGTAGAATTCACATCGTGAAATTGAGTTGAAGTTTGAGGATTCTTGCTACCATTTAACATTTAATGGCATTCAGTTTTCTTGACTCATATTTTTGACATAGTGTTCCGTGTTTCATCTGTCACCAATACAGTCCTACTTGGATCTGTAAGCCAAATGAATGCCACCTATTAAATATTGTAGTGTACCCTTCGATTGTTCATTTATTTAGTAGGTTACTATTAATTTAATGACTATGGTCCTAGTCCCTTTCACATATGGTGCCATAGGTGGAGGAAGGGTTCAAATGTTTCCATAGTATTTATATTTTTTGTTATGTGAATGCCACACAAGCAGCTCTGCAGCCAGAATTTCTTGGTGGCCCAAATATAAAGCCTTCTAATTAGAAGTATGTGGTGCTATAATAAAAACATTATCAAACCAGCTGTACTAGGTACAGATTTTCTGTTTTGATTCATGTGTGTGCATCTATTACAAACACAGCACAAATAGAATATAAAATAAGTTAACACTCACAGCCAAACCTGTTAAATTTAGTTCAACAAATTGTATGAAACCCTCCATCTGTTTGCTACATTATTCTCACAATGATAATAGGCAAGGCAGATTTGCTAGCTGGGTTTTGTAGAGAGAATGGCTTGTTCAAAAAATAGGTAATAAGCTCCCCTAAATGAAACCAAACCAAACAGCATTATTTTCTTCTCTGTGGCTTTGAGTGTTTATATTGTGATACTACATGTACATGGATGTTATTACTGATCTGTTGTGCCAAAGAATAATTTTGAAGCTCATTTATCAATAATTATTGCTCTGGCCAGTATGAATGTTCCAAAAGAGCAAGCAAGTGTGAGGAACAGATCTTTTGATTTCTTTAGTAATAGGTCATGAATAGCTGTTTTTTGCCTTTAGTACCTTTTGCTATGATTTGCTCTTGGCATTGCAAATACATTTATATTTTCAAAAATACAGGAGGGCCAAAAAGGTCTTTACCATGTAATAATTTGTAAATTGAATAATATTCACATTGTAGGGTTATTGAGGATTGCATGAGATAAAGAAACATCTAGCACCAATGCTGATTTCTAAGCTGATGAAGCTAACTTGACTTACTTACCTGTCAGCACCTACATCCTATTAGTAATAATTGTGAATTACTGCAGACATCTCTCAGAATTCCCATGACATGTCTTTCTAGAAAGCCAAAATTTTTCTGAATATAGTTTTAGGAACAGCTATCTTAGTTCTCAGATACTAATTCTCTTATTGTCTGAGAACTAAGACAGTTCTCAGATACTCATGATAATTTTTATTTTATTTTTTCAATTTAAATGAACAATTATTTAGCTCCTACTATGTGTGAAGAATTTGTGTACTAGATATATAGGAAGTAAAGATAAATATGTCACAGTCTATACAGGTTCAAACATTAATTTGAAACACTAGTCACACTTTTATTCCATTAAACACTGATTTTCCTTCCAGTTTTTGGATTTTTCTTGGCTACGTGCCTGGAAAAACCTTAAAACCTATCAAGAAGACATATACCATTCATGCCACACATATAATATCATTCATTGTTTTAATAATTCTTTTATTTATTATTATTTTTCTATATAAACAGCTCTGGAGGCATCCTTTAGAGAGAGACACCATGGTACAGACCAGGTTTCACTGCCGCTGTGTTTGTTAGTAAACCAAGTATCCCCAGGTCCTCTGGCTATCAGGGCCCACAGGCCCCTTTTGTATCTGAATAGTAACAGTAGATCTCCCTGCTGCCACATTCAGCATAACCACAGGACGACTTGTCCTTAGGTTCTCATCCCTTTTGTATCTGGAAATCCCCAAGGAACACATTGTTTTCCAAATTTAATTCTGGGGGATGGATTTGGGAGTCTTGTGGCAGCTTCTCCAGGCTGCTTCCACACTCCCTTGCAACTTTGTTCCAAATGTGAAAACAAGCCTCTCATCTGACTCTCTGTAGTATACTTATGATTAAATGCAAACATTTTGAAAACCCTGCTGAAGAGCTGCAGGTAATTCAGGAAATTACAACACAGAAAAAAATCTTAAATATGAATTTGCCTATTATAACTCCATAATATCAGAGGCTATATTCTTTTACAGGATGATGTCTACTGGTTTTCCTTCTCTGTTCCAACCCAGTGGCAGTGTTTACCTCCACAACAGGAGTGAGAACATTTGACCAGGTTTCCTTTATTCAGAGACCTGACACCCCAACTTTCTCTTGGGCTAACTGCAAAGAAAAAAGAATAATAAAACCCTTCCTCTTTACCTCCAGGCTGTGGTCCATGTTGCAGTAAACCTATAACCTCCTTTTCAGATGAAACTCTACCTCTATTTAAGAAGGCCTTTTACGTTATTAGATAGAATAGTTTAGCATCTGGTTTTCTCAGCTCACCCATTCCTGAAAAGCAGGATTTATAAATTCAGATATCTTTGTAATCTGGTAAATATAAATGGGTGAGCACAGTGGCTCATACCTGTAATCCCAGCACTTTGGGAGGCCAAGGTGGGCACACCATGAGGTCAGGAGATCGAGACCATCCTGGCTAACACGGTGAAACCCGTCTCTACTAAAAATACAAAAAATTAGCCCAGCATGGTGGCGGGCGCCTGTAGTCCTAGCTACTCAGGTGGCTGAGGTGGGAGAATGGCATGAACCCGGGAGGTGGAGCTTGCAGTGAGCCGAGATTG
>NW_012117877.1:891152-902290 GCF_000951035.1 Colobus angolensis palliatus | reverse complement strand
ATATATATGGGTGATGTGGGCTTGTTATAAGAAAAAGTATGCTGTCTTCAATCTTTTTGAAATAAATAGTCGGACTTCTTGGGTGTATTTTTTTAACACAACCTTTGATAGGAAAAAGTTTAGGAAATATTTAGCTTAAGTGTGATGACATTTATCATCTGATATATATAATAAATAGGGAAACATGGGAACTGTGGTTAGTGGATAACAGATGCTTCACCTACAGAGAACCTGGGACTCAACTTTAGCTGTTGACACCACATGAGAGCATGAGTGGGGCATTCCCAACTCTTCCTACTATTTGGAGAGACAACAGGAATTCCCATTTCTATGAGGTGACTGGGTTTTGCTTCCAAAATTTAAAAACACTATGAGGGTTGATACTGTATGTTTCAAATGAAGCATGTTGGTAGGCCACATCTGACCTCTAGGGTGCAGTTTCTCAGCCTCTGTTGAAAAGGATTTGGGCTTCACTTTTGCAAAGCCAAAAGGCCAGAAGGTCAATGGAATTTTTTTTGGTTTTGATTTTGTTTTGGCCAAATCTATACATAGTGTTTTTATTGTTTTGTGGAATAACAGCATCAACAAGTTATGACATTATAATAGTATTTTGTCTCTGCTACGTAGACAAGATGAAGATTTGGGGAAGAACAGTAGTTCACCTGAAAATGTTTGATTTAGTTACAGGAATTAGTCTGGATAGAAGAAAGGACATGAGAGGTTTGGAATCAGACAGACCTAGGCTTAAACCCATCTCTGACATTCAAATGTAAGTTGGTGTAAAAGACAAACTCTATGACTCACCTTCTGATCTGTAAAATGGGAATAATAAAGCTTGCTTTACAAATAAGAGTAAGGCCAGATAATTCATACAACTGGCTGGTCCATAGTAAGCATTAAAAAATACCAGTTTCTTCTTTTCTACCTCCCGTTTACTTGGTTGTTTATTAATTTCCACCACTTGCCTTAGTTCCAAAGCCAGAACTTTTAAGTTTGTTTTGTTTCTGTGTGTAGGTTTTGCAGTGTTTAGAAGTGGGATGGCTATCTCAACAAGTTCCAATAAATTCCTAGTTTTATCAAATGGAAGACTCTCTGGTCTCTTGCCCAGGATTTGTTATGGCACTTCCCCAGTACATTTTGTTGTATTCCTAGTACTGCATTAATCCATCTAGCTGGGCTCACTTGATGTCTAATGGTTGGTCCTGCTGACATAACCTTAGCAACCTTATTCTCCTTGTTAGTATCACCCACAGCAGCCAAGTAGCTCCTCCACCAATTACTCATTTAATTGTTTAACTAGTTTAGTTGCATGTATTTCTCTCTTACATTGTCATTCATATTATTTTTAGTGGAATTTGGGGCAGAAAAGCTACTATCATTTTTTCTCTTTGTCATTATTAGTTTGTACAGCCAGTGCGAAGCAATCTGGGGAAAACACAGGTTGTTTATCAGGAATGCTGTGTTCCAGTTGTTCTAGTAGCAGAAGGTCTGCCATTAGCTGTATGCCACTAGGCAATTCTCCTGACCCTTGGGTGCTTGGTTATCTCTTTTGTAAATTGAAGTTAATAGTGTTTGCCCTGCTAGCTCTCTGGGTTGTCATGAGATAATAGATAACAAGGAATTTAACTCTACAAATGTAATGTGACTGAAAAATAAAGGTCATCATTTTAGAGTTTTAAGGAATGGGACAGGGTTCCTCAAACTTTGCTCTACACTAGAACCACCTGGGGAGCTTTAAAAGCACCCCATGCTCAAACACAGTTTATAGTCATTAAATCAGACTCTGATGTGGAACCTAGGTGTTGGTATTTTTTTTTAATAGGAAATATGTTTATTATTGATCATCTCAATTCAAAAATATTCTTTCTCAGGGCTCGTCCATCATAGTCTCTTTGCAAATATTAAATACATCAAAATCATGATCAATTTTAACAGTAACACCGAAACTTCTGTACAGTAAGCAACACAGGAATTTCTAACAATGACGCAAGAGCTCCAGAACTTGCCAGTAAAACAAAGGAAGCATTTCCAATGACAAGGCGTAGGAACCCATGGATAAAAATCTAACAGAACACATGCTGGAAACCAAGGTTAGGAAATGGTGTCATCCACCCTTGATCTGAGTATGCTCAGTGATGGCACAAAGCATGTCCTGTGAGAGGGACTTGGAGATACGATTGCTTCTATCCAGAAATGTGCCCTTTGGGAATGGGACATATGGTACCTAAGTGCCCCCAAATCAATTGTTTTTCAACTTCTTGTCTACACAATCGTAACCAAGGTTTCAAGGAGAAGGCAGGCGCAGGAAGTATTTAGCTTTGACTTCTTAGCAGATGTAACACCAGCTCTTCATCCTCTGCTAAAGACAGGCCAGTATCCAAAGGCTCTAAAGTGTCCCACTTGGCCTTCTTTCTGTTACGACTTGTTGGTCCCATGTCTTCCACTTCATTGTTTTTCCTCTTTTTCATCCCCTGCTTCTTCTTGGTATCACTAATTTCATTTTCCATATCTTCACTATCTGAATCTTCAGCGCTTCTGTACCTATCTGGATCTGGGAGTGTGCTTAGATCAAATCCATCATCATCATCATCACTCCAATCCAGAAAGCCTTCCTCTTCATCTTTGGCCTTCGCTTGTCTCTTATTGGCTTCTCTTCTGGCTTCCCTTTCTTTCAGTCTTCCCTCCTGATGCTTTGCCTTAATTTTCTTCCTATATTCTTCTTTGTCAAATTTGTCCTCTTCCTGAAGTCTTCCCTTTGCTTTATCTAAGTTGATGCCACCCATGTCATCATCTTCCTCAGCATCCTTGATGGCAGATTTCTGCATTTGTGGCCACTGCTGAACCAACTCTCCTTCATCAGTACCCCTTATCTTCTTATTCACTTTAAAATTCTCTTCATTACCTTTTTTGCTTCTGCAACTTTTTTTCTTGATGCTGGATTTAGAAGGTTCTTTCTTCTGTAATGATTTCTCCTCTTTAAGGTCAAATCCAAACACATTGTGCCACTTCACCTTCAAGAAATCAGCATCTTCTTCCTCCTCATCTCTGTCTAGGAACTGCGTAGGAACTTCCTTGATCTTCTGTGCCTCACTGGTGTTAGGAAGAGATGGAGCTTGAGATCCTTTTGCCTTTGCCAGTTTCTCTTCCATTTCTTCTTCATCGTCTTCCTCTTCTTCCTGTTCTTCATCACTAGTATTGTTAGCCAGTCTGTGCTCTGCCCCTTTGAGTCTTTTTCCACCTTTCAGAAGGATGGACATTTTCTCATTGAAGAAGCCTCTAAATTCTTCCACTTTGTCATCAGTGAGGGAGGGGGCCATTGGCTCAATTACTTCATCAGTTTGGCTCATTACCAATTCTTTGATGGGTTGTTTCTGCACTTTGTGAAGAAATCTTATGCATGGTGCCACAACAAGACCAAGAGACAGGGCATATTCAGGTATAGATAACTTACATCAAATACTTCTTTATCCTTCATCAGGTATATCAATCGTGTATAGGAGACGAAGCACCTTTGAGCTGTTTCTTTTAAATCATGATCTTGAGCTAAAAAATATTCCAATTTTTTGGACATCTATAAGTTTTTCTGGATTGATTTTGATTTCCTTCACAGGTACTTTCTTCTGAAGAAGCTGCTGCACGATAGCTTTTTTCTGAGGCAAGCAAAATTAATAAAGTTTCACCATCTTCTTTGTACCCGGCAGTTCTACCTGCTCTGTGAATATGTGTGTTGACATCCTCAGGACAATCAAACTGAGGAGTCCAATTCACACCCGGGAAATCCGGCCCCCTGGCTGCAATATCACTAGCAAAGAGTACTGCAACTCTGTTACGGACAAACTCATTATAGACTTCCATTCTTCTCATTTGCTGCTGTCAACCGTGGAGGGCAAGGATAGAAATATCAGGACGTAGCTGGCAAAACACTCGGTACAGATATTGGACGTCTTTGCAACTGGAAAAAAATACAATGCTCTTCTTCTTCAGATGGCTTCTCAAAAAGGAATACAGCAACTTATTTTTTGCTGCTGCTCACAAACTATGTAGTTCTGTTCCAAAGTGGCAGGGGTGCTATATTTTGCTTTTTCATGGACCCAGACATACTCAGAGTTTTTCAAACTCAAGCATGCAAGGTCCTTTACAGATTTAGTTTGTGTTGCTGAGAAAAGTAAAGTCTGACGTTTCTTGGGGAGATTTTCAGTATCAGCAAAGCCCATATCCAAGATTCTATCTACTTCATCAAGAAGTAACATTTGGAGATTGGTAGCGTGAAAAGATACTGTTTCATCCATGTGTTGAAGAAGCTGACCTGGTGTGCACACGAGTATATTTATGTTGTTGATCCTCTCAGCTTTGTGTTTCAGATTCTTTGCACCAATGATGAGACCAGCTGAGAAGCCATGAGTCTTTCCCACTTTTTGGAGAACCTCAAAGGTCTGATAGGCCAGTTCTCTCATAGGTGATATTATGAGAGCCCCCAGCCCATCTGTTGAGGTCCGTTGCAGACAATATAAGGCTTCCAGCACTTGAACAAGGAAAGCCAAAGTCTTGCCAGATCCAGTTTTGGCTGCTCCAAGTACATCTTTACCTTGCAAAGCCAATCCAGTGGTCTGCTTCTGTATCTCAGTTACCAAACGGTACTGAGCTTCTTGCAAACCTTTTAGTGTTTTTTCTGGACAAGGAAAAAGCTGAAAATCTTGTAATTTCATTTACATTTATATTCTCATAGTTCTGCATGAGGCGGCTGATACCCTCATGCCTAACCTGCCATTTGGGTTTCTTCAGTTGCTTCCTCAACTGCTTCTTTTTTTTTTGCCTGTGGCTGTATTTTTTCTTCCAGCGATTGAAGCTCTGCACTGGGTCAGGTTGGGCTCCCGAACCCGGAGAGTCTGCAGTTTTGCCCAATGCGGAGGCGGCGACAGCTCGGGTCACCCCCAGACACGAAGCACCTAAGGCCAGGCTCGTAGAACAAGCATGGGGAAAACACACAGAGGCACATGCGTAGGTGTTGGTATTTTTAAACTACTCGTGATGCTAGTGCACAGCCAAGTTTGTGAACAGTGCTCCAGCACCTTGCTCTCAGAGTATGGTCCATGAGGCCGACCATTAACAGGATCACCTGAGAGTTCATTAGGAATGCAGTTTGTCAATTCCATTCTAAATCTTTGTATTTTAACAAGATCTTCAGGTGATTCATTTGCATCTTAACATTTTAGAAGCACTGCTTTAGAAGTTATTTCATCTGTTTTATTTTGAAGTTGAAGAAAAATCCAGAGAAGTTACGGAGTTTACTGATGGTCACAGTTCTAGCTAATGAAGCCAGGACTAGAATTCAAAATTCTTGAATTCCAAACCTGTGCTTCTCTCCAACGCTGTGGATGTGGGCCTGTGTTATGCTTCACATAGAAGAAAAAGGTGTGGATAAATTGTCAATAATGTGTACACTTTGAGTGTACTCTGTCTTTTTCAGATGTGGCTAATGGATTTGCTGTAATTCTCATCTCTCTCCAGACCTATCACCTTTGAGAACAATGTTCATGAGATGGAGAAACTTACTGGAAGCTGCACCTAGATAGATTGCTTTGGATATTTCGGGATACAGTGGAAGAGTTTGCAATTTAATTGTGCTTGTTATTGAGGTTTTTTTTTTTTTTTTGGTGTGTGTATGTGGGTGTGGGTGTGTGTGTGTGTAGGTGTAGCAGGGTCTCAGTCTCTTGCCCAGGCTGGAGTGCAGTGGCACGATCTCAGCTCACTGCAACCTCTGCCTCCCGGGTTCAGACGACTGTCCTGCCTCAGCCTCCTGAGTAACTGGGATTACAGGTGTGAGCCACTGTGCCTGGCCTGTTATTGACTTCTCTTACTAAAATTATCTACTTCCAAAGCATAAATACTAATAAAAAATATTTATAAAATAAGACTTTTCTGCTCTTCATTAGCTGATGGACCAGTCTCAAGACTAAAAGACCATGATATGAGACAATAATACTGGTCTAAAAGATGATGGTATGGGAAAAGAATATAATTTTTTCTTTCAGTTATCAACTTGAGGCTTTTGGGAAAGGGGAAAACCTGGGAATTTAGGGATGCAGTTAGTTTTGTAAGAAGCCAACTGAACGTTCTAAAGACAGAGCTTATGCTGGACTCTGTGCTCAAATTGATCTAGCCAGAGTATGAAGGAAGCTGGAGAGAAAATGCAGGCTAGGTTGGTGTTGATCTGTCCAATCAAACACCACATGGGTTTAGCAGATGTATGCCATGCACATCGAGATGTGCTATTTTAAATTTCCTGGGGCAATACTTGTTAGAGAAGAGCAGTATGTTGGACTCATCAGGCTTCTTAGTAATATGTACCTAGCTCTCTCCTCCTCTCTGCACCTGCTGTGCCACTGATTATACAGTAAGTAATGGCAGCTTTGCCTTGGGAGGTTATGGATATGCTGCAGATGAGGCATCTCTCCTGTGAAGGTGTGTAAATTTCAAATTGCTAGTTGCAGCTCCTTGCAAGGGGGCCATGGGGAGCAGGAGGGAGAGAACACCAGTGGGAGTGACACCCAAAGCCATAATAATTTCTGATGATTAACCTCCAGTTTTTCACATCCCCTATTATATGTGTTTCCAGGACAAAATGATTGCTTTGCTGTATGGAAAATCTGGCACTATATAACTATCTAATTTTCCACACATGATATTATAATACCTCTAGTAGCACTATTTGTAGCTAAAGCCTCCCTCTCCTCCTCCTCCTTCCTGTTTTTTCCTCTATTTGATGTATTTTCCTTTCTTTCATTAATTGCAAAGGGCTTTAGCCCAGGGTGACGATAGTGAGTAGTGCAATAGGAGTGGTGGCTTCAGAGCCTCCGGTCTGCATGGTAAAAAAATATATGTGTGTGTTTAGCTGTTTAGGAGAAGATTTCTAAAGACCCAGAGTGATATTATTACAGCTAGAATGTATTTAGAAACTCGAATGAAATGCATGTAAGGACAGAGGCAGGTAATAGAAATGAGTGACTGGATCAAGAGAACTGTGGTGGACTGGGCGGCTCCTAGCCTGTCTTAGAAGGGACATACCAGCCAGCTCCATCCATTGTTGCTATAGAGAGTGACAACCAGTGCTATGAAATCTCATTTTTAAACAGAAGCTAAAAATTTAAGTTTTACATGAAATGTTCTGCTCTCTAAATGTTCATAATTGAGGTTTCTTTTTAACTCCATCAACTATATAGCCCAAAAACCACATCTGAAGGACTAGATTGGGCCTGTGGAGCAGGAGTTTGTAAACTTGATTTAGTCTGATGTCCTCATTTCACGGAAGAAAAGGAATTTGTCCAAGCTCACTCTTGACATTAGTGAGGTGCACAGTTGAGAAAAGAATGCAGGTCAGAATGCTCCTCATTCTTTTCACCTCTGAAGATACCTACAGTAGGATTTATGTGCCAGGCAGTGAGCTAGGTCAGGGTTAGGTTACAGATATGGCTGCAGCCCTCAGTGACCTCACAGTCTGGCAGGGGTGACAGACAAGCAAAGAACTAACTATAATTCTTTGAGGTATGTGCAACAAAGAAGTAGCTATAAATGCAGAGACAACATCAGGAGGAACAAGTTCATTTCATCTGTGAAGAGGGTGACATGGTGTGAAGAATCAGGGATGGGCTTACAGAAAAGGTAATTCCTTGGTTGGGTATTGACACTTAAATATTTTGGTAATAGTCACGGTGTTTTGTTTGCTTGCTTCTTTGACATTTGTTAAGCAGCTGGGTTGTTAATGCGATTCTGATGAATTTAGGGGGGCAGGAATTGATAATAAATTGTCTTGTATTGACTTAATTTAAAGTTCACACATACCAACTTACTTGGACCTCATAATGTTTGGTGAGGGTAAGGAATAGGGCAGGTATTCGTAGATGAGGAAATTGTGACTCGGGAAAACTAAATGCAAGGCCCAGTGTCACCTCATTATATATGCAGCAGTAGAACTGGGTGGAAGGGAAGTTTCTCATTTGTAGTTGGTGCTATTGATATTTTGGGTCCTGACTTAGCGTGGCAACACAAATCATCCATCCTGTGCTGTAAACCAATTCCAAGTTCTGGAATCCTCAGGAATTTTTGCCTCAACTTTCCTAGGAAATTGGATTTGAAGAACTACCCTTATGTTCATTGGAGATAAGGTGAAGATAAAGGTTTCGCAAGACTCAGATTTAGAGTGCAGAAACACTCAGTCTTTCAGCCTGGCCCCATTCCACAAGTTGTAGGCCTCCAGGGCTGTGTTCAGTGGGACACTGGTGAGGGTAGAAGGTTGGGGGATAGGAGGCCTAATTTTCACGGAGTCCCAGTGTAGGCTAGCAGGAACCTTGGGAATGCTATTGTGTCTGGAATTGGTGGGTTCTTGGTCTCGCTGACTTCAAGAATGAAGCCGCAAACCCTCGTGGTGAGTGTTACATCTCATAAAGGTGGGGTGGACCCAAAGAGTGAGCAGCAGCAAGATTTATTGTAAAGAGCATAACAACAAAGCTTCCACAGTGTTGAAGGGGACTGGAGCAGGTTGCCCACTGCTGGCTGCGGCAGCCTGCTTTTATTCCCTTATCTGACCCCACCCACATCCTGCTGATTGGTCCATTTTACAGAGAGCTGATTGGTCTATTTTACAGAGTACTGATTGGTACGTTTACAATCCTTGAGCTAGACAGAAAAGTTCTCCAAGTCCCCACTAGGTTAGCTAGATACTGAGTACCAATTGGTGTATTTACAAACCTTGAGCTAGACACAGAGTACTGACTGGTGTATTTACAAACCCTGAGCTAGACACAGAGTGCTGATTGGTGTATTTACAATCCCCTAGCTAGACATAAAGGTTCTACAAGTCCCCACTAGACTCAGGAGCCCAGCTGGCTTCACCTAGTGGATCCTGTACCACCGCTGCAGGCAGAGCAGTCCTGAGCTGTGCCTCCACTCCTCAGCCCTTGGGCGGTCAATGGGACCGGGCGCCAAGGAGCAGGGGGCAGTGCTCCACGCTGGAGCCCACTGTGGAGGCGGGTGCTTGGACAGCCCTGCCCCGTGGGGAGGCAGCTGAGGCCCGGCGAGAACTGGAGCACAGCAGCACCGGGGGACTGGCACTGCTGGGGAACCCTGTGCACCCACCGCAGCTGCTGGCCCAGGTGCTAAGCCCCTCACTGCCTTGGGCCTACGGTGCTGGCGGCCGGCAGCTCAGTGTGCCGGCCTGCCGAGCCAGGGCCCCCGCCCAGCCGGCGCCCCCACCCGCGCCCCCACCGGCGCTTGCCAGAACTAGCGCTGGCCCGGGAGCACAGTGAGCGGCCCTGGTTCCTGCCCTTGCCTCTCACTCCACACCTCCTGGCAAGCAGAGGGAGGCGCCTCCAGTCTCGGCCAGCCCAGAGAGGGACTCCCACAGTGCCGTGGCAGGCTGAAGGGCTCCTCAAGCACCGGCAGTGTGGATGCCGAGGCCGGGGAGGCACGGAGAGCGAGGGCTGTTAGCACGTTGTCACCTCTCACTATGGGCATGGGGTTAAGTACATACAGACAATTTCACACTTATAGTGGGTTATTTTAGAAATTCATTTACTGGCTGGGCGCAGTGACTCAGGCCTGTAATCCCAGCACTTTGGGAGGCTAAGGCAGGCGGATCACAAGGTCAGGAGATTGAGACCATCCTGGCTAACACGGTGAAACCCTGTCTCTACTAAAAACACACAAAAAATTAGCCAGACATGGTGGCGGGTGCCTGTAGTCCCAGCTACTTAGGAGGCTGAGGCAGGAGAATGGCGTGAACCCAGGAGGGGGAGCTTGCAGTGAGCCCAGATGGCGCCACTGCACTCCAGCCTGGGCAACAGAGCAAGACTACATCTCAAAAAAAAGAAAAAAGAAATTCATTGACCATGTGACCCAACTTCTCAGGAGAAAATTGAGACAGTAAGAAAGGGGATACTTTTACTGAGTGCTCACTGTGTCTTTGCAACGGCACTAGGTATTTTTATGTTATTCAAGTTAACACTGCCAGAAAGCCTGAAAGATGAACATCGTCAACTCCATTTTCCAGAAGAAAAGCTGAGACTCAAAGAAGAGGTTATGTGACTTGCCAAAGGTTAGATGGGTATTAAATGATGGAGCTTGTATAGAGTTAGGTCTGGTAGTCTGACTGAATCCAAAGAACGTGTCATAAGAAACCTAAGAAATGGGACATAATTTTCTGTGTAATGAAGGTGATTTATTTTATATAATAATTTTACTTGGAGTACCTATGCGCACGTGTGCATGTATGTGTTTGTATGTGTATGCTTATGGTGATGGTGAGGTGTCAACAGAAAACAGCGTAGGAAGGCAGAGGAAAGAACCAAATGGGTGAATTTACTTCTAGTCTAATTTACCATGTTGGCTATTCACTTTCAGTTACTCTGCATTAACGGAGATAAAAGAGTCTGGTGGAAAATCTCAAAACTGGATTAATGAAATTATTTGTATTTGGCATTGGGTGTGAGTGTGTGTAATGGTTTAGAAAATTATAAAACAAATAATGAAACCATTTAGTCAATGTTCAACTTAGGAGGAAGAGAAACGCTGTGCTTTTCATCAGCTCTGCTAAATAACATCTCTCTCCTTCCTTCTTTCACATAGCAGTGTCTCTTAGGCAGGCACAAGTTATCCTTACAGAGCGAACTGGTTTCTCTCTCTCCATTTGCTTGTTTACTTTTTCAGATTTCCTGGAAGAGTTAAGGTAATTAAACAGCTTGGTGTAATTGCGATGCTTTTCAGCTTTCTTTCCCAATTTCTGTTAAACTATAGCTTATGGTTGGTTGTAAGGAGGACTACCAATTAATTTACCTAACATAGTTTAATTGAACACCTACCATATGCAAGGCACTGTGCTAACTTCTGGGGAATACAAATATCAAAGTGACAAAGGCAGATATGCAGCTTACTGTATTGTAGTTAGATTGTAACAAAACCAGGCCCAGATCATACCAGGCAGAGACGCTGGGAAAAATAATTCGATATCCTTAAAAAACAATATTTAAAAAATATTTGTTCTGCATTTATTTAGCAGGAGAGAGGTTATTACCAGCTTGAATTTTTAATTTTCTATTAAAGTGTACCCTCAGCTTTGATGAGAAAGATCTTTTTTTTTTTTTTTT
>NW_012117877.1:886416-890772 GCF_000951035.1 Colobus angolensis palliatus | reverse complement strand
GATCTCCTGACCTCGTGATCCGCCCGTCTCGGCCTCCCAAAGTGCTGGGATTACAGGCTTGAGCCACCGCGCCTGGCGATTTTCGTATTTTTAAGGTCAATTTATATGTATATATTTTCAGCTATTTATAGAATTGCATGTGGGTACCATGGTACCATTTTATTTCAATGAAAACCCCTCCTATAGATTGTTACTCTGGGCTACCACCCAACTGGCCCAGCCCTTAACTTTGCTCTCTATAGAAGAATGGAGCTCATGGAGACAGGGGAGGGAAACAGAGGAGGGAAAGACTAATTCTGCCTGCTACTGAGCCAGGCCTCAAAGAATGATTAAAGTTTCTAAAAGCTGAGAAACTGAGGCCCAGGACAAGATAGGTCTGTCAGGAAGAGAGGGCAGTAGAGGCAAATGCAGGGCCAACTAAGCTAAGGTACAAGGGCCACAAACTGAAAGTGAGATATAGGAAGTCACTAGCTGACTGCAGAGGAGAGATCTGATGAAGTATTACTGGCAGATTCAAAGGTCTTACTTCTACCATGGGACAGTTCTCATGAAGTGATAAAAGCTGAAACTGGAATGAAGTAGGGGAGAGCCAGGCTGGAGCGCTTCTCTTGTTGGAGGCTACAGTCACTTGCTTTAAGTTATCCCTGTCCTTAAGCACAAGCATTCTGCACCAGCTTCTACATTACCCTCACTGTTCTGTGCCTTGCTTTGCTTCAACAACCTTTCTTGAAAGGATGTGCCATTTAGTGGCTCCTTTGCCACTTTTTTCTCAATTGCTGACTTAGGATTTTTTTGTTTATTTGTTTTAAAGACAGGGTCTTGCTCTGTTGCCCAGCTGGAGTGCAGTGGTGCAATCATAGCACATAGCTCATAGGTCATCAGATCCTCCTGCCTCAGCCTCCCCAGTAGCTGGGACTACAGCCATGCACCACCATACCTGGCTAATTTTTTAGTTTTTTGTAGAGACAAAAAACTCACTATGTTGCCCAGGCTGGTCTCAAACTCCTAGCCTGAAGCGATCATCCCACCTTTGCCTCTCAAAGTGTTGGAATTATAGACATGAGCCACTGTGCCTGGCAGAGGGCTGACTTAGGAAGTGGCATGTCTTGAGATCATCCAAGGACTTTAGGTAGTCTGAGTTTGCTGTTTTTATGAACACAAACAGGACTGACATTAACAGAACTGACCTGGGAAGTTAATAATGGCAAGGAAGATGCCTGAATGCCTGGAGGAAGTGAGCAGATGTAGGTGTCCACTGGTTCTGCTTGAAGCAGAGGCTCTCCATCCGATAGACCCTCTAGGAATACCTGGGAGGCTCAGCTTCTAGTCTCAAAGAAGGCCTGGAGCTTTGAGAATGTGGTCTTGTAGAGAGGATCTGTCAGATCAGTATTCAAGATGGTAGATACCACTTACATAATTGCAATTTCATTTTAGATTCTTGGCCTTCATATTTAGAAACAAATTCATACTTGTAGTAGTTCTTGTTAAGCATTAGTGGAACAACATTTTAGCATTATTCCTCTACCACAGGCACAACACAAATACAATAGCTGAGGATATTTAGAAAGGAGGGCATTTAGAAAGTGGGATTACATGTAGGTTTCCACTCCAAGTTTGTTGGCGTTTAGGACTTTTATTCAGTCATCTAATATTTCTATCATCTTTGATATTTTAAGGACATATTCCTAGCTTAATATTTTTATTTTTAAAAGAGTATTTGTCAGAACAATGAATGGTATTTTAAAAAATAAAAAATTCTGCAGCTAAATAAGTTTGGAGAATGTTGACTTAAGAAACTTAAACAATTTTTCTAAGTCCAGGACTTTTCAGAGCTTTAAATATGGTAATATGCTTTTAGCAATTATAAGAAGAGTATACATGGTCACCTATTTTATGGTAAACTGAGACCCACTAGAGACAACATGGGAAGCATTGTTCTAGATCATAATTTACATGTAATCTCTTGAGAAAGTCACTTTACATCTTCTTTATTTATATACAATTTTTTTCAACTTTTATTTTAGATTCAGGGGCTATTTTATTTTATTTATTTATTTTAGATTCACGGGTTTGTTACATGGGTATATTGCATGATGCTGGTTTGGGATACGGATACAGATGATGCAGTCATCCAGGTAGTTAGTATAGAACCCAGTAGTTAATCTTTCAACACTTATCCCCTCTGCCTCCCTCCCCCTCTCTAGTAGTCCCAAGTATCTATTGTTCCCATCTTTATGTCCGTGAGTATCCAGTGTTTAGCTCTCACTTATAAGTGAGAACATGCAGTATTTGGTTTTCTGTTTCTGCCTTATTTTACTTAGGATAATGGCCTCCAGCTGCATCCATGTTGCTGCAAAGGACATGATTTCATTCTTTTTTATGGCTGTGTAGTATTACATGGCGTATACGTACCCATTTTCATGATCCAGTCCACTGTTGATGGGTGCCTACATTGATTCCATGTGTTTGCTATTGTGAATAGTGCTGTGAGGAACATACAAGTGCAGGTGTTTTTTTGGTAGAATGATTTTTCTTTTGGAATGAGATTTCTGGGTCGAATGGTAGTTCTGTTTTAAGTTCTTTGAGAAATCTCCAAACTGCTTTCCACAGTGGCTGAACTAATTTACATTCCCACCAACAGTGTATACGTGTTCCCTTTTATCTGCAGCCTCACCAACATCTATTATTTTTTGACTTTTTAATAATAGCCATTCTGACTGGTGTGAGATGGTATCTCATTGTGGTTTTGATTTGCATTTCTCTGATGATTAATGATGTTGAGTTTTTTTTCATATTTTTGTTTTGGCTGCTTTTATGTCTTCTTTTGAGAAGTGTCTGTGTCTTTTGCCCACTTTTTAATGGGGTTATTTGTTTTTTTTGCTTGTTGATTTGTTTAAATTCCTTATAGATTCCGGATATTAGACCTTCATTGAATGCATAGTTTGTAAATATTTTCTCCTATTCTGTAGATAGTCTGTTTACTCTGTTGATAGTTTCTTTTGCTGTACAGAAGCTCTTCAGTTTAATTAGGTCCTACTTGTCATTTTTTGGTTTTGTTACAATTGCTTTTGAGGACTTAGTCATCAATTCTTTCTCAAGACCAATGTCCAGAATAAGTGTTTCCTAGGTTTTCTTCTGGGATTCTTCTAGTTTGAGGTCTTATACATTTTTAATCCATCTTGAGTCAGTTTTTTAATATGGTGGAAGGTAAGGGTCCAGTTTTACTCTTCTGCATATGGGTAGCCAACTATCCTCACACCACTTATCAAATAGGGGGCCATTTCCTCATTGCTTGTTACTGTTGACTTTGTCAAAGATCAGATGGCTGTAGGAGTGCAGCTTTATTCCTGGGTTCTCTAGTCTGTTCCATTGGTCTCTGTGTCTGTGATGAGAGTGGGCATCCCCATCTTGTTCTGTTCTTAAGGGAAATGTTTCTGGCTTTTTCCAATGCAGTGTTGTGTCCGGACTTGGTGGGTTCTTGGTCTGACTGACTTCAAGAATGAAGCCACAGACCCTCACGGTGAGTGTTACAGTTTTTAAAGATGGTGTGTCCAGAGTTTGTTCCTTCAGACATTGAGATGTGTCTGGAGCTGCTTCCTTCTGGTGGGTTTGTGGTCTTGCTGTCGGGAGTGAAGCTGCAGACCTTTGTGGTGAGTGTTACAGCTCTTAAAGGCAGCACGTCTGGAGTTGTTCATTCTTCCCAATGGGTTCATGGTCTCGTTGGCTTCAGGAGTCAAGCTGCAGACCTTCGTGGTGAGGGTTACAGCTCATAAAGGCAGCGTGGACCCAAAGAGTGGGCAGCAGCAAGATATATTGCAAAGAGCAAAAGAACAAAGCTTTCACAGTGTGGAAGGTGACCCCAGCAGGTTGCCACTGCTGGCTTGGCTTTTATTCCTTTATCTGACCCCACCCACATCCTGCTGATTGGATATTTTACAGAGAGCTGATTGGTCCGTTTTGACAGTGTGTTGAGCTAGACACAGAGTGCTGATTGGTGTGTTTACAAACCTTGAGCTAGACACAGAGTACTGATTGGTGTATTTAGAAACCCTGAGCTAGACACAGAGTGCTGATTGGTGTATTTACGATCCTCTAGCTAGACATAAAAGTTCTCCAAGTCCCCATCTGGCTCAGGAGACCAGCTGGCTTTACCCAGTGGATCCTGCATCCCCCTGCAGGCCGAGCTGCCCACCAGGCCCGAGCTGCACCTGCACTCGTCAGCCCTTGGGCTGTAGATGGGACCAGGCGCCATGGAGCAGGGGACAGCGCCCATCAGGGAGGCTCTGGCTACGGGGGAGCCCAGGCAGCAGGGGAGCTCAGACTTGGCGGGCTGCAGGTCCGGAGCCCTGCCCTGCG